>NC_050578.1:282851276-283193776 GCF_011100635.1 Trichosurus vulpecula | reverse complement strand
AAGAGCCCCTGTTGAGTGTTTGCCAAGGTCAGAGCTGAGGCCAGAGATCTGCCTCCAAGGGATTGGGACAGTATGCCCTGAGCCATAGCACCCATCACACTAGGCACCACACTCTGGCCTTGGGAAGGTTTCCATTTTTTGATCCTGAGGCCCAGTGGAGCCACATTGGTGGTGGCCTGTCCTGAAAATGGGTCCAGCTGTCTATCGTGCCTGGAATCAAGTGGGCAGGAGGGTTGGGAGATGGGCTCTGGGGTCACCATGTCCTCTCTTTCCCCCCTCGGTGCCTGGCTGGTCGCAGTACCTACACCAGAGGAGATGTCCAACCTGACCCCAGAGTCATCCCCGGAGTAAGTGACCTCTGCCCCACTCCCCAAGCCTTCCTCCATCTAAGTGGCTCTGAGACCCAGCAGATGCCCACCCTGAGCTGATGAGCCATGTGCCCTGGGGGCCCAGTCACTGTTCTGCTCAGGCTTAGCAAAAGCTGCCAAGATCACTTCCCTACTCCGACTGGGCTCAGGCTGCTTCTTCTCTGGACCCTCCATCTTGGCCTCCCCTTTCACTTCTCTCTTTTCTTTTGCCTCTCTTGTTCCTGCCTGCCTTTCCATCTGTCTGTCTGTCTGTCTCTCTCTCTCTCTCTCTCTCTCTCTCTCTCTCTCTCTCTCACACACACACACACACACACACACACACACACACACACACACGGAACCTCTCTCTCATTTCTCCATATATGTTTGCACCTCTGTCTTTGTCTCTTTTCCCATCTCTGCCTCAGTTTGTATCTTTGGATTCCTTCCTACTGGCCTCATCAAGGCTGGGTAGGCGAGGGCTCAATTAGCATTTGCCCATGGCCAGGAAGGGAAGGGAAGCTGGGCAATCCATGAGGAGTGACCCCATCCATATGGGGAGCTGTGGCCCCAAGGCTCTGGGCAGTACTAGCAGGGTGAAAGGAGAGAGGTGTGCATGGGATGTTCTTGGAGGGTCAACCTGCCTACTGCAGACTTCTTGCTCCAGGTGAAAGCCCTTAATAGGACCTGGAGCCAGAGGCACCTTCAAGATGCTTCAGTACGACCCATTCCTGTTGTACACGAAGAAATTGGTGCCCAGAGCGGGAAATGGACTTGCTCAATCAATCAATAAACATTTATTAAGTGCCTACTATGTGCCAGGCACTGTTCTAAGCACTGGGGCTACAAAATCAGCAAAAGACAGACTATCCTTAAATTTATAGCCAAACTGGGAGTAGACCTCAGGTCCCTTAACTCCATATCCAGTGTATTTCCCACTACAATGAAAGGAGCCCTTCCCCCACGTAGTCAACTGGATATCAGACTTATGAAGGTCTTCCTACCAGGTGGCCCAGAGAGGGGGAGGAAAGATTCAACACCTTCTCCTCAATTACATGCTTCTGGGAAGAGAGGGGGTAGAGCCAAGATGGTGGATTAGGGACAGCCACTCAGCTCAACTCTTCTACATTCTCCTACAAACTTTAAAATAATGCCTCAGATAAAATTTTGATTGAGAGAGCCAACAACAGGTCAAGGGGAAACATTTTTCCAGCCTAAGAAAATTTAGGTCTGTAGAAGAAGTCTATGCCACCAGGGTGGAGGCCAGCCTGGAGCCCACACACTCAGCAGCAGAAGCCTTGAGAGCTCTTGTCCTGGAGATGGTGAGGAGGTCAGCCAACTGGTCAAAAAGAGATTGCCAGAGACCCTTTGCTGGCACTGGGTGCGGCTGGCACTGAATGGCAACTCCTTTGCCCATACACAGTTCTGGATCACAATCCAGGATGGTAGGGACTACTAGTGGTCAGTCACAAGAGGGCAGGATCCCTGGTCAGAGTTCCAGAGCCAAGAGAAGAACTGCCATTTGTGGCTGCAGGGTGGCAGGGGCCCTTCCTGTGTAAAGACCAGAGCAAAGATGAGGAGAGCAGTGGCCACACCTCTCCCCCCACACCACCTTGGAAGCGCTGAAAGCTTGAGGACCCTCAGACCTAGCTCTCAGAACAGCAGCATGAAAAATCCTGAGCTTGGGACAGTGCCTTTTTACCTCATAAGTGAGCACAGCCCAATGTTAACATAAAGCTCAGATCAAGACATACGCTGGAAAAAATGAGAAAACAACAACAAAAAAAAGAATTGACTACAAAAGGCTACCATGGTGGCAGGGAAGACCAAAACATACACTCAATGTGAAAACAGCTACAAAGTCTCAAAGAAAAATTCTACTTGGAACCAAGCCCAACAAGAATTCCAACAAAAATTAAAGAAAGCAGTAAGAATGGTAGAGAGAAAATTGAGAAAAGAAATGATTGTGGTGCAAAAAAAATATGAAAAAGAGAATTAATAGCTTGGTAAAAAGAGGAAGAAAAAATCACTGAAGAAAAAAACTCCTTAAAAAGCAGAATAGGCCAAATGAAAAAAAAAAGAGATGTGAAAGTTTACTGAAGAAAGTAATTCCGTAAAAAAAAATTAGAATTGGGCAAGTGGAAGCTAATGACTCCATGAGACATCAAGAAACAATAAAATAAAGTCGAAAGAATGAAAAAAATAGATGAAAATGTAAAATATCACAGTGGAAAAACAACTGACCTGGAAAATAGATCAAGGAGAGATAATTTAAGAATTATTGAAGTACCTGAAAGCCATGATAAAAAAGGTCCTATATATCATATTTCAAAAAATTATCAAGGAAAACTACCCCCATTATCTTAGATCCAGAGGGTAAAATAGAAATTGAAAGAATCCACCAATCACCTCCTGAAATAAATCCCCAAAGGAAAACTCCCAGGGATATTATAGCCATATTCCAGGTTAAAGAGAACATACTACTGGGGAAAAGGTCAGTGCTCTGAGAGGAAGCATCGATTGAGCCTCTGCCAGCAGACCCCAGAAGGACCTACTGGTGATGCCTATAACAGGGGCTCCCCCCCTCCACACTCAGAGGCTGGGGAGTAGAGTTCAGGGTCCAGGACCAGGACTTTCCACACTGTGCTCATTGGAAGCCTACTAGGGTTCTGTGTCTATATGCTTCCTTGACACACCTCACCAGCGTAGCCCAGGTCCAAAGTCATGGTGTTGCCGAACCTCTCCTCTTCCAGTATCTGCAAGTCTAACACTGCTCAACACGGAATGCTAGAGGCGTTCTAGACTTGCTTTGTGGAAAGCTTCTCTCCAAAGGTAGAGAAAACAAAGAAGAGAGAGAGCTAGTGTGACCCAGATTTATTCTGACCTTTCAAGAAGTGATATGGGAGTCCCAGGAACCTTGGAAAGAAGCAGCCATGTCCACCATCTTGGAGTTGGTCAAGTGAGGGAAGGTAATGTCGACCACATGTACCACAGATTCTAGGAAGTCAGAAAATAAAGACTTGGTGCCAGGACTAGAACCTTTGAGATGCTTTGATGGAGACTAAGGAGGAAGCTCTGACCTCAGATTCACAGAGGAGTCCAATGAGAATACAAAGAGGACCGGAGTTCAGTGTGCCTTCTCAGGGAGCTCTCCAGGTTGCTGACCTTTCACAAAGATATGCACTTCCTAGTGAATTGGTTCTGTCTTTTGGAAGAACCATCTGGCAGAGGTGATCTCGGTGCTTTGTCAGTAACCTTTCAGAGCTTATGGAGATCAGGAGATGAGCAAATGAAGGGAAGTTTAGCTATGGAAAATACAAAATAATCATAATAGTTAGTAAGCATTTATGTAGTGCCTACTGTATGCCCAATACTATGCTAAGAGCCTGTTGTAACAATTTGGCTAGCAGCTGTTGTGGGGGTGAAAGATCAACATAAGCCCAACAACAAGAATGCTGCCAGCACAGGTTCTTTTGATTTGCTTTACTAAGGAAAGTAGCATTAGGGGGTTAACAATCTTATTTCAAACCAACATATACAAATATCATTCACTTAGTTCAGGAGGAAAAGCCAGCACCCTGAACTTCAGAGAAAATACAAACAAATTACAAACATACGTTATAAATGGACCAAATACAATTCATAGTTACCAAGGAACCATTAACAGTTGAGTTCAGGAGCCAGGGAGCTCATAAGAACAGGATGGCCCAGAGTCATGAGCCACTCCTCCTGTGCTTCAGAGCCCCCACAAATAGCTCTGTTCTCTCTTTTTATACACTCTTTGGATGTCATCAAATGTCATCTGAGTGACCAGAACTCAGGCTCCTACTATTGGCTCTGGTCTTAGCAACTGCCCTTAGGACCCTGAGGGCTTCACGCCCACATCGGCTTAGCACCAAGTAGATAGGGGTTTGGGCCTGGGGCTTTACACCTAGTAAGCCTCAATCAAAGATACTTAATTAATTTATCATTCAAAACAGTAAAAAGGTCCCAACTTAATTGATACTACAGCACCTTAGAATTCTTATCTCAGTTGAGCCTCACAACAACCCTGGGAGGTAGGTGCTATTGTATTATATCCATTTTACCATCAAGGGAACTGAGATTAGGTGACTTTTCCAGGGTCATACAGTTAGTAAGTGTGTGAGTAAAGATTCAAACTCAGGGCTTCCTGACTGCAGGCCCAGCATTCTATCTACTGCAGCACCCAGCCACCTCTACAGACAAGAGACTTGACAGCATTCCCCCTAATACATGTAGGCATTTAGAAGAGAAGGTGGTTTTGCCAGGAGCCAGCCTGGGTTCACAAAGCCCAGTCATGCCAAGCTAACTTAGCCTCTTTTTTGACAGAATTGCTAGAATTTCACTAATCAGAGTCAGCTGTGTACTGTGGCTATGTGTCTTGATTTCAGCAAGTTCTCTGACAATGTATTCCACAAATGGAGAATGAAATGTGAGTGCAATGATAGGTACTGCAGGTGAATTCAGAGCTAGGGTCATGACGACCATCTCCAAAGGCATGGGTAGATGGTTCCCAAAGAGAAACTCTTGGTAGTGGAGACCGGAGCCTCATCTTTGTCTCTGTCTTGTTCAGTGCTTTTACCAAGATGACCTCTCAGGTCTCTGAAATGCTTCGTTTGGGGATACCTTTCTCTGAGCTTGTCTCTGTCTCTCTGTCTCTCAACATATAGCTACATCTATGTTTGGCTGTTTAATTTTCAGCTTACCCTCATCTCCCCACACCCATCCCAGAATTTGTCATTGTTCAGTCATTTCAGTCATGTCTGACTTCTCCTGACCCGAGTTGGGGCTTCCTTGGCAAAGATACTGGAGTGGTTTGCCATTTCCTTCTCCAGCTCATTTTATAGATGAGGAAACTGAGGCAAACAGGGTGAAGTGACTTGCCCAGAGTCACACAGCTAGTAGACATCTGCAGCTGCATTTGAACTCATGAAGATGACTCCAGGCCTGGCGCTCTATCCACTGTGCCACCTAGTTGCCCTCATCCCAGAGTGCATGTATTCAACTTCTCTCTAGTAAATTCATCCTTGAAAGCAAGCATCAATCCAAGATCTGGGGTTGGGAGTAGTCTGTTGGGGTCCCTAAAGGGTGGGGTCATCCCCTTGGTCTTTGCTTTGTCCTCTTCTGTATCCAGCTTCTATGGGGCCTTGTCTGGGGTGGGAGAAACTAAATACGTTTGTTAGAGGGAAGCCCCCATGTTGCTTAAACAGGAGGAATGGGGGCAGGAAGAGGGGCTAGCACAGAGTCAGGCTGGAGGGAGAGTGAGTTGAATTGGTAACTGCGGGGAAGAAGAGTGTGGCCATAATAGAAATTTCATGGTTGAACCTTTGAAAACATTTTTGGTAGTTTGGGGATGATGTCAGGGCTCAGTGGGGTGAGGCAGACAGGTCCCGAAGGTAGAAATTAGAAACATCCTTCCCAGCTCCCTGTCATGGTCTTGCCTGGCCTTCAGTTTTCTTCCCCTCATCCTGTAGCTGATGCCCCTGAGCCCTCCTCAAAGGAGGGGATCATCAGGGAGCCCTGTACGAGATGCTCCCGAACAATGTATGATCTCAACAGCATGTTCTGTCTCCTTTCCCTGGCCCTCTTCTTCCCCCTTCCCCCTGCCCTGCTCTGCCCTGTCACAGGCTCGCCAAAAAGTCTTGGTTTGGTAACTTTATCAACCTGGAGAAAGAAGAGCAGATCTTTGTGGTCATCAAAGACAAGCCGCTGAGCTCCATCAAAGCTGACATTGTGCATGCCTTCCTCTCGGTAAGGGGCCAGGGACTTGGGGCCACTGACTTGGAGCCCTGTTGGGGGCTGACCCATGGCTGACCCTATGAAGGGGCCCCTGGCCACGAGGCTGCTGACAGACTCACCCAGAGCAAAGAAAAAGTGGAGGCCGGATCTTCGTTCTTGTAGCCAGTGGCCCCCTTCTTCATCCCATAGTCACTGGGACCTCCAAGGTGCCACCCATTGCCTCATTAATGAGAATGGTAGCTAGCATGTAGAGAGCCCCTCAAGGCTCAGAAAACCCTTTTACAAATATTTCATTTGGTCCTCACAACTGGAGCTACTATCGCACCTGTTTTAGAGATGAGGAAACAGAAGCAAGACTTGCCCATGGTCACATAGATAGGAAGAAGAAGGCTGGATTTGAACTCGGGTCCTCCTGACTCCAGGGATCCATGCACTGTTCTAGAGGAGAATAATTTGTTCACTGAGGAGGTGGGAGAGCTGTCCTCCATATCCTCCCTGAAGGCAGGGGCACAGACTTCTCTAAACCTTGATTCTCCTAGCACCAAGTATGGGGCTCTGAATACAGCACACCCAGATGAGTGCTGGGTGGCTTACAGGGGAGAGAACAGGTCCGACACTGGGGGTCCAGGCCCTCAGAAGGGAGAGCCTCATGCCATGGTGCTGGGACATAAGTGAGGACATGGAGATCACGTTGGGGTCGCCCCTCAGAGACCACTGAGATAGCTTACCTGGACGCTTCTATCCTTTCTTGGCCCATAGCGTTTGGGAACCCTAGTGTTCATCTGTGTTAGTGAAGAGCAGAGAACCAAGTAGTATATCCACAGGGGGCTAGATCTGTGAGGCTGCAGCCCACGAGGACCAGCCCCCCAGATCTGAGTGGAATCTGTCCTGTTGGGGGAACCCTCATAGTCACCAGCTGAAGTCCAGGTCCTCACAGACTCCTAAGATTGGCTTCATGGCATTTGCAAAGTCCTCTCCATCTCCTGAAGGCTGCCCCTTTGCTGGGGAGCTCCAGGCCCACTGTCCCAATCTGCTTCCCTGAAGCTTGGGCCTTAATGGCTGTCACTGTAGCATGTTACCCTGCCATGCTCACATTCCCCCCACCCAGTTCCTTACTGCTTTCCAAAAATAGGCTCCCTCGTGTTGAGTTCCACTTGGATTTCTTTGAAGGAACACCTCAAAGTCTCAGCTCATTTGCAAAATTGAACTAACAGATGAGCCCAGAGCTTAGTGAAGGCTCCCCCCTTTCCTAGTGACTGAAGGTGCCATCAGTCAGCTTTGGATGGCCCATCCTACCTCCCCACTCCCAGGAGTCCCTTGCTCCAGCTTTCATGTGAATGCTTCTGACAACCACGGCAGCAGAGGAAGGCCTCCCATCAGAACACCCCACAGGGGCACCCCCTGCTTTGCCCCTTGCAGGGGTCTCACTGGCCCCTCCCAGGGCCTCAATGTCCAACTCCCACCACTCCCTCACAGATCCCCAGCCTCAGCCACAGCGTCATCTCTCAGACGAGCTTCAGAGCAGAGTACAAGTCAACGGGAGGGCCAGCTGTCTTCCAGAAGCCAGTCAAGTTCCAGGTGGACATCACCTACACAGAAGGAGGAGAGGCCCAGAAGGAGAATGGCATCTACTCAGTCACTTTCACACTATTGTCAGGTGATGCCCCGAGTCCCAGGAGCAGAGCTTGGGACTGGGGAGGGAGCTCATCTTCCAGCCGGGCCCTTCATGGCTTGGTCGCCATCCTGCACTGAAAGGGGATGAGGAGGCTTCCTGGGAATCCTTGGGACCTGGCCTGAAAGGGGGAGGCTAGCAGAGACCTTGTCCCCTTCTCGTCCTCATTCCTGAGGAGAGCCAGTGATCCTCCCTGGTTCTCCAGCTAATGGGCCACAGGGGGGAAGGGGAAGGGGCCTCCTGGGGTCAGAGGGGTGGAGTGGGGGTCCTAGGCTGGGAACACCCAGCTGTTTCTGCCCTGCCACCAGGATCCAGTGGTTCCCTTGCAGTCCACAGTGACCAGGCCTCTCCTCCACCCTGCCCTGCCTTCTCCAGGTCCAAGCCGTCGCTTTAAGAGGGTGGTGGAGACGATTCAGGCCCAGTTGTTAAGCACACATGACCAGCCATCCGTCCAGCAATTATCAGGTGAGCTGCTGGCCCGCCAGGGAGCCCACTGACTCCTCCAGAGGCCTCCCCTCCCCAGTCAGGGGAGGAGATACTATGATACAGTGTGGTCCAGTGGGAAGAGGCCAGGAGAGCAGGGGGAGCAGAGCAGAGCAGATCCCCCATCCCCACAGCTGGTGAAGAGGGGCTTCTGTTGGACAGACATCACCATAGTCCTCCCCACACCCCGTCCCGCTGCCGCAGCCTCGTCTCCTTGCTCCTGGCTCTGCCTTCCCACCCAGCCTCTGCCTCTCTCACTGCCCCGCTGCCCTGCCACACCCGCCCCTGTGTTCAATGAGCAGAGCCCCCTGCCCGGCCAGAGCTGGGGCCAACCAAGCCAAGCAGAGGCGTGGGCCATCCTCAGCCACCAGAGGCTCCGGGCATCTCTGACCGACCGGGGCATGCCTTGCTGTGTGACCACACTAAAAGGAGCCCTCTTGTCCACTGTAGAAACCCCCCATTCAGCTCCAGGACTAAGCTGGGGAGCTGTGTTTAAGGGCCAGAAGGTGGCCACCAGCTACGAGAGTAGCCTGTGAGACTGTAGCAGGTAAGGCACTCCCAGCCTCGGCCAGGTGGCCTCTTCCTCATTCTCAGCGGGGGAGCCAGGGAGGGGAGGGGAGGGGAGGGGAAGGGGCCAGCCAGGTTTCCCCTCCTCAGTTCCTCTTCCCCTCTCTGGGCCAGCCAAGGCCACAATTAGGCCTGCCTGAGCCTCTGTGGGGAGCAGAGAGCAAGGCCCTGGAGAAAGGGACTCAGGGGCCCTTCGTGGCCACCCAGGAGACGCTGAGTCCTCTGGTGTCCCCAGGTGTACTGGTCTGCCTGGCCGGAGGGGAGAGAGTCCAGAAGAAGGCCTCTGCAGGGGCCAGGGAGGCACCCCCAGCCTTTCCTTTCTGCACTTAGCTTCCCTCTGTCTCCCCAATCTTCTTCCCACCCTGCTCAGAGGAACCAGCTGCCCAGGACAGGGGGTGGGGAGGGGTGGGGAGCAGGGAGGGAGATGGACCTCCAAGGGAACAGGATCAAGGGGTGGCAGGAAAGCATCCCTGCAGGACAGCCCTGAGCCACAGGCCAAGGGCTGTAGGAGTAGGCAGACAGAAAGACAGACAAGGAGGCAGACAGATAGATAGGCAATCAGACAGACTGACACACAGGCAATCAGATGGACGGACAGGCAGCAATCAGACAGACAGGCAGGCAGACAGTCAGACACACAGACACACAGGCGATCAGATGGATGGACAGGCAGGCAATCAGATGGACAGATGGACAGGCAGGCAGTCAGACGGACAGGCAATCAGACAGACACACAGACACACAGGCAATCAGATGGATGGACAGGCAGGCAATCAGACAGATGAACAGACAGGCAGGCAATCAGACAGACAGACAGGCAGGGAATCAGACGGACAGACACACAGGCAATCAGACAGACGGACAGGCAGGCAATCAGATGGACAGACAAACACAATCAGACGGACTTAGAGGCAGACAATAAGACAGACAGACATGCAGACAATCAGAGAGATGGACAGGCAGGCAATCAGACAGACGAACGGGCAGACAATCAGACGGACGGACAGGCAGACAATCAGAGACAGACACACAGGCAATCAGACGGATGGACAGGCAGACAATCAGACAGACAGACGGGCAGGCAGTCTGACGGACAGACAGGCAGGCAGTCAGACGGAAGGACAGGCAGGCAATCAGACAGACGGACAGGCAGGCAATCAGATGGACAGACACACAGGCAATCGGAAGGACTGACAGCTACCCAGCCTGCCAGACACAGACCAAATGAACTCAGCTTTTCTTCCTGAGGCCCTTAAGGTGGGCATCAGGCATTGGAAGGAGGGCAAGCTCTGGTGGGGCTAGGCTCCACAAGTGACAGTCCAGCCTCCTGGCTCCCCGGTGCCCTGCCTTTCCCATTTTTCCACTTCCATTCCTGTGGCCACCAGCTTCAGCTGCCTCAGCTTCTCCAGTTCCAGCAGACCCCACCTAACCCTTCCTTCCATCCCTCCATCCAACTGGCCACCATTTCTCAAGTGTCCACCGAATGCCTGACTCTATGCTGGGTACTAGAGATCCAGGCCCGAGCCCACCTGCCCCTGCCTGCCAACAGCCTCCCCTGGGCTCCAGCCTCATGGTCTCCCCTCTCCCTCCCTCCCTCCCTTCCCCTATTCTTTCTCTAGCTTCCCATCCAAGCCTCACACCTACATTCTGCTCTTTTTCTTCCATCTTGTACCTTCCTTTGCCCTCTTTCTCCTTCCTAGGTGTCTTCTCCCATAAGCCTAGGACCAGAGAGGAAGGAGGGAGACCAGGAGGTGGGGAAGGGTGGGAGCATGGCCCAAAGGAGAGATCCTATATGTGGAGGGTGGAGCTCACCCCCTGTGACCAGAAACTGCCCAATGGGAAGGGCCCTAAGGATTGAGTCAGGGGAAGGAGAAACGGGGGAAGGAAGCTAGAATCCATGAAGGCTACAAGGCCAGTGAAGGCTGACCCTGAAGGCAGGGCTATGAGGAAATTCATGAGGAGGTCTCATGGGCTCAGGGCCCCTGGGTAGGAAGAGATGGAGAGAGGCATTCTCCCTGATCACCTGAACCCTCTTCCCTGAGACTGGTAATCTGGCCTTTCAGGGGAGCAAAACTGTAATCAAGCTTAGGTTGGAGGCCTCAAGCTAAGAAGCCCTGTATAAAGTAGGGAGTAGGAATGAGGGAGCCTCTTCATTCCTTTCCAGCTTGGAGATACCCGGGCCTAGCACAGAGGTCCCTCCACCCCTGTATGGGGGCCTGTGTCGGATGCTTTCATCCCTCAGCACCAGTGGCCTGCCTGGGTCAGAGGGGGCACCCCTTTCTCTGCATCCTGCTGAATGTTGGAAAGGGCACTGTCTTTGAGTCTGTCCTTGTCACCTGCATGTGCCTCTGGCTGAGGACTGAGCTGAGGTGCTCCTGTCCCCTCTCCCAGTGCTTGCTCCCCTCATCGTACTTCCCCTGCTCACCCCTTCCCTGCTTGGCCTGTTTCACTCTACCCTTTCTCAGCTGAACTCTGAGCTCTGGGGTGCACAGGCTCAGGCTCCCAGGACTCACCTGCAGGTTGGTGCCTGCTCTGTGCTGAACCTAGGGGCAGTGCTAGCTGCTATGAGCTGGCAGAAGGGCAGCCCCTCCCAGCACTGAGCTGCCTCTAAGGGACTTTTTCTCCCAGGCTATCTGGCAAGGGCATGGGGAGGTGGCACCATAGGGGATGGCACTGTAGGGACCCTGCCCTCCTTCCAAGGGCCTTGGGGGGGAGGGGAAAGTGAGGCATGAAGACAGGCCTCAGGGGCACTAGGCTGGCTGGTGCCCTCTCTACCCCTCCCCCATACTATACCTCTTGCCAAGCCACTTAGGAATGAGGCCCCTGAAGAAACCACTGGCAACAGGCCCATGGCCCAGGCTCAAGCTCGGCCTTGCTACCCATGCTCCTTGAGGGCCGTGGCAATGGCCTGCTCTGTAGCTGGGAAGAGAAAGCAGCAGGTTGTGTCTTATAGTGACAACCCCGGGAAAATCCAGGTTTTTATCTGTAAAACGGGGGTGTTGAACAGGTAGTTGTTTTTAGCTCTAAATCTGTGATCCTATGATTCCCATCCCAAGGACAGCTACACACTGTCCTGCCAAAAGCTGGGTGGACTTGCAATGGAAAGACTAGCTAGGCTACCACCATGGAAAGAGTGCTTGCAACCCCATGGTAGGCCAGAGTAAGGCAGTCTCCTTAGGCTGCCAGGCCAGCACAGTGCAGGAACATTGCTCTCCCCAGGTGGGTGTTGACAAGATCTGAGCATACTCACCAGGGCAGGAGGAGGTACTCACAGATGTGTGATCCTAGCAGAGACACAGATGCCTGTTGACTTCCCCAAAGAACAGACACAGCCCTAGCAGGAGGCTTTGATGTCCCCAGGTGTCCTGTGCCTGGTATCAGCTGCTGGGCTCCTGGAGGCTTTTGCCAAGCAGTCCAGTACAAGAACTAGGCCCTTATTACTCTGTATCAGTCAGGCAATAAATGCTTATTAAGTGCCTACCACATGCCAGGCACTATGCTAAGCTCTAGGGATACAAAGAAAGGCAAAAAACCATCCCTGCTGTAATGGCGGAGCATGAAACAAGGATGTACAATCAAGCTAGAGTCAGTATAAATCAGCAGAGCAAAGGGACCCAAAGGAAGGGGGACCACTAAAGACTTCTTGTAGAAGGTAGGATTTTAGCTGGAGACGTGAAGGAAGAAGCCAAGAAAGCCAGAAGGCAGACACTAGAGAGAGCACAGCAGGAGTGAGGGGGGAAATGACTGGATGTGGGAAACAGAGTACCTTGCAGGAGGAGCAGCAAGGGGGTCGGTGTCGCCTGATTGCAGAACACATGGGGTGGGCGAAGGTGTAGGGAGACTGGAAGGGGGAGGGCATTAAAAGCCAGAGAATGTTGGTATTTGATCCTGGAGGTGACGGGGAAGCACTGGAGGGTGGTGACATGGTCAGACCCGCCCTTTAGGAAGATCATTTTGACAGTTGAGTGGAGGATGGGCTGGAGGGGAAGAGACTTGAGACCCCCCCACCAGCAGCCACTGCCACAGTCCAAGCATGAGGTGATTAAAGCCAGCACCAGGTTGGCGGAAGGGTCAGAGGAGAGAAGGCGGAGTGCATCAGAGATATTACAAAGATAGAAATCACAAGCTTGGACAGCTGATAGAGGGCTGAGGAAGTAAGAGAGACTGAGGAGTCAACCACGGCACCTAGTTTGTAATCCTAGAGAAGGACTGGAGAAGTGGTGGTGTCCTTGACAGGAACAGGGAAGGTAGGAAGTAAAGAGGGTTTCAGGGGGAAACAGTGAGTTCAGTTTTGGCCATGCTGAGTTTAAGATGCTTATGTGGCTTCCAGTATGAGATATCCAGTAAGGGTTTGGACACGTGAAGTCAGAAGAGAGGTCGGGCCTAGCTCAGTAGATCTGAGAATCATCAGCATAGGGATGATCATTGAATCCATGGGGGCTGAGGAGATCCCCAAGTGAAACAACATAAAAAGAGAAGAGGCCTCAGGGAAGAACCCTAAGGGCCACTATGGTTAGAGGATGAGATCTGGAGGCGAATCCAACAAAGGAGACAGTGAAGGAGCAGTCAGAGAGGTAGGAAGGGAACCAGGGGAGAGTGAGGGAGGAAAAGGAGGGAGAGAGAGGAGAGAGGAAAAAGAGGGAGAGGGAGGGAGAGAGAGAGGTGGGGGAGGAGAGAAACAGAAAGACAGAGAGAGACAGACAGAGAGAGAGAGGAGAGAGAGAAACAGAGAGAGACAGAGAGGGGGAGGAGATGTAGAGAGAGAGGAGAAAGAGGAGGAGGAGAGACAGAGAGAGAGAGGAGAGAGAAAGAGAGAGGAGAGAGGAGAGACAGAGACAGGGAGAGAGGAGAGAGAGAAACAGAGAGAAAGGGGAGAGACAGAGAGAGAAAGAGAGACAGAGACATACAGACAGACAGAGACAGAGAGGGAGGAAAGGAAAGAGACAGAAAGACAGAGAAAGGAGGGGGAGAGGACAGACAGAGACAGACAGAGACACAGAGAGAGAGAGGAAGAGAAGAGGGAGTGGGGTGTCCTGAAAACCTGGAGAGAAGAGAGGATCCAGGAGGGGAGAGTGACTAACAGCCTCAGGGCCTGCAGAGATCAAGGAGGATGAGGACTGAGAAAGGGCCACCAGATCTGTCAATTGTGAGATCATTAGTAACTTTAGCAAGAACAGTTTCCTTTGAATGACTAGTTCAGAAGCCAGATTGCAGAGAGGGGAGGTGCAGACTGTGGACGCCTTCTCCAGGAGTTTCACCACAAAAGAGAAAAGAGATGGGACATGGTGGCCTGCAGGGATGGGTGGACGAAGTGAGGCAGTTTGAGGATGGGGGAGCCCATCCCATGCTTGTAGGTGGCAGGGAAGCAGCTGATGGACAGGGAGAGACTGAAGATAAGTGACAGTAGGGCTACCTAACAGAGGGGGCATTCTGCTGCAGGAGATGGCATGGAATGGGATTGCTTGTGTTTGAGTCCTCCAAAGAGACTAGAGGAAGGCTCCTAGGGAGCTGAAGTTTGTGATGGGGGCTTGCACCACACTCTCACTGGTCCCTACCACAGGCTCAAATCCCAGATTCCTGGGGGGGAAGGGAAGGGAAGAGGAGAAAAATTCTAAGTTGATTTTCCCCATTTGACAGCAAAGGAAGCCAAACCCCAGGGAGAGGTAAGGGCTCAGCCAGAGGGGCCAAGCTGAGATGAAAACCTGGCTATCCAGCTGCCTGGCTCGAAAAGTGGTCTGAGAGGAGGAGCACTTGCCTCTCAGTAGGACCCTTCCTCTTCCACACTCTGCGTCTCTTCTTCTACCCCTGGTGACCAGACTGCCAGTGCCTAATGCATAGTAGGGACACTGGCTGAATAGACTCAAATTCTTGGGCTGAGGTCAAGGGGGTAAGGAGGCTGACAGCGAGACCAGGGACAGATAAGAAAGGGGGAAAGACCCCAAGGAGCTCCTTCCCAGGCCTGGCTCCTGGGGGGCGGGCAGCGCAGTTCCTCTTTCACATCTTGAGTTCTGGTCACCTCCAACCCATGTCCTTCACTCGCATCACTGATTGTTCCACCTGAGTGCACCCTCTTGCCATTTAGCTTGGGTCCTCCTCTTCTAGCATCCTCTGAATCCTGATTCTCTTCGACAACTCGATTCAATTCAACAAGTGCTTACCAAGCACCTACTATGTGCCTGGGGATACAAAGGCAATCAGATAAATGACAATCCTTGCCCTCAAGGAACTTATATTCCTTGGGTGAATCTAACAGACTGACCCTCCTCATGACAGATTTGATAAGGGTATTTTTTACATCTCTATCCAGACAGTTGTGGAAAGTGTCTGATAGCATCGGGTCGAGCACTGAACTCAACAGCACACCACTAGAGACTTCCAGGTTCGTGTTATTTCACCAATAAACACTCAATCCACAAAAAAGAGAGCCAAGAGAAATAACTGGGTGGTGCAATGGCTGGAGTATTAGAGCCAGGAAGACCTGAGTTCAAATCCAGCCCCAGACACTTAAACTAGCTGTCTGAACCTGAGCGAGTCATGTAATTGCTCTCTGCCTCAGTTTCTGCATCTGTGGAATGGAGATCATAATAGCACCTTCTTCCCTGGGTTGTTGTGAGGCTCAAATGAGATAACATTTGTAAAGCCTTTTGCAAACCTTAAAACACTCCCACACCTCCCTTTTTTCCTGTTTCATCATCCCTCTTCAAGTCTTGCTGGAGCAGACATGGTTCAAGTTCAGTTTGCCAAACCCCCCTTTCCCTTTCCTATCAGAGAACTAAGGCAGAAAGGGGGGCCCAGCACGAACCCAGAGTGAAAAGTGACTGATGGCTAGCTAGCCCTTGTGCTCCACCAACATCCAGGCAATGCTAATGGACTGAGAGGAATGTCCCCAGAGTGCAGCTGGGTTGAGGGAGTGGAACATGTGTGGAGGACTGATGGGCACACAGGATGAGAATGGCTTTTGGTCATCCCTAACTTCAGGGAGTAACCACATGGATCAAATCACATGTTACCATCCCCAGTAGAATGTAAGTTGTCTGAGGCCAGGAACTATTCCTTCCTTGTCTTTGTATCTCCAGAACCTAGCACAGGGCAGGTGTTCAAGACACGCTTGTTCACTGGTCGCTGAACCTCCAAGCGTTTCTGAAAATTGGTGTATTTGCCTCTTTCCAGTCCTCCTGGCATCTTTACCTTTCCTCATTTTCTTCAGGGAGTCCTCGAAGATTACCAGCATTAAGTTGGCCATGATATCCACCACCTCCTTAAGGGCCCCGGGACAGGCTTTGGGCTAGGAAACAAACTTTGCCATGTTCTCTTTTTCTTACTTTACCGATTCTGAGGGTTATATTTCCTTTTCAGTGTGTTTGTTATACCTCTTGCAGTGTGAAGATCTTGCTTCTAGGTAGGTAAATAGGACTATACTACTTTGACTTTATTTCTGTCCCCTGTCACCATTACACCATCTTCCCTAAACAACAGGTCCACTCTATCATCCTCTTCGTTGTGATCTGTTAGTGTGTTTTACAGGCTTCAGTTTTTTCTAGACCCGTTCTCCACTGAGATATGCATGTAATACTTAGCACAGTGCCTGGCACATAGTAGGCACTTAATAAATGCTTATTCCTTTCCCTGTTTTCAAAAATCCACTTCAGTCTTTTGTGTAGAGATTATAAGCTCCTTGAGGTCAGGGATTGTTTTCTGTTTGTTCTGTTGGTTGGGTTTTCTGCCTTTTTCTGTACCTCTAGCACTTAGCACAGTGCCCAGCACATAGTAGGTACTCAACAAATGTTTGTGGATTGATTTGGTCCTTAGATTCCCCTTCCTTCCAGCTCATGGATAAGTCCTCTTCAATCAGAGTTTATCTGAGTGGTCACTTTGCAGCCACATCTGACTCTTTGTAAATATTTCTTCCTCTGCTTTTTTACTGGGATCATTTATATTCCCATTGTCATAATTTTAATTCTGAGAGCCTTCTCTGTTCCTCTTTCAAGTCTCTTCCCATGGGATCTCTGAACTCTTTGAAGTCTGCTTTCCTGAATTATAGGTTCCAAATCCAATTGTGCTCAATATCCCCCTTCTCTTGTTGGTTTTCAGGAACTTTCCAGATGGCACAGGACTTAGTTCTCCCCAAGGTTCCCTGACCGCTGCTTCCATGGTCAGAACTCAGGCTAGAGTAGCAGTCGCCTTCATCACTAGAGAATGATGTGTCGATGAGGTGACAACAATGGGACTATAGCAGACAACATCCCACTAGTAAACGCTATCCCACACTACTGTGTTTCTCCCTTGGGCCAGCTCGGGCCCTGGTGCTAGAGAAGTATCATCCATATTGTCCATCTGCTCCATAGGTCTCATAATTTCTGACTCACTTTCCTGGGATCCTCAGTCATACAGTCTCTACCATACTCCCCCTCAGGTACAGGGATGTGCAAACAGATGGACATCTCAACTGACTGTGAGACCCCACCACCCTCTTATCACATCTTTTATCTTTGAACAAATGCTGGCATTTCTGTATTCTAGTCATGTTTCTCATCCTAGCACTCAGCCCAGTGCTTTGGTGTTTGGCTCCCTGTGTTCAAGCTTCAGGCTTACTCGGCTGCTCCCAAGCTCCTCTGAGAGGTCACCCTCCCCCAACCCTTTCCTCCTATGGCTCACTGGGCACCCCCTCCCCTATTACTGGTCCTTCTCTCACACAACAGATGTCCTCTGTGTTGTCCAGTCTTAGAGCTGTTGGGACAGATTTCTCTCTTGTTCAGGTTCATGAGTCTCTCAGCTCTGGGCTTCAATCTGCCCTTTGCCAGGAGCTCATCATTCTAGGACTTCAGCTCTTGTCATTTGGTGTGACTCACAGGTGCATAGCTCATAGGGCCAACCCACCCATTTTATAGACGAGGAAACAGAGATCTAGGGAAAGGGAGTGATTGTCCTGAGGTCACCCAAGCAACTCAAATCCCACAACCTCCCATTGTACCGCATTATCTCTCCTGGTCACTTCCCAGGCAGCTTCTCCTTTCCCTACCAAGGGCTTGAGCTTGGCCTGGAAGGGGAGAGAACAGCAGAAGACATTTTCATGTAGCTCATGAGCCCCCTGAGCTGGAGGACACTCCCTCTGAGGATGGTTGTGTGTAGTCCACTGAGGCCTCAGCCCCCAGAGTCAGGCTACCACTCTGTTTGGGTTGTCAGTCTAACCCCTAAAACAGCCTGACAGTTGATAAACTCTCCACTGGCTCAGATTTGGGGCCTGAGCCCCCTTGCCAGGCTCTGGGGGAGCTTGGGGAAGAAGTCTTGGCTCCATGGAGCCCCCAAGCATCTCCATCTCCACAGAATTTCTCAGGGCAGAGGCTCCTTTGCCTGTGGCCTCTATGATCAGCCCCCACACCTTCCCCCATTCATGAAGAAAGCAGCCAAATTCCCTCGGAGGAGGAGATATCTTTGCTCTGGGGTTCTTGGAGGTGGGAGACCTTTTCTCCTGGAGCCAAGTTCCTCCTGCAGAGACTCTTAGTTTTGGGTGGGTCTGAGGTCAGAGCTCCTGGCTCCTGGCTATTATCCTCCTCACTCTCCAGAACGTAGGCTGTAGGGTGGGGGGGGTGCTCCACACATACCGTCCCTGAGTGTCGGGAGAGCTGCTTCCTCTGGGCACCCACAGGCTGGCCCCGTTAAAGGCAGCGATTCTTATTCATTCAAAAGTCCTGAGTACGTGCCGAGCACCTGTGCTGGGTGCTGCCTGCAGGGACTTTACATCTTACCAGAGGGAAGGAGTGCGTACACAAATAATTCAGTAAATTATATCCTAAGTCAATATGAAGTCATAGCAGAGGAGCGGGACATGAGTGTCCTGGGGCAGGAATCAGGCATGACCTCTTGTGGCCCTGGGGCTGAGTCGTGGCAGGACTTAGGGAGCTGAGGACAGAAAGCATTCTAGGTGTAAGGGATGTCCATGTCATATGAAGGCCATGGCAAGGAGGCTAGTGTGGCTGTGAGGTATGGCATGGGAGGGGGTGTCATGTGAAGTCAGTCTGGACAGGGCGGTGAGGCTTTAACTGACAGTGATTTTGCACTCAGTGCTGGAGGCTTCAGGGAGCTTTGGAAGCCCCTGACCCAGGGAGTGACATGGCCAGATGTGTGACTTAGGGATACTGATGTGGCCATTATGGGGAAGAAGGAGAGAAAAACAGTCCGTGCCCTCAAGGAACTTCTACTCTAATGGAGGTGGAGAGAAGAAAATGTACAAATATCAGCAGATACAGAATCAATACAAAATAATAAACTCCACCAGGGAGTTTAGGAAAGGAAGCTCTTAGCGACTGGGGTGTGGAGGAGTAAGAGCATTCCAGGCAGGGGGATGGCCAGTGCCAAGGTGTGGTGAGGGTGAGCAGAGTGTCCTGATGCTCAGAATCGGATTGTAAAGTGCATGAAGGAGAGGAATGAGTCAGAGTTCTGGAGAGGCCAGTGATGAGGGCCTGAGAAAAAGGCGCGTTATGGAGGCCACGTTGGCAAGACTTCGCACCTTGGTGAGTGCAGAATTTGAGATGCCGCAAGCTGGGAGCTCAGGGGACTGAAAGGGCCTTGGTGGCCCTAACAGTCAGAAAGAAGTCTGGGGCAGGGGGGGAGCAAGTTCGGTTTTGGACATGTTAAGTCTTAAATGCCTATGGGACATCCCGGTCAAGATATCCAAGGGGCAATTGATGATGCAGACCTGGAGGTCAGGAGGAAGGATGTGCATGGAGGTGATCATTGAGCCCGTGGCACTCACCAAGGGAGCTCAGAAAAGAACCCACACATAGCAAACAGTACCCGAATAAAAATCTAATGAGAGACTGAGAAGGGGCAGTTAGACACACAAAGACAAAGCAAAGGAAAGCCAAGAGAAAAGTGTTACAAAGGCTCAGAGGGGGTGATGAACCATGTCAAAGACTGCAGGGAGATCAGGAAATGTGAGGAGAGAGAAAAGGCCTTGGAAATGGCCATTAAGGGAGAAGATGGAAAGAGAGAATGGGGAGGGGAGAGGAAATAAGAGGATGAGAAAGGGAGAGATAAATAGGGGGAAGAGAGAGTAAAGGAAGAGAGAGGGGAAGGAGAGAGAGAGGAGGGAAGGATAGAGGGGGGAGGAGAGAAAGGAAGAGCGGAGGAGAGAGAGAAGGAGAGAGAAGAAAGAGAGGGTGGAGAACGGGAGAAGAGACAGAGAGGAAGAAAGAGACAAGAAAGAGAGAGAAGAAAAGAAAAGAGAAGAGAACAGAAAAAAGAGGAAAGTGGAAGGAGAGAAGAGAAAGAAGGAGAAAAGAGAAAGAGGAAGAAAAGAGGAAAAGAGAGAGGAAGAAGGGGAAAGAGAGAGACAGAGGTGGAGAGGAGAGAGGAAGAGAGACAGAGAGACAGAAAGAGACAGAGATGGAGAGAGAGAGAGAGAGAGAGAGAGAGAGAGAGAGAGAGAGAGAGAGAGAGAGAGAGATTTTAAATTTGCAGCCACAGTTCCATGCTAAGTGCAAGGACCCACTGCTCCTTCCCACCCCAAGCATGAAAGCTTCTTTTGGCCTCAGACTCTCTGAAGACACCGGCCTTGACCACACTTGGTCCCCCTGTTTAGGACACAGTGCTCACAGGCTTCAGTTGGTCACCTATTGAAGGCTCCCAAGCCAGACATCCAAGATGTCTATTGGCATCCCCACTTTCTAGACCCCTTTGGAAGCCCATGGTGGACAGTACTGAGACAGGCCATAGCTGAGAACAGCATGTTGCTAAGCTCAATCGGCCAAGCATACATTGGTCTTCCTCCCCAACCCACCTACCCCATGCAGACCAGGGTCCTGGGATACATAGAAAATATATCAAAAAAATGTTGGCTCTGCCCCAGGGAGCCTGCAATCTAACAGTCAGTCCTGGGGAGGGAAGGGCAATTATTACCTCCGTTTAAGAGATGAGGACCTATGCAAAATGGGGTCATGTGGCTAGGAAGTGTCTGAGGCCAGGTTGGAACTCAGTTCATCCTGACTTCAGACCTGGGTGTCACCTGGCTTCCTGAGTTCAAACCTGGCCTCAGACACTTCCTAGCCACATGACCCTGGGCAAGTCACTTGGGCTGTTTGCCCATGATGATAGCATCTACCTAGAAGGATTGCTGTGACGATTGGATGAGATGTTTGTAAAGCACTTAGCCTGGTGCCTGGCACATAGTAGGTCAGATAAAGCCCAGCTACTCCTCTTTGACTTGACCTGATTTGGGTGGGACAGGGGGGTCCAAGGAGGCTGGCTCCATGCCATCCTCCATTCTTTAGGCAGACCTAAATGGCTCTGGGAAATGGGGAGATATGGGCAGGAGCAGCCACAGCCGCCACCATCCCAGAGCGAGGCTGCTCCAGAGACCTTGGAGAGTAGGGAAGGGCCCAGAGGGGCTGCCCATCGGATGCCGAGGGCCAAGGTCCCAGCAGGAACCCACTTTTACATTTCTCCCTCCCTCCTCTCTCCGTTCTGTGCTCCAGACACCACTAACTGTATGGAATTGATGACGGGGAGGCTTTCCAAATGTGGTAAGAATTTCCCTCCCACCTTCCCCCCCTCCCTCTGCCCTCACGGCCCTCCTGTCCTCCAAGTCCACACCCTCCCAGCCCAGCCCACGGCTGCTCTCCAGGCACACACTCTGGCCCACAGCCCCGGCCCCCCAGCACTCCTGCTCTTCCTTGCTGGGCCTGCCAGGGGTCCCTGATGCTTTCTGTCCTTCCCCTACATATTGGGAAGCTTTGGGAGGTGACATGCCCTTCTCCAGGCAAGCAGCAGCCCCCCAGCTTGCTCCCCTGGGATCTTTCTGGGAACTCACTCCACTCTCCTAAGGATGGGCCATTGATGGAGCCCAAAACCCAGGGTGCAAATCTGAGAATGTTTTCTCCTCCCTGCCTTCCTCTCCACCCCACCCCCCCCAGTCCATATCACACACACACACACACACACACACACACACACACACACTCCTAGGTGTTCCACATGCACAGACACACATTCACACACAGACACACACAGCCTTCTAGTGCCCAGGAGAATCTGTGGCCTCCCATAGTCCTGAGGAACAGGACCCTGAGACCAGAGTGGGGTCCATGGATAGTCAGGAAGAGGGAAGCCTTAGATGAGGGGCCAGGGCAGTCCTCGATGGTGGGCAGCACTCAGTGACTGCCTTCTTGATCTCTTCTTACCCTTCAGGGCAATCCCAGGGGCTTTGGTCTCTCTGCTCCTTCAGGTGCACCCTCCCAGGCTTACCTCCTCCAGAAAGCACCCTCATTCCATCCCTGTCCATCCTGCCCCAGGCCCAGCCCAGGATAGGAAGCATCAGCAGCATTGGAAACTGGGTTTGGTGCTGCCCTCAAGACCAGAGCAGGGCTTCCTGTCTGGATCCCCCAGCTGGCCAGTCTCAGCAGCTCTGCTCACTTGGGGTGGTGGGGGCAGGAAGGAGCTGGTGGCAGCAGGCTGAGCCTCTGCTTCCCCTATGCCTGGGCCTGAAGGCAGCGCTGACCCCAAGCCCTGTTCTCCAGGAGTCAATCGATCTACTCCAAAGGGCTCTGGCATGTGCCCCCTCAATGGGAGTTGTCTTCACTGCAAGACTCTTGTACTTATAGACCCAGGTTCAAACTCATGGCAAAGGCAGGCAGGGAGGGAGGGAGAGACAAACCATGGAGAGATAGATGAGGGCTGTGGTCAGTCCTGAGCCTCTAGGGAGAGGCGGGTTGAAGGCTCTGAAATCTAGAGGCCAAGTTACAAAGAGCCTCCCAGGGGACCTGGAATCTTCCCCTCCTGGCTCAGATCTCTGGCTCCCAGAGTGTGATGGGAGCTGCAGCCTGCCCCCTCTGGCCTCTGCTTTGGGCTCTCCCAGACCAGAAAAGCCTCCCTTCTTTGGGGTTACCACACCTGCCCCTCTTGGCTCCTTTGTCCCCATTTCCCTCTCCCCATCCTCTGCTCTTCTGTCTGCTGCATCCATTGGCACCAAGGTGCCATGTCCAAAGCCACCTGGGCCAAGCCCCACCTACCTCCCAGAGTGGAGGAAGTATTCCAGGTGGGGTCTGCCCTAGGGAGTGCCCCCATATGAGGGGACCAAGAGGGATTTCCTTCTGGACTAGAGCAAGGGGCTCTGGGCCCTTTTCATAGAAAGATCCCAAAGTGGATGGTCCTGGGGCTCAGCTAGGCTGAGACAGGCCTCAAGAAAGGGGCTTGCCAGAGAGAAGCAGGCACAGGGCTAGGAGGAAGATAGGAGCAGGACCCCCTGCCACACCTCCACAAGGTGCTGCCCTTCCCCCTCACTAGAAACCCCAACACCTTGGCCAAGAGTTTGCCAGTTCTGACAAAGCCCTCCCCCTTTCCTCTGATGTGCACCTAGGCAGGGAGCCCAGTGCCTCCAGACAGGGTAGGAAGGATGGGCAGCCTGGGGGAATGCAAGGAGTAGTGGGAGTCTCAGTTGGCCATCGGCTCTACTGTGTGGTTATCAGCAAGTGACTTTAGCACCCCTCTTGTTCCCCCCCAACCTTGGTTTCCTTATCTATGAAATGGGGTTGCCGTCAGGTCTGCCTAATACGCTCTTCTGAAAGCTGGAGCTCATGCTGGGTAAAGTAGACACTCTGAGAAGTCAGGGAACCAGTCCCTCCTGCCCTTCATGACCCTGTCCTCCTCTTCCCCCATCCTAGCCCTCATAGATGCCAAGCATGACTTTGGGTTTGAAAGTCTGAGCCTTGCAGGTCCTGGGCAGACAAGGCCTGAGCCTGAACCTCCTTTGTGCTCCCTCTGACCAAAAACCTGGATGGTTTCTCCCCTAGCCCCAGGCCTCTCTAGAGCAGCTGGCATCCCCCACCCCACATTTTCCCTGGCTAGTCTCTGTTGCTGGACAGTGCCCTCATCTGTGGCAGGCAGGCAGACAGGTGGCAGAGGTGTCAGGTGCTCCTGGGGACCTTGTCTGGCAGCTTCGTTAGGGCCTCCTGGGCTTGGCGGGATCTGGAAGGCCCTGTGGGCTCGGCCCTGCCCTGCCCTCCCTTCCTTGCTTGCTGGCCTCCCCTTGTCCCCAAGAGCTCTGGCACCCTGGCATTCCTAGCACCCCTGGCTCTGGGTCTCTCATCACATTTGTTTTTCTTCCTTTCCCGTAAAGGCCCATGTTCATTCGTTTGTTTGTTTTCTCTCTCTCTCTCTCTCTCTCTCTCTCTCTCTCTCTCTCTCTCTCTCTCTCTCATTCCCTCCCTTCCTCTCTCTCTCCCTCTTGTTCTCTCTCTCTCTCTCTCTCTCTCTCTCTCTCTCTCTCTCTCTCTCTCTCTCTCTCTCTCTCTCTCTCTCTTTTTTTGTCTTCTGTTCTGTGTACCCAGGCAGCCCATTGAGTAACTTCTTTGACGTAATTAAACAACTTTTTTCAGACGAGAAGAATGGGCAGGTGGCCCACTCCCCCGGCACGCCAACCAAGTCTAGCGCCCACAGCCAGCGGAGAGAGGCCGAGGCGCCTGCCGCCAAGTATCCAGGTGGCAGAGACAAGGCAAAGTCGGCCGCACCAGCTGCCACCCAAGAGCAACCCTAGAGACAGACTAACGCCCGCCCATCCCGAGTAGAGCTGCCCCTATCCCTAAGCACAGCGCTAACACCGCAAGCAAGACCTGAGGCCTCCGTAGAGAGCTGGCCTGGCTGCTGGCGGGACGGACAGAGCAGGCTGGCACTGCTGCCAGGGCAGCACAAGGAGCTCGGGCTGCCTGGAGGAGGGACTGTGTATATGTATACGGCCATATAGATATTCTATATATATATAATATATATATAAATATACATACATACATAGAGATTTATAGTCGCGCTATGCTCTGGACACCCAGGCAGGGGGACAGGCAGGCCCACTGACAGACAGACAGGCAGGTGGTACAGACACATAGCACAGATTTCGCAAAGCACTGGCTGAGGATGGCGGGCTCTGGCTTGGGTATCTGGTCCTCTCCTCTCTCTTCTCACCTCCACTTCTCTGCTCCCTCTCCCAGCAGGGGCTTCAGACCTTCCTGAGGTTCTGCTTTGATCTTGGTTCACTCTGAGCACTCTCTCTTTCTCTCTCCTTCTCTCACCATCTCTCTGTCTCTCTCTGTCTCTGCCTCTGTGTCTCTGTTTTTCTCTGTGTCTGTGTCTCTGTGTCTGTCTGTCTGTCTGTCTGTCTCTCTCTCTCTCTCTCTCTCTCTCTCTCTCTCTCTCTCTCTCTGATGCCGTGGCTTGTTTCCACTCTGATACCAGGAATTATCCCGAAAAGTTAACATGTCACCACCGCCACCTGCCGCCCGACACCTTCTGTGCTTGGAGGACTCTTATGGATGGAAGGCAGCTGCTTCGGATTCAGTCCCTTCTCCTCCTGATCCTCCCTGGGTCCCCCCTCCTGCCTCGATCCATGGCCTGTGGGGCTGGTGGAGTTCAGGCCAGTGAGGCCCACTGAAGGAGCCCAACACCTCTTCTCTAGGGAGGGATCAGCACAGCCACCAGCCTACCTGTCTGAGGATAGCTCTGGGCGGCCTCTGGATGCCCGGAGGTCAGCCTTACGCCAGCAGTGGGACAGCACCCCCCCACCTGAAGGTGGAAGCCAACACCCCCAAGGAGCAGAATTAGCGATACCTCGGTCATCCCAAGGCCCTTCCTGTCTGTCCTTTCCTCTCTTTGTTCTGTCCTGTCTCCACTTGCATCTCCACCAGCCTCTCCATCTGTCTCCCCATCTCTCTCTCTCTCTCTCTCTCTCTCTCTCTCTCTCTCTCTCTCTCTCTCTCTCTCCCCCTCCCTCCCTCCCTCCCTCTCTCCCTCCCTCCCTCCCTCCTCTCTTCGCACTGTTTTTCGGTTCCGTTTCATTGGGGGGCCTTGCCATTGTATTGGCTTCTGCGAGCCCATCGTGGCCACCGTGGAGGGAGAGGGGGAAGCGTGGGGCCCCGGAGCAGGGACAGCTGCTGCACCCCGAGCCCAGAACGTCCTGGAGCGGAGGAGCCAGACACAGGGCGCGTCGAGCCGCCCACCTGGCCGGCCCCCAGCCTTCTGCTCCCCGGGGGACGGAGAGAGCCTGCTTGGCGGCTGCTGGTGCTGCGCTGAGATCAGTATTAATCCCTTGCTGTTTTCCTCGACGCGATTTCTTTGGTTCTCTCTTCAGGGAAGAGGCAGTGTTCTCAGTCTGTCTGCTTGTCTGTCTGGTGTCTGTCTGTGCGGGGTCTGCCCTCGGGCCGAGCTGGGCTGCCGGGGGCTCCGCGGATCAGAGTAGAGGCAGGGCCAGGGCGACACCAAGCTACTGGAAACTTGAAAAGAATTCCTGCGAGATATTTTTCTAAACTTTTTTTCCTTGGTTGTTTTTGGAAAGGGGGCGGGGCGGGGAGGGGCCTGGCGCTGTGGGGGCGGGGCGGGGCGGGCTGGACTTTGTGTTTCCGTTATTAGCTCTGGTTATTTATATATACATACACATATATATTTAAAAAACCCACGCCGTTAGAGAGCTCTTCTGTTCTGTTTTCTTACCGTGTAGAGGCGACACCAAACCCGATTGATCTGGGGGAGGGGCAGCCCGGGGCGAGGTTCCCTCGGGGTGGAGCGGGACCTGGAAGCCCCGGGACCAAGAGTGACTTCATCTGGGCCCCGGCCAGGGTGGGCAGGGCAGGCCCTGGGCCGCTGGGCCAGGGTTCGGAACTGTCCGCTTCAGCACTGAAGGGTTTCGACGGAAAGGACACTAACCAGGACAAAGTCACGAGTTTTCTTTTCTACTCTGTGTTCTCTGTACATAATGCCGAGGATGGTAGGGCAGGGCAGGGTAGGCCTCTTGATCCCCTCTCCAGTTTGGACTGGGCAACCCCCCCCCACCTCGCCCTCCTCTGCCCTGCCCCCCTTCCTGTTAGACCTTTGCTTCCTACCTTCCATCGCTGCTCCCAGACTCACGCTCATATTGCTCCGTGAGTGTCTAGCCTGGCTACACGTTGCTGCTGAGGGCTGGGCTGGGAAGGGAAGGACCGGGCAGGGCACGGTGCTGAGGGCTGGTCGGCGGGCAGGCAGGTGGCCGAGGACAGGGGCAGTTTTTAATTGCATGCCTTTACTGTAATTAGTCCATTTTGCTTTTGATGTCTTTCCTGCCTCCCCTCGATGCCCTTCCCCCTCCTCCTTCCTCCTTCTGTATAGGTTTATGGCACCTCAACAAAAGGCTGGGATTTCAATACAGAGGAAGAGTCCCGGCAAAGCCCGAAGGCAGTACAAGCAGGGCGGGGCTCCTCCACACACAAAGACATGAGGATTACCAAAAGCAATACCACTTGTTAGCCTTCCTTCCTTCCTTCCGATTTTGTACTTGGAACACAATGTATAAACACACACACGCACACACACTGGAAAATGGACAAAATCTCCATCTGATGTATTCCTTGTCAGATAACTGTGAGCAACTTCCGTTCAGAACCAATAAATTCATTCAGTGAAGACATCAGCCTGCGGCTCCCGTGTGGCTGTACATGTGTGTGCGTGTTCGTGAGGGGGTGGGGGATGGGGAGGGAAGGGGATGCGTTATAGCCCCTAGGCCTCACCAGTCTTTAGACTGCTGGACCGAGTTTGGCTTCAACAACCACACCAATCTGTGGTCTAGTGCCCCTAGTGGCCGAGGAGAGCCAAAGCATCAAGCTCCCCAAAGTGTCTCCAGGCCCCTGCCTCCTCCAGAAAGGATCTGTCTCCTTCTCCCAATTCTCTAAGATTCTCTGTGCCTGGCACCCCAGGCTGGGGGGACTTAAGCTGTTGGAGCTTGGATGCCTAACATGCTGACGTTGCTGGATTCCACACATGGAAACAGGGTACCTGGAGCATCTCTACAAGAGGTCAGAGGCTGCCTCTGGGTCAGGAAGGCCCCCTCAAGGCAGACCCTGCAGCTGACTTTGCTCTTTCTCCATTCATTCTTCACTCATTCACTTAACCAACATTGATTTGGGGCCTGGGGTGAATCAAGGTCCTGGGTTCACCTGTGGCACAGGTGAAGTTCTACCTCACAGGGTGCTTACCATCTACGGTAGAGGAGGGGAGGAGGAAAACTGTGGCCACAGCCCCATGGCCTGGGCACTCCTCAGGGAGGGTCTGAGCTCTTAAGGCACTCCTCCTTACCTGCTCCTCCCTTGGCTCTTTGTGCAGAAGTTTAGGTATTCCTCACACCCCCTCTGTGAGATAGACAGAGGCCCAAGCCAAGCCCCCTCTCAGTGACGAATTGGTGAGCAGCAGGGATCCTGGGGCCACAAATACATGGTACCTTATTGTGAGTTAGAATGCAAGGTGGCATCTCCATCTTTATTAGAGAAATTACTCCAGGTGGGCTTAAACTTCAGAGGAAGCAGACAGCAGCTACACACACACACACACACACACACACACACACACACACACACACCCCATTCATTGATGATCCTTACATCCCAAAGGGCCCGAATCATCTAGCCAAAATTTTCCCCTAGGAGCTCACTATTATTTCTCCTATTTGGGGTCTGGTAAAAAGGAAAGGAAGGAAACAAGCATCTATTAAGTGCCTCCTGTATGTCTGATGCAGTGTGTAACACTAAGCACTTTGCAAATATTACCTCATTTGAGGCACCCAACAACCCTGGGGGGAAGGAGTTACCATTATCCTCATTTTACAGTTGAGTAAACTGAGGCAGTCAGAAGTTAGGTGACTTAGCCAGGCCCACACAGATGGCCAGTGACTGAGGCCACATTCAGACTCTTCCTGACACCAGGTCTAGTGCTTCAGCCACCTTGCCATGGAGCTGCCCCAGGGCCTTCTTCTCCCCACAACACACAGACCACATCTGTCCTGAGCCTCTCAGGCTCCCCCAAGCTGTGAGGAACTGGCTGCTCAAAGGCTGGGGCAGAGGAGGAGGGTCATGCCCAGTCCCCGCCCTCCCTCCCTCAAGGCATCTGGCCCAAGCTGTGTCGTTAACAAGTGCTGGATCAGCTTCCGTCTTTAAAAGGGAGAGAAACCAACCAACTTAGGATAGATGATGCAGTTCTGGATCAGCTTCTCGCTGATGAGGAGGACTTGGAGGAAGTGACGGATCCTGGGGGGAGTGACCACTCTTCTGTCGGACATCAGTCTGGCGCCCTCTTAGAATGGACCCACCTCCCCTGGGGAGCTCAGCCTGAGAGGGACAGGAAGCTCTCAAGAAGGGAATTCTGGCGACACCAGGAGAGTCCCAGTGAGGAAAGAGAAGGGAAATTGTGTGAAGAGGCCAGTAGAGATGCACAGGGAGTTTACCAGACCCTTACATTTGGGGAAGACCTATGGGGCAGCTAGGTGGTGCTGCAGAGGACAGTGTTGGGTCTGAAGCCAGGAAGACTCATCTTCCTGAGTTCAAATCCAGTCTCAGACTCTTCCTAGCTGGGTGACCCTGGGCAAGTCACTTTACCCTGTTTGCCTCAGATTCCTCATCTGTAAGATGAGCCAGGGAAGGCAATAGCAAACCACTCCAGTGTCTCTGTCAAGAAAACTCCAAATGGGGTCACAGAGAGTTGGACACTACTGAACCGAATGGAACAGAGAAGAGGAACCAAGATCAGCCATGGAGGTAGAGCCCTGTTGCAGGGAGGGTCCAACAAAAAGTGGTTTCTACCCACTCGCTACTGGTGGGGAGTGGAGGGCAGAGGCCAGAGGAAGGGGCGAGGTACATCAACTGCTCAATCTATGTGATGAGTTTGTGTTTTCTCCTGGACTGGAAGAGACAGCCTGAGTGCTCCTGGGGAGGGAGCTGCATGAGCCCCTGGAAGTGGCCTGGGCCAATGCCTGCATTTTGCCAGAGAAGGAAACTGAGGCCCAGAGAAAGGGCAACATTCACCCAAGGCAGGATGTGAACCAGGTCCTTCCAGCATCTCTGAGTCCAGAGCTTTCTCCATTGCATGAGGCAACCTCAGAGCATGCCACTGCTGGGACAAGTCCACATTGCCTTGGAGCTCCTGGGAGAGCCATACCCTGTCACCAACCTTGGGAAGCTGGTAAAGAATGTGGAAGGCATTATGGGATCAGAGAAAGGCAAATAGGGAACTGCCAGCCAAATTCTAGGCCATCTTAATAGAGACAGACAGAAGAGGATCAAGCTTCAGATGCAGGGAGATGGTAGTCTGGTCCCACCTCTGACCGGCAATTGTGCGACCTGGGCAAGTCTCACCTCCCTAGACACACTTAGGGCCATGGTTCTAGAGCCAGTAGGGAAATTACAGATGAGGAAATGGAGACCCAGAGAGAGGGAGGGGCCTCCTAAAGCCCCCCAAGTAGTAAGGGCAGAGCTGGTATTTGAACCCAGGGTCTCAAGCGCCAAATCCTAAGCTCTCACTACCCTAGGTAGGAGCTACTCTCAGTTACAAAACCATCACCCCACCCCTCTCCATCAGTGCAGCCATAAGTGAAGACTTCAAAACCAGGAACAAGGAGATATTCCAGCCAGCCAGAAGAGCCCCCAACCCTGCCCTGACCCACCCCAGGGCCCAACAGGGCAAGCTCCCTGCAGAGCACAACACCCCATCTTGCCCCTTGTGGACCAGGAGGAAAGGGGAAGTTGAGGCAGGTTGCGGGCGAGCCATTGCTGGCAGGCTGTTTTCTGTTGTTGTTCTCCTCGGTTAGGGCTGCATATTCTCACAGAATCTCCAAATCTTAGTCAGGAGGAACCTCAGAGGGGCCTTCTCCAACCCCCACTCTGCCAAAAAAAAATTTAAAAACCCCACCCCTTTCACATCAGCCTGAAGGACTTTCACCTCCTCTGGGGAAGCCCCTTCCCCGCTGGGAGGATGCTCTTCCTGGCGCCTGGCTTCAATCCTCCTCTTCAGACCTTCCTCCCAGCACTTGGACAAGCCTGATACCTCTTCCCCAGGGCAGCCCTCCACACACCGGATGCCAGTTTTCATGTGCCCCAACTCCTTCTCTAGGCTCAACATTCCTGGCCCTTTCAACCCATCTTCACAGGGCAGACTCCACCCTTGCCCACCCTGGCCAACCTCCTCAGGACACTTTCCAGCTCCTTACTAAACCATTCTGGGGGTCTAGAACTGGACACCACATTCCAGATAAAGGCTGTCGAGGGCAGAGGACAGAGGCACTCTCCCCTCCCTGGCCCCAGACACTCTGCTTGCTCCTGCTCACAGTCCAAAGTCCCCTGAGCTTTCTGCGCTGATCCAACCCCCTCCTGCATGCTCTCATGGGCTCACTCGACTCCGCTCCCAAGAGGATAAGGACTGGCAGATCCCGGCCGGTGGGGCTGGCCTTTCCCCCTCTCCTCCATTCTGGTTTAAAGCCTTCTCAGTCAGTTTTCTTTGACTGCAGGTAAATTCGATATCTTACTACTCATTCAGGGCATCGGACCCCTGTACAGGTGCCTGTCATCACCACTATTGTGGCTCTTGTCAATAATAACAAAACACATTTCTAGAACCCCCTTAGGTGCTTTTACATCTCTCTCACCAGCCCTGTGAAGGAGGTGCCCAGGGTCACACAGCTGCCTCAAGTCCAGCCCCTTCCCTAGGCTGCCACTGCAGGGTCACAGTACTGTGCATCATGGAGATCAGTTATTCTAACACCCTCCTTTTGGAGATGAGAACACGGAGCCATCACACAGTTGGGGGCAGAGCCAGAGTTGGACCCCGGTTCCTTCCTTCCACTGCCCACAAATCCACCCATCGCTCTTCCTCTGGGAGCTGGGTCCTCTGAACTCTCTTCCTGGGGGATGCCACAGGCTCTCTTTGGCTTGAGGACCGATGTTAGAGCTACCCACCCCACCTCTCTCTCCCTCCTGAGCCTGAATGGATGAGGGCCTGCCGGACAGCTCCCTCACTGTGGCCCCCACCTTTCTCAAACTCCCCCATCCAGTCCTCCATCCTGCCAGTCACCTGGGCTTGCATCAGACACAGCGTCCGCCACCAAGTCTTGATGGTTCTCCCTTCATATTGCTTGTATCCATCTCATTCTCTACTCAGATAGCCACCCTCATCTGACCCTTATCACTTCTCACCCATTTCAGTAGCCTCCAAATCGATTTCCTTGCCTTGAGTCTTTCCTATTCCAACTCCCTGCACTGAGGCAGCCAGGTGGTGCACAGTCCATACAACACTAAAGTCAAGAAGACCTTAGTTCAAATTTGACCTGAAACAACTTACTAGCTGGCCAGTCAGCTAAGCTGTTTGCTTCAGTTTCCTCAGCTGTAAAGTGGGGGTTGTGCTAGTCCCTACCCCAGGGCTGCTGTGAGGATCACGCTTGTAAAGCATCTAGCTCAGCGCCCCGCATGTGGCAGGTGCGATATAATGCTCGTGGCCCCCTTCCCTCTCCCCCATCCTTCACAAGTTGCAAAATTAACATTCCTAAGACACAAACGTAGACAGGGCTGCATCTCCTCCGCGGTGACGCCCTGTTTATTTCTTATGGGCTTCTCGCGGTGTCTAGAGCCAGCCACTCCACAACTCCCACTTTCCTTCCCAGTTTCCAGGGTGATTTCATTTTACCACCTTTTGTGGACCCTGTTGTCTTAGCCAGACTGGATTCTGAGGCTGTTCCCCGAACCAGAGCCTCCACTTCCACCCTCCATGCACTCACACACATCCTCCCCATGCCTAGAACAGACTTCTGCATCTTCTCTGCCTTCAAGGCTGTTTACACGCCAACTCCCAGAAGTTACTCTTCCTCCGTTCTCCATGACCTCGTATCTTTCTGTGTCCAGATTGTATCCCACCCCCAGGACGACGGCAGAAGGAGGGCAGGAAGCACATCAGGCCAATGGGGTGAAGGCCGCCTGTTAAGGAGCGGTCAGGCTGAGACAGGAAAGGGAAGCTGGACTGGATGGCCAGGCCCTGGGCTGTGGGGGTGGAGCAGAGCCAGGCTGGTCCAGGGAAGGGGGAGTGATTCTGGTCTCAGGGCCTTTGGCAGAGAGGGATGTGGTGAGAAGGCTGAGTGTGCAGCCAGGAGACTCAAGGTGGAGCTGTCCTTTGGCCACCGCCTGACTGGGCAACCTTGGGCAGGCCTCTTGAGCTTCTGTGCCTCAGTTGCCCCATCTGTAAAATGGGAATTATAACAGACACATTGACTCCAGAACCTGTACTGCCCCTGGTGTTCTGAGAACCTTAGGGTGCTCAATTGGGAAGGGATCCTGTGATTTTCTGTTAGTCTTTAGGACAGGCAGCTCAGCACCTGACGACTGAGTCATCTGGATGACACCGGCTGGGCAATGCTGCTGGGCTCTCTGTGCAGGCAGACGAGAGGTCCTCCTCCCCACAGAGTCCAGGCTGCTGGTCACTAGGCAGCCCTCACACTCTGCCAGGAGCTAGAGAAAGGCAGACATGGATCCCCCCCCCAAAGGCATCAGTGGTCCCAGAGGTATGCCCCAAGCCCTCTGAGCTCCAACTGGAGCCAGCCCTGGGCCTGGAACTCTCCAAACTGGGGCAGTCCCTCCTATGGGTGGGGAGACCAAGGCCCAGAGAGCTGAGCGCACTTGTCCCAAGTCACACAGGAAGTCAGTGTGAGAGCCGGACCCCGAACCCAGGACTCGTGCCTTCTTGTCCAGCACTGCGGACACAAAAGGCATTAGTAGAGCCCTCCTTGGAAAGGAGCTCGGTTGTCTGAAATTTCACAATGGGTGGGCATTCCTTTGGGCTAATTTAAAATGCAAATATTCTGGCTAGGTGGTGATGAGGCTTGTGACAATATCTCATCTCAAAGCAGACTTCATTGTTCAGTCTGCCTCTCCATGGCCCCATGTGGGGTTTTCTTGGCTGAGAGATGGGAGGGGATTGCCATTTCCTTCTCCAGCTCATTTTACAGATGAGGGAACTGAGGCAAACAGGGTAAAGTGGCTTGCCCAGGGTCACCCAGCTAGGAAGTATCTAAGGCCGGTTTGAACTCATGATGCTGAGTCTTTCTGGCTCCAGGGCCAGCAGTCTGTGCACTGCAGCGCCACCTAGTGGCTCCACTTAGCAGGCGCTTCGTAAATGCTTGGCAAGCCAGAAGGCCTCTGCCCCACATATGGACCTGGAAGCTCTCTCCTGGCCAGTTGGGTTCCCCCCTCACCCATCTCCACTTTGTCTTAGGGCCCTCCCTGGATTTCTTCCCTGCTGATGCTTGGACTGCCTTCCCCCTGCCATCTTTTGTCTCACCCTCCTCTCACTCTGGATCTCTGTGAGGAAACTGTGTGTGCCCAGGGGCCTCTGAGGCTGGAGTCCAGCACAACCCCCACCTTCTGAATCCCACGAGTGGCTCCCACCCCGAGACCACCTCCAGGACGGGGAGGCTCCCCGAGCAGCCCTTCCACATGATGGTGGGGCTGAGCTGTGTCTGCCCTCTGGGACCATCAGACCATGATATTAACAGGAGGGGCTTCTGTTAGCAAGACTGCAGGTGATTCTGCCTCATTCAGTGTCCTCAGGCTCTGGAATGATCCTCCCAGGGACTTCTCTACTCATCTCTTCAAGAAATGGAGAGAGGAGGAAGGCCTGCCTGGAAGCTGCCCAAGGGCCTGGGGTTTGGGAACCTAATGATGAGGTGGACAGAAGAATAGTTATCATTGCCCAGACTCCAGGCAGCTGGTGTGGCAGAAGGCTTGGCACTGGTCCTGCCTCCGGCACACACTGGGATGTGATAAGCCCAGCCTCTCAGTGTCCCAGGCAAGCCTCAGACCACCAGGCAAGCCTGAGGAGGAGGTCAACTCCCTGGCAGGAGTCCCCTACCTGCAAATTCAGACCAACCCTTTTCAGTCCAGCCAGGGCCTGGTCCTGAGGACAGCCTCAGTGACCAAACTCGTTGCCCTCTGTACCCATGAGTGGGAGGAGAAGGGGCTATGAGGATGTTGGCAGCACCAGAGGAAGAACCCCTGGCAGGGGGCTCCCTCTACTTCCTCACCCCTCCATTACTTCCCAACCCCTTGAAATCTGCTTTCCATCCCTATTTCCCAGGGGGAAAAACTGCTCTTCTCCAAGGTCCCCTGTGATCTCCATGGTCATTCAATGGGTTTTTTTCCTGCCTGCATCTGGCTCATCTCTGCTCACCTCTGCTCACTAATGGCTAGTGGTCCCTCTGAGTGTTGTGAACAACAGGCCCCCAAGGACCTCTTCCACATCACTGATAAAATGCTGAGGAGCTGAAGGCCAAGGAGAGATCCTGGGCACCCCCCACAGACCTTCCAGGAGCAGTGGGGCTCACGGGTGAGAAAGTCCATAAAAAGAAGGGCCTGATTCATGGCATGTCCTCAAAAACTGACCATGTACTAGGGCATAAAAACCTCACAATCCAGTGCAGAAAGGCTGAAATAGTCAATGCATCCTTTTCAGATCATGATGCAATAAAAATTATTTGTAATAAAGAACCATGGAAAAAATAAGCTAAAAATTAATTGGAAACTAGATAATCTAATTCTAAAGAATGAGTGGGCCAAAGAACAAATAAGAGAAACAATTAATAACTTCATTCAAGAGAATGACAATAATGAGACAACATACCAAAACTTATGGGATGCAGCAAAAGCAGTTCTTAGGGGAAGTTTTATATCTCTAAATGCTTACATGATTAAAATAGAGAAAAAGGAGATCAATGAATTGGGCATGCGACTGAAAAAGCTAGAAAAAGAACAAATTAAAAATCCCCAATTAAATACCAAATTAGAAATACTGAAAATCAAAGGAGAGATTAATAAAATTGAAACCAAGAAAACTATTGAATTAATAAATAAAACAAAGAGCTGGTTTTATGAAAAAGCCAATAAAATTAATAAACCTTTGGTCAATTTGATTAAAAAAAAGAAAGAAGAAAATCAAATTACCAGTATCAAAAATGAAAAGGGTAAATTCACCTCCAATGAAGAGGAAATTAAAACAATAATTAGGAATTATTTTGCCCAATTGTATGCCCATAAATTTGACAACCTTAGGGATATGGATGAATATTTACAAAAATATAAATTGCCCAGTTTAACAGAAGAGGAAGTAAAATCCCTAAATAACCCCATCTCAGAAAAAGAAATTGAGCAAGCCATCAATGAACTCCCTAGGAAAAATTCTCCAGGGCCAGATGGTTTTACATGTGAATTTTATCAAACATTTAAGAACAATTAATTCCTATACTTTACAGACTATTTTGGGGAAATAGGTGAAGAAGGAGTCCTACCAAATTCTTTTTATGACACAAATATGGTACCAATACCCAAACCAGGTAGAGTCAAAACAGAGAAAGAAAACTATTGACCAATTTCCCTAATGAATATTGATGCAAAAAAATTTTAAATAAAATATTAGCAAAAAGACTGCAGCAACTTATCAGGAGAATAGTACACTATGACCAGGTAGGATATATTCCAGGAATGCAAGGCTGGTTCAATATTAGGAAAACTATCAGCATAATTGACCATATCAACAACAAAACCAGCAGAAACCATATGATTATCTTGATAGATGCAGAAAAAGCTTTTGACGAAATGTAACACCCATTCCTATTAAAAACACTAGAAAGCACAGGAATAAATGGAGTCTTCCTTAAAATTTTAAGTAGCATCTGCCTAAAACCATCAACAAGCATTATTTGTAATGGGGATAAACTAGATGCATTCCCAATAAGATCGGAGGTGAAACAAGGATGTCCATTATCACCCCTACTATTCAATGGTACTAGAAACGTTAGCTATAGCAATAAGAGAAGAAATTGAATGAATTAGAATAGGCAAAGAAGAAACTAATCATGGGGCAGCTACGTGGTGCAGTGAGTACAGCACCAGCACCGGAGCCAGGAGGGCCTGAGTTCAAATCCAGCCTCAGACATCTGACACATTTACTAGCTATGTGACCTTGGGCAAGTCACTTAACCCCAAAAATTTAAAAAAATTTAAAAAATTAAAAAAAGAAGAAACTAATCACTCTTTGCAGATGACATGATGATTTACTTAGAGAATCCTAGAGAATCAAGTAAAAACCTACTTGAAATAATAAAAAACTTTAGCAAAGTTGCAGGATATAAAATAAACCCACATAAATCCTCAGCATTCCTATATATTACTAACAAAGCCCAACAGCAAGAGATAGAAAGAGAGATTCCATTTAAAGTTACTGTAGACACTATAAAATATTTGGGCATCTACCTGCCAAGACAAACCCAGGGCCTATATGAACACAATTACAAGACACTTTTCACACAAATAAAGTCAGAACAAAATAAATGGAAAAACATCAGTTGCTCGTGGTTAGACCGAGCTAATATAATGAAAATGACAATTTTACCCAAATTAATTTACTTATTCAGAGTGCCATACCAATTGAACTATATTACAGAGCTGGATAAAATAATAACAAAATTCATCTGGAAGAACAAAAAGTCCAGAATATCAAGGGAATTAATGAAAAGAAATGCTAGGGAAGGTGGCCTAGCCATACCAGATATTAAACTGTACTATAAAGCAGCAGTCATCAAAAGTATTTGGTACTGGCTAAGAATCAGAGTGGTGGATCAGCAAATATATTAGGTACACAAGACGCGGAAGTCAATGACTATAGCAATCTACTCTTTGATAAACCCAAAGAATCCAACTTCGGGGCTAAGAATTCACTATTCCACAAAAACTGCTGGGAAAATTGGAAAGTGGTAGGGCAGAAACTGGGCATAGACCAATATTTTACACCATATACCAAAATAGAGTCAAAATGGGTTCATGATTTAGGAATAAAGGCTGATACTATAAAGCAATTTGGGAGAGCAAGGAATAGTTTATCTGTCAGATTTATGAGAAAGGGAAGAATTCATGACCCAACAAGAGATAGTGTTACAAAATGCAAAATGGACAATTTTGATTATGTTAAATCGAAAAGTTTTTGTATAAACAAAGCCAATGCAACAAAGATTAGGAGGAAAGCAGAAAACTGGGAGAAAATCTTTACAACCAGTGTCTCATTTCTAAAATATACAGGGAACTCAGCCAAATTTATAGGAATACAAGTCATTCCCCAATTGAGAAATGGTCAAAGGATATGAACAGGCAGTTTTCAGAGGAAGAAATTAAAGATATCTATAGTCATATAAAAAAAATGTTCTAAATCACTATTAATTAGAGAAATGCAAATCAAAACAACTCTTAGGTACCACATCTCTCCTGTCAGATTGGCTAACATGACAAAACAAGCAAATGATAAATGCTTGAGAGGATGTGGGAAAATTGGAACACTACTGCATTGTTGGTGGAGTTGTGAACAGATCCAGCCATTCTGGAGAGCAATTTGGAACTATGCCCAAAGGGCTATAAAAATGTTCATACCCTTTGACCCAGCAATACCACTTCTAGGGCTGTACCCCAAAGAGATCACACAAGTGGGAAAAGGACCCTATGTACAAAAATATTTATAGCAGCTCTTTTTGTGGTAGCAAAGAATTGGAAATCAAGGGGACGCCCATCAATTGGGGAATGGCTGAACAGATCGTGGTACATGCATGCAATGGAATACTATTGTGCCATAAGAAATGAGGAGCAGACGGACTTCATAATGACCTGGAAAGACTCATATGAACTGATGCTGAGGGAGGGGAGCAGAACGTAGAGATCATCACACACGATTACAGACACACAGTATCTGTAAGGACTAACTTTGAAAGACTTGGCTCCTTCTCATCAATGCAGGGTTCAAAGACAGCACCAAAAGACTCATGATGGAAAAAGTACGCACATCCAGAGAAAGAGCTATGGCGTCTGAACGCAGAGGGAGGCAAACTGTTTGCTCTCTGTTTTGGTTTCATTTCTCCTCTCTCATGATTCATTCCACTGGTTAGAATTTCTCTTTACAACATGCAAATAAGTTCAGTGTGAAAGTGTATGTAGAACCTACATTGGAGTACATGGCGGGGGAGGGGGGGAGGAACGAGAGGGAGAGAAAATTTGGAACCCCAAAACTTGTGGAACTGAATGGCGTAAACTAAAAATAAAAAATACATTTATTAAAAAAAGAAGGGCCTGAGGCCATGGAGTCCAACCCCCTCCTTTGGGAGAGGACAGCCTTGCCCAGGGTCCCACAGGCTATAAGCCGAGTGCTTTGCCCACATGCAGGAAGGGCATCTTCAAGATGTCTCTCACCCCCTCATCCTGGGCATTACCCAAGGATAGTCTGGACGGTTCTGCCTCCAGCCTGGGAAATCCCTGCCCAAGAGTCCCTGATCCCCAGGTCCTCTACTCCCTCCTCTCCCCACAGGATGACTCTGTTAATGTGCTTCATACCCTGCCCCCTCTTTCCTTTCCTTTCTTCTCCTCCTCACATCCTGCCGACCATCACACTTATCTGGCTGCATCACTACCCTGTTTCTCAAAGACTATCTTCAGTCTCACTGGCTGTCCCCCAGGCCTGGAATGCTCTTCCTCCTTCTCTGTCTCCCGCCTTCCTGGGCCCTCTCCTCTGCTGGGGTCTTCCCTTCTGGTGTGATCTTCCATTTAAATGGCATGGAACTTAGATGTAAATGGCTGCTTGCATGTTGTCTCCCCCAGAGTACCATGAGCTCCTGAAGGTGCAGAGCGACACTCAGTGGGTGCTTGATAAGGGTTCACTGACAGAATGAGCCAAGCCTCCCAAGCCCTGAGGAGGGGAGGATGGTCCCCTACTCTCCCTCACACACCTTGATTTCTCTCAGATTTGAACCTCATGTCTGCGGAGGTGAAGACCCTTTGCCTTGGTCCTCTCAGCCCCAGCCAGGCCCCTAGGGCTCTGTCCAAGAACTGTCTATTTGTAGCAATCCAGTGCTCAGCAAAGACCCAGGTATCATGTCTCCTAGAACAATGAGCACACTGAGACCCTGCCAGCTGGTCACACCAGGCCAGAAGGGAGCCACAAGAAGCCATTCAGTCCATGGGCTGGAGTGCTGCTGCCCTGACCCTGGCCTCTGAGTCCCTGGCTCCTTACTGGGCTGGTTCTGGCCACCCCTCACTAACCCGTCATCCCCTGCCCTCACACCCAGGGACTTCAATATGAGGGCATGCTGAATTCACGTGGCGTCTGTGCCTGACACGACCTCAGCTTTACCCACGACTTTTCAATCTCTGTAATACAGAACTTGAAGGGGATCTCCCCACCCCCACCCCGGGAGCCCCTGTATCCCTTCCGGATGATCACGCCCCACTTTTGTCCTCGGTGCACCCGATTCTCCTCTCCTCTCTCCAAATCTCAGCTCTACGAGGTGATCCCTGTCATTCACCTTCTTTGCTCCTGCTCCAGGGCGTCTGCGTCGACCGCCACCAAGACCGTGACTGATGACCCTTCTCTGATCACAAGGATCTATCGCCACAGTGACTGCTGGAAGGGGCTCAACTACCCCTCCACACGCATCCCCCTCCGCCTCACCTCCCACGTCTGGTGCCTAAGCTGCGGCCCTGCTGCCTTGTTCCTTGCATCCTGAGGCCCACTTCTCCCATCGCGGAGTTCTTTGAACCTGTTTTGGGTAAGGACCCAGACCAGCCATCCCTCCTGCTCTGGGCTTGAAGCCCCATCTGGGATCCACTCACCCAGCCCTTTCAGCTCCCCAGGAGCATTGCGGGTGTGCCCGACATGCTTAAGCGCTCGCGAGTGGACTCTCGTGGAGGTAGGGGCCCTTCTGGTCAGGGCTTGACACCACCCAGGTGTCGTGTGAACATGGAGTCTGTGCCCTGGACCCCAGACCCTCTAGAAGTTGTCTGCCTCCATCATACCTCCCATCGCTGTTTCTCAGCAACTTCCCTGCTGCCTCCTACAAACAGACCCAGATAATTCCAGTCCTGGAAACCCCTTCAATCGATCCTACAGCGCTCACCCTCCACCGAAGGCAGTGGAGTCTCTGATTGTGGGCAAGAAATGACCAAAGGTATGAGATCAGAGGATCTTGAGCCAGAGGGAAGGGAGCCAAACCAGAACAATGTCTGGAGGAGAGAGATTCGGGAGCCCTGGCAAGTCATGAGACCCACTTCCTATGGAAGGGACGCACCTGTCACAAGGGTCTGGTTTTTCAGTCAGTTTTTAATCCCAAAGGCAGCAACTGTGATGCCAACAAAGAAGCCAACGTCACACTTTAAGAATGCACTAAAGAGAACTGAAGGAAACGCAGAAACACGAAGGTGTACAATTGTACAAACATGTTCACGATTCATACACATACAACTCATTCTCACATACACACACCACACATACACTCATGCACCTACACACACACACACAAAACATGCATACCCATGTACACTACACCCATATCCACACTCATACACATACACTCCACTCAAATACCCCACATAATACCCTCATACACAATACACACACATATACACACACTCACATTCATACATACACATATTCATACACCTCCACATACATACTCCCACTTGCACATATATGCACAAATACACTCAAAAACACATGCATAGTTCCTCCCAGTTCCATGTACACACAAACGTGTATACACAAGCATATATGTACATATAATCTTACATACAACATTCATACATATGCAAACACATACAAACACACTCTCATATACCCCCACACACATCTGCACTGTGGCACACGCACACTCTAAACAAGCATTCCTGATTTCATACAGAATCCTCTTTAGAGCTCTGCCAAGTGTATGGAAATATTCTTTTGGGTATTTATGTTCAGAATTTTAAAAATAAAAGGAAAAAGGAAAAAAAAGACGAAGCTATCCTGATTTCCTGTTTCCAGCCTCTCTCTCCCCTCTAGCTCACCCTCCACAAAGCTGCAGTGATTTTTCTTTTTAATCACATTATTTAACATTTTATCTACTTCATTACTTTTGAAAAATCAGTTCCTAGTTTTTTGTTCTGCCTTCAGTTTTGTTAACCCACTCATTTTTTAGGATTTACTTAATCTCATTTTTAATCCTTTCTTTAATGAACTGAATTATTTTTATTGCATTGTGGTCAGTCCAGTATGTTTAATATTACTATTTTTTTTCTGCATGTTTGTCAAGTTTTTATGCCCTAATACATGGTCAACTTTTCTAAAGGTGCCCTGCACAGATGAGCAAACTCCTTCCTATTCCTGCTCAGTATTAACCAGAGATCTATCACACATTCTAAAATTCTATTCAAATCCTTCTTTCTTGTTTGGTTTTCAGTTAGATTTGTCTAGCTCTGAAATAAGTGCACTTAGGACCCCACTCTTACAGATTCACTGTCTATTTCTCCCTATACCTTTTCCTTTGGGCTGTGCTATTTGGTGAGTACATGTAAACTATTCAAGTTAATTTGTCACCTGAGACCCTTTTTACCAAATGTCATTTCCCTATTTATCTCTTCTGCTGAGGAGATAAATATGCTGTTGCTGGATTTTTGGCCTTGCCTTTTTTGGTTCAGCTGAGGTGTTTCAGGGCCTGCCTGACAGGGCCTGTCCTTGGCTCAGTAAACTCCTGTGGGCAACTCTGTCTTACCTCCAGACCCAAGACGAAGCCCCTTTCTCGGCACTTAGGGCTCTACACAGCCTGACCCCTTCTTCTCCTTCCAGGCTCATGACCCACCTGCCACTTGGAGCCAGCTGCCCCTACCTCTGGAAGGCTCTTAAAATCCTGAGTTTCCCCCTAAATTCGGTTCAGCTGACACTCCTTTGGAGGTCTTCTCTGCCTCCCAAATGGTTCTCTCTCCTCAAGGTGATTGGCCATATGTGTACATGCTACTGCTCTCCGAGTGGCAGCTCCTGGCCTGGGCCCTCCGTACCCATCACTCACCAGGTCCACAACAGGCATGTCGGCTGGCTCTTGGGTGGGCTGTACCACTTCCTCGGTCTGGCTGACCCTAAAGTCCGCCAGAAGGTGGCAATGGCTGGCTGTCCTCTCAAGATCCCTGGCCCAGCAGCGGCCTGGCACCCGAGTCCTTTGGCAGGAAAGGAGGAAGCCAGGAGCTGTCATCGTATCTGGGGAGGCAGAACGAGGTGACCAGCCCTCCCCCTCCCGCTGCGGCCACTGGAAACAAGTTCAAGAAACAGGCCTCAGGCCTGAGGGAGGATTTCTTTTATTATTATTATCGAACAGATGAACTAAGGAAGCCGACATGGTGGTGTCACGGCCCTGGCCCGTTCTCCTGTGACGCCCCCCCCCCCCCACGCACCCTTCTTTTCCCCTGGCCACGCCCACACGGTCAGTTGAGAATCTGGGGGCAGGTGGGGCAGAGCAGCCCAGGCTTCACTGGAAGCCCTCCATGTGCCGGGGTGGCTTGAGGGGAATCCAGGTAAAGATGAAACCAACAGGAAAGAAGCCAGACGCCCACCCGTCTGCCTCACAAGGAAAAGTCACTTTTGGGAATAGAATGCCGGGAGCGAGTTCTCTGCACTGGCAACCAAAGACAGGAAAAAGCCCAGAATGAAACGAAACACGGACTGGCCCGAACGTCAGTCCCGCTCAGAGGGGGTCCCTGTGCTCCCCCATCCAGCCACGAGCAGGGAACCAGGACAAGCCCCCAGATGTCATCAGCGCAGCGTCCTGGGGACATCTGCTACCCCATCTCCAGAACGTCCACTGTGGAGTCCGTGAGCGTGCAGGCGCGCGTGGGTGTTCACGTGGGTGTGTGTGTGCATCCATGCCTGGGAACCCCGCGCACACACAAACACGCGCGCACGCCCACGCGCCCACGCACAGGCAGAAACAGAATATAGACTATGGTTGGTTTCTCCTTGCAAAGGTTCGTGCGTCCTGGTCCCCACGGAAGGCTCATCTCTCCTTCACGTGGTTCTGTGCCCCTCCGCTGCCGCTGCTGCCACTGCCGCTGCCCCCGCCAACGCCGCCGCCCCCGCTACACAGGACCTCCGTGAGGTCGTCCATGACAGTGACCTCCTTGGAGTCAACCAGGTTGAACTCCCTGATGAACAGAATGAAGTGTGTGTAGAGGGTGTTCAAATGTCCATGCAGCTCCAGGGCCAGAGTCTCCTTGAAGTGCGCCGCGTAGATGTGTGCCAGCACGTGGAACAGGTATCTGCAGATCTTCCTGACCAGCGACTCGAAGGAGTTCGGGAACTCCTTGCCTGGGAAAGGGCAGAAGTGACGTCAGAACCGGCCCCTGTAGCACCCCCCTCCCCCACCCTGGGGCTCTGAGGCGGGCCTCACTGGGAGGTGGCAGAACCCAGGCTTCCTGCCTCCCCTTCCCTCTTCCCTACTGGCCCTAAGGAGGGACAGGGCTCTCCTGGACCGAGGAGAAGATCTCAGGGTCAAAGACATCCATCCACAGCTCAGACAATGACCACACCATGCGGTCTTGGAGGGCAGGAAGAGATGGGCTCCGATAAACTCCTGCCAAGTAGGGGAGCCCACTCGCTCATTCACTAGCTTAAGTGCTGGGGATACAAAGGGAGGACAGGCAGGCCCTGCCTTCCCTGAGCTCCCAGTCAGGCTCACTCTCCCAGGAGCCGGAGAAGTCCCATCTTCTCCCCCAGAGCTGGTTAACATCACATAGAAGCCACCAGTGGCAGTCCCCAGCTGTGTCCCCACCTCCTGGGGCATCACTGGTCTTCCCTCATCACTCCATCCCTTACACTGTCCCTTCAGAGGGCAATGGCCCCTTCCCTCCTTTCCCAAAACCCTCCTGCAATTTCCGAGGCCAGCCAGGAGCCCAGATTCACAGAGGCCAAGCAGCCCCGGCGTGCCCCTCACCCCCCAATCCTGTCCCGGTGTCCTTGAGGTCCTCACTTCCCTCAAGGCCCCAGATTGAAGAACCCTCCCCCCGAGCCATTTGTATTTCATCACTCCTGTCCACTTAAGGCTCAGCTGAAGGGCCACCTTCTCCATGAAGCCCTTCCAGGTTTCCTCCTCCTCCTCTTTACTTTTCTGTGTACACATCACAGAATAGAAGCTCTCTGGGTGCCGTGCCTGTGGTCTTTGCTTGCATCACAAAGAGGGCCCCCAATGAGATCTCAGCTCAGCTCTGGCTGGGTGGGGACTGTGCCCACCTGTCTTCTCTGCCAACCCCCATCTTGGTGCCTGAGCCAAGAGCCACCCCTGCAGGCCAGGGACAGAGAAGGCACCCAAGATCTCTGCGGAAAGGAGCAGAAAGCACTCTTCTTCCTGGATGAGGCAGGGGAGGGGCTGCCTAGGCAGCATGCACCCCAGGCCAGGGTCAGGGTCAGTCTCTCAGGACCCACACCTTCCCTGCCCCCCATTCCCTTGTTTGAATGGCCAAGCGCCCAGGGGCTCTAGGACGGGCAGGAGTTGGGCTGTGGGGGTGTGGAAGGCCTACCGTATTTTGTGGGGAAGACGTCCTCGTCCGTCACTAGCTTCTGCACCGAGCTCATGACGAAGTCGACATACTGGGGGGCTGTACATTTGGTCTTCTTTCCCCGCTCGTCATACCAGTAGTATTGCCTGTGGGGAAAGGGACCGAGAAGCCTCTGGGTTTGGAGAGTCAGCAAAGGTAGGGTGGCTCTTCCCACCCTGGCTGCCTGGTGGCATGGCCTGCTCCTCCTGCCCCGCAAGCCTGCCTCTTCCCAGGGCCAACACCCTCATGCTCCCAAGTCCTGGTCTCCTCCTGGCCATTCACAGCTGACTCCAAGACAACTGCAGCCCTATAGAGGCTTCCTACCCAACTTAACAAACATGGATGAAGCACCTACTGTATACAGAACTATCTAGCTAGTCTAATGAGAAATCCAAGGTCAAGTGTAGCAGCAGCTGAGAAAAGCCTGGGGCCTGCAGAGCTGGGCCAGGTCAGCAAATGCCTGAAACGGGGTCCTGCCCTGCCTCCTTCACTCTTCTGGGCTAGTGGTCGATCGTCCCATTTTGACCCAGGCAAGCCAGGCTGCTTCCTTCCAGCTGGCCTCGGTCAGCCTGCCTCACAGTCCTCTTCCCCTATTCCCTGCCCACAGCCTCGGCCTCAGCTGATGCTATGGGAGACTTGATGTTCCCCTCCTGGGAAAGCAACAGAGTGGGGCTATATCTCTGCTGCTGGGCGGGCCCTCTGCCCTCTCCTCACATCAAAGGATGTCAGGGGCTTGGGGCTGAGGAAGGAGCTGGGGGAGTGAGGACCAAGATTTGGGGAGGAAGAAGGGAAGAATAGGAAAGCCCATCTATAAAGCGTCTAGGTCCAGAGGATCCTGCTGGGGGGCCACAGACAAGAGTTGCTCAGGCTGAGCGGTGTGTGCGTGCGTGTGTATGTTGGGGAGATCTGCACATGCACGAGGGGCTCTAGGAAAGGCAGAGAAGATGTGCATCCTAGCCCAGGGCCTGACAAGGCTCACCTGTTTCCCTTCCTGTGGGCACCAGCGGCCTCCCCGAGGCTGGTGGCACAAAAGCTTCCCAGGAAGCTGAAGGCAGGTGAAACCCTTACAGGGGAGCCCCAGCTGAGGTGAGGTGAGGTGAGGTGAGGTCAGTCTCTCAGGACCCACTCCTGCCTCCTAAGGATTCTGAGGAAGGAAGGCCTGGCCCAGGCAGCCCGGGTTCAGCATCCTCAGTGACACCCAAGTTGTATCAAAACTCCCCAAAGGCGGGCCAGGAGGCTCTCCCTTCTTCCCTGTCTTTCTGGCTGAGCAACCCTGACCCAGCCTGTGCTCATGCTAACAGCACTCGCTCCCACAGTGCTTTGAGGTCTGCAGAGCGCCACTCTCTCTAGAAATCCAACCCCGTGTGATGGACGTGGAACCAAATCTGGCATGATTATGTTCACTCCTCTGCTCTCTGTTCTTTCCTAAGTGTGAATTTTCTATACCTGCCTGGACTGTCGGCTCTCTGAGGCCCGGAACATTCCCCAGCACTGAAGCCATCCTAAGGGAATGGCGAGAGGGGCAGCAGTGGAGACAGAAAGCTCTGGAAGCCCTAGCCTGATGGCAGTCCCATCTGTGAGACCATACAGGGAAGTACTGGTCAAGCTGGCTTTGGCCAGATTAGCTCCAGCCTGGCTAGGAGGGGTTCTGGGGAGCTCTCGGACCTGGGTGGGGGGCAGGGACAAGGTGGCCTCAGTACACCAGAGGGCCCTAAGAAGGATCTGTGGACAGATCTGAAAATTCTAAGCAAAGTGAAAGCTAGTCAAAGTAACCCTCTCTTCTCTCCTCAGTGTAAAGCTCCCAGGCCACAGAACTACCTTCCCAGTCTTGATGGGCATGTCAAGCCCAACCCACCCATTTTACAGATGACAAAGATGAAAGGACTTGCTCACTGCTACAGAGCAAATCAATGGCAGAGTCAGAGATGGCCAGAGTTGAATGACCACCAAGCCCACCCCCCAATTCTACTCCCAATGCACTCTCCAAGTCTACAGTTAGGAAGTGTTTTCTGATGTCACGCCCCCAATCTGCAGCACTCCTGCCTCTTGCTTGCCAGGCCAGGGTCCTTGTCGCTCCCACATCAGCCCAATGCCATAACTGAGCCGGGAGCACGAGGGCATGGTGATGGGTGGGTCAGCACCCCTTCCTCCTCTGGCCTTTTTCAGGAATGGATGTGAAAATGAGGCTTCCTAAGAGCATGCGTGACAGGGCTGGTAAAGATGAACTCATCCCCCAAGACCCTGCAGGGTCCTAGGATCCCACTCCAGCTGAAGGCTCAGTCAGTTCCTTTAGGCTGTCCATCCACAGGGATGCTCCTTTTCATTTTGCCGATGGTCCACCCAAATGCTGCAGGGCGGGGTGGCCCATGTTCCCGGTCATGCATTCTATCGTTAACTGGGCCTCATCCTGCTGCAAGGCAAGAAGCAGCAGGTCCAACCTGAACAGGGCAGTTTTCCTCTATACTCTCTGGGCCTAGCCCAACAGCAAGGGCCACAGCACAGGAGACCATGGGAACATACTGTCCTGGACCTCACTTATTTACTCTCTTGGTGACTTTTGGCCCCTGAAGAGAACACTATGACTGCCACCAAGGCCTTGCCTCTCACAGAGATCCAGGCTGACTGTCTTATGAAGGGTATTGGCCATGGTGCTACCCCCATCTTCTCCAGCAGGCCACCCTTCCTATCATGTCCAGATCACCCTCATATTCAGTCTCTTTCTGCTTATGGGCACCTTCCTTCCCCACCTAGCCCCCCAGGCTCAGAACCTAGGGGTCATCCTGGACTCTTCACTCTCACCCTGCCAAATCCAGTATGGTGCCAAGGCCTATCAATTTCACCTCTGCTGCATCTCTGGTCGATTTCACTTCTGCTGCATCTCTGGCCAATTTCTCCTCTGCTGCATCTCTGGTCGATTTTACCTCTGCTGCATCTCTGGCCAATTTCTCCTCTGCTTCATCTCCAGCTTATTTCACCTCTGCTGCACCTCTGGTTGATTTCTCCTCTGCTGCATTTCTCCAATACACCCCTTCTCTCCCCTGCTCCTAATCCCATGCCTAGACTATTGCCACAACCTCCTGGTAGGGTCTCCCTGCCTATTCGGTCTATCCTATCCCTGTCTATTCTAGTCTACCTTCCACTCAACTATCAAACTGATCCCTTCCTTAAGTGCAGAAGCAATCATGTCACACCCCTTCCCAATAAACTCCAGTGGTTGCCCATTCTCTCTAGGATCAAATCCTCTATCTGGCTTCTAAAGCCCTTCACAACCTGGCCCCTTGCTGCTTTTTCAGTCTGGTTATGTATATGTGACTGCCCTCCTTCCACAGACTATAATTCAGCAACAGTGGCCTCCTTGCTCATTGCCCATCATATGTTCACTGACTGTCCCTCACACCTGGGATGCTCTCTCTCCTGGGGTCCTTCAAGACTCAGTTCAAATACCACCTTTTCTGCCCCTGTATTCCCACATCCCCACCACCACCACCCCACACTCCTGCCTTCCCCCCTCATCTACCCTGTGGCAAGCTGGCATACTCCTCATTGTTTGCTCATTTGTGTTCCCTCTTAGGCTTCGAGTTTCTTGAGGGTAAGGACCACATTTCTGCCCCTCTTATCCTCAGTGCTCAGCACACAGGAAGCACTTAGTACATGCTGATGGAGTCAGTTCAGCCTAAGCACTCTCTTCTCCCTGTCCCAGCCATCCCCTGCCAAGGGAGGTGAGGCAGCTAATGCCCTGACATCAGAGGGTGCAGCAGAGAGCCCCAATGCTCCCCTGTAATTGTAAGGCACTGCAGAGACACAGACACACTTGAAGCCACTCCTTTCTCCTATCTGCTAAGATGGCCCTGAAACGAATGGCATCCACATACACGTACCCCCCTTGCATTCTGGGAGCAGAGCGTGAGAGTGCTGAGCCTCCAAGAGGATTCTCCGAAAGCCCTTCTGTGAAGAGAAGGTACCGAGGAGGCGGCAGAGGATCGATACGAGAACAAGGCAGAACCTGGAGAGAACCAGCTGTGTTGGTAACCAAAAATGGGCTCCTTAGCACTTAGTCAACAAGTGCCCTTGACTAGTTTGGCTTTTTCCCCTGAACTGAATGCTGTTTGTATGTTGGATTGGAGGAAGCTTGTCGGCCCCTTCACCTTGCTTCCCTTGCTTAAGCTGATCGAAAGAACCTGTGCTTTCCTGGTCAACCCCTTCACCTTGCTTATGCTGATTGAAAGAACCTGTGCTTTTCCCGGCGTACCTTACACCGCCCGCCCCGCCGCCACCGCCGCCGCCGCCCCCCCCCCCCCCCCCCCCCCCCCCCCCGCAGAAGCCGGATGGTTAAAAACAGCTTCCGTTGGAGCCAGAGGCTGCTATAGCTACAGCCACAGCCGAAGCTGAAGCAGGAGCTGCCAGTAGCAGAGCTGACCTACGTGAGGATTGAGGAGTGCTGAACAAGGACTTGAGGCCGGTGGGTAATCTTTTTACCATAGAGGGGAAGCATGTATATGATTTTGCTTTACACCATCATGCTTCTCTGTGGCCTCCTGGTTACTCTTGTGAGGTGGACTTATTGGGCCTGGAAGCTTTTGATCAATACATCAAAATGGGGATGCTGGTTTGTGGGTTGGTTACTGTGGAGCCTAAATATATGCTTTGATTCTTCTGCCTCCTACTTTGAGAGTTTCTTATATCCAGCGGTTCCGAACCTTTCAGACATATATATGATCCTCTTTGAAATTATAAACTCTGCCCTCCTAATGCACCGGCTCTTGGCACCTACCCACCCATCATTTCAAGAAGGAAACTTCACTTCTGAAGGAGAAGAGCCAGAGAGAGCAGTCCCCGGTCGGGGACATGATGGGCCACAGGGAGCCACGGAAGGAATGAGAATGCTCAGTCTTGACACGGAGGAGGAGTCTCAGCCTCTCGTCAGTCCAGGATCTGATCTGATAAAGTGGCTCCACCATCTGACTCTCAGAGGTCACCGAGGCTGACACGGCCAGCCCTGACTTAAGGGCTCTCTGCAATATGCCCCAACGCATCATCTACCCTTTGACCAAACCCTGAAGGCAGCTCGAGCATCTCTTGCCCAGACATCAGCCCTAAATCATCTCTGGGATTCCCCTCACTGCCCCGGCTTTGCCTCCTGAGAGCCAGCAGAATCCCCCTTCCACACAGGCAGCCTAACGTGCCTGAAGGAAGGGATTGTGTCGTGTAATAAGAATGATGACGAACAATAAAACACCTACTGTGTGCCAGGCACTGTGCCAAGCACTTTACAAAGATGGTCTCCTTTAATCCTCACACCTATTCGGGGGGGCAGGCTACGATTAACCCCATTTCACAGATGGGGAAACTGACCCAAACACAGGTGAAGTGACTTGGCCAGGGTCACACAGCTAGGAAGTGTCTGAGGCTGGATTTGAACTCCTGGCCCAGGGCTCCATCGACTGCACCACCGGGGTGACTTAACGAGCCTTAAGATTCTTGAAGGGACAACTCTGTCTCACATCCTTCTCTCCCAGTGCTCAGCGGCCAGGACGTGCCTCGTGAGTATTTACTGAACTGATGAAATCCTAGAAGAGAAGCCGAGTGGTCCTGGGGCAGGGGCTGGACGAGGCCTCATGTCCCTCCTGCCTTCCTCAGTGGTGACTCCACTACAGTGCCATTCCTTCCCCTCTCAGTGCCCTGAGAACACTCCCCAGAGACAACCCCGGACCCCAATCTCCAAGACTTCGACGCTTGATAGAGCTGACTGATCCAGCAGTCAACCACTTAGCTTATATCATGAGCCTACTATGTGCCAATAGCCCTCTGAATAGAGTATGCGTGTGCATGCATGCACACGTGCACATGCATGCACACACAGACACATACACACACACACACACACACACACACACACACACACACCGCCCCCCGTGCTTCTGTTCATGGCTGCTCGATCTGCCTGATGGTGTCTGACCTAAAAATACCCTTCCCCTGATCAGGGCCTTGGACCCCAGCCCAGCCCGCTGCCATCTTCAGGTGTGGGTCAGATGACCACTTGTGGAGAATGTGGTCAAGGGGACAATCGCCATGGATGGCGTCTGGGAGATTCCTGCCTTTGCCTAGGAGGAGGAACAGGACCAGGTTGTGGGTAACTGGGCTGACGGGAGGGTTAACTTTATTTCTAGAGAGTAGCCCAGGGCCTTGGTGAAGGCAGGGCCAGGGACAGGCTAGCAATGCGGATTTGTTTCTTGGACATGGCGGATGTTAGATCCATCCAATGGATCCCCCCTTCCTGCCTCTGATGCTCACCAGGCGGGGGCTTCACGTCCCCCAAGTCTCAGTTTTCTGAAGGTAAAATGTGGCTGCTCCTAAGACCTAGAGTATGGCCCAACAGGGTCACCTCCCAGCAGTGTGAGGCTCCTCCTGAACTCAGCCACGTGCCACATCCTTCACGAAACCTTTCCTGGTTTCCCCCCAAGTCAGACCCAACAGAAAAGAGGCTCCTTCTGGGCAGAGGCCCAGACTCCAGGGCCTGGCACAAGAGACTGGCTAGACCTGCTGAGTGTGGATAAGGCAGCCCTGGGCATACTCGGGAGCCAGAAGGAGGAGGTCCCCATGGTGGGGACATCCCCAGGGATTTCTTGTAGAAGAAAACAAGATCCAGTTCTCCCTGCCCAGCTCCCTCCCTCCCCCAGCAAAGCTCACACCAACAGCAGCGGATGGGCTCCTCCAAGGGCCCCAGGACAGGGCCCCCCAGCCCCCAGGCAAGAACTAAAGGCCCCCTTGGGGCAGGGCTGCCCAGGAATCAAGAGCCCTTGTAGGGGATCAGGAAGAGTCTAACCAAGAGCTTGAGCCACCTGGCGACCACCAAGGTGCTCAGTCCGGCAGGCAGAGAGCAAAGTCTGCCTTCACCTCTTGCCACTGACTTGCACTGACTCCAGGCAGGTCACCTGCCACACAGTGGCTTCAGCATCCCACTGAGACTACCAGTGGTGGAGGCCGCCTCTTCCAGGAGCCCTCTGCCAAAGAATTCAGAGGATGCTTCCAAAAAGAGTCTCACGAGTGAACTTCATACACACTCACACACACGTTTTTAGGGGTTCTGTGGATAACTCAGGCATCACCATTTACAAAGCGGAGGAAGCTCTTCTTCGTAAACCGTCCCCGAACCATCCTCAACGTCGTCCACACCTGTCTTTGGAAGTGCGTCCTCACCAGCTCTGCCTCCCATGACCCTTGCTGCCGCCAAGGCCCAAGTGCTGCCCACTGCTCCTCTGTGAAGCCCGCCCCGCCCCGCTCACTCCAAGGGGTGAGCCCTTTTCTTCTGGTCTCATTTCGATCAAACTTGGATGAGTTTGGCTAAGTCCTTTTCTTACACTAACTGTGTGTGAGAGGCACAGTCCCATCTAAGGATAAGCACACTGAGGGAGACTGTGCAGCTGACCAAGCCTCACTCCTCACCCGGCTCTTTTCATCCGGCTGTTTGCTGGACACAGCCCTGCCTCCTCTGGTGCTGACTCCCCAGTCTCTGGGACACAGTCGGGCCTTCAGTAGTAAATGCTTCCTGACTTGGCCCATACGCAGGAAGGAGCCTCTACATGCTGGTCTGAGATTTACTTCTGCTACTCTTATGCTTGTTGGTTCCCCCTGCCCCCCATCCATAAAGTCCTTGAGGACTTAGCTACGGCTAAAATGGATCCAGCCCAAGTCCCCACAGGTGTCCAGGGGACATACTCTACACCACCCCCACTCTGAGGCGTCGCCCCTCCCCAGCCCCTGGGGTCACACTCACGTGTTGCCCACGGCCATAGTCTGGCAGGTATCTCCTGTGCAGAACTCAGAGATTGTGCTATACTGGAGGTTGATGTGGTGGAAGAAAGTGGTGGCTGGAAGAGAGAAGAGAAAACAAGGTGTGGCTGCAGTGGAGCCCAAGTCCCCTGCCAGGGGGTGTGGCCACCCAGTGGAGAGAGCTGTGTTACTCTGTCCCTCTGGCTGCCTACCACACTGGGGAGACTGAACTGCAGAAAGCTGACAACCATCCTAGAGAATAACCAGGCACCGGGGGGCTGTTCTTACTACCCCCAGGGGCCACTCGGACCCTGGCAAACCAATGGCCCAACCATGTCTTTCAGGAGTGCAAATGAAAACCAGTGAAGCTGGGCAGCAGCCCCTCAAAGGGCAAAGACCACAGGCTCCCTGAATGGGAGTGCTTCTCCCGCACAGCGAGTCTGAACAAGAAAGCTCAAGCAGGTCCAGCATCAGGAGCCAAGCACCCGCCCTGTTCCAAACGGCCAGGCATGTTCCTACAAACCCAGAACTGTGGTCTGTGCCCTGCCCAGCGTCTGGGCCACTGCTGGATGTCGTAAAGAACGCTGCTTTAGCCAACATCCACTCTCCTAACCACGGCTGAAGCCCACTCCCTGGGGCTCTAACAATACTCCTAAGGCCAGGCTAGGCCTTTAACATGCAGATGTCACCCACCGAGCATGATAGGAAGCGTGCTGGGCAAGGAGGGGTGACTCTGGCCACAGGACGGCCCTTTGTACCAAGGCCCCATACAGAGCACTGAAGCAGAATAAGCAGTGAAAACTTCTTAGCTGGCTTTCTGAAGCCCTCCTCGAGGGCTTTTGCTTTAAGGCAACAGACACCAAAGGCTTTGACCTCTCTCCTGCCCCGGAGGCGACCTTCAAGAATCCTGGGGCTTCTGATCGCACAAAACAGAATCTGGTGCAGCTCAGAGGGCAGGGGAACTTCACTGGGGAAAAGCTCTTTGTCTCAGATGTCTCAGAGAAGGGTCTAAACAGAACTGACCAGAACAGGTGCAACCAAGTGCCATCCACAGGTAAGTGGCCAATATGTGGATGGGCTGTTCTCCCCAGAGCTGCAAGACTGCTGACAGCCCCAAAGAGCAGAGAGAAGAAAAGGCTCCCCCCCTCCCCACAAATGGACCGAGATGACAGAAGGTGACGAGGAGGCTTTCCTGAAAGGGGTCCAGGTAGGCGGACAGGCACTCCAACGGAGCTATGGACAGACCCAATGACTCCGAGACCCACACTGGGTACATGCCTTAGACAGCAGAGACACAAAGAACTGTCCCATTTGTCCAGCCAAGGACTCGGAGCAGCCCTTTGGGGGAGCAGAGGCTTCCAGTAGCTGGGGCATGGGGAAGGAGGCTGGGCCATAGGACAGTACTGGACGGAAGAACCCTGGGAAGACATCTAGGGACTGAGGAGAGCAGAGGAGGCTGAACCCAAAGACTCCACGATGGGAGGAAACCAAACCCTCTGTAAGCGTGACAAGCCCCGGGTTCAGATGATGGGGCTCCCTCCCTTCAGTCATTTGCGAGACTTCTTTTTCTTCCTCCTCGTCATCTTTGTAAGGAAGGAGGGCTGGCTGGAGGTGGGCAGGTGAGTGAAGGGGAGTGAGGGGGAGGGGAAGGAGACACCGCAGCACAGGCAGACAGACTGTGCCTCTGCGGGAGAGCTACCTACTGTTGCTGGCCAGCCACTCGTTGAGGTCGATCTCTCGGGGCAACATCACCAGCTCCTTGAATTCAAAGTCTGTAATTCTAGATTTGGTGTACTCGGGCTCCAGGTACAGCTTCTTCTCTTCGGGGGTGGGCTTCTTCCCATTCGGCTTTGCCTTGGACTTCCTAGAGAGAGAGAGAGAAGGGAACACAAAGTCACTGACCAGCTGGTGACCGGCCAAGGATGGTGAGCAGGAGCACCAGCATCTCCGTGCACTCTCTCCTCTGCGACCCCTCCCTCACACTGGTCCCGTGGGCCAGGCCCCTCAGCCGGCTGGCCTACCCTCACGTGTCTGGAGGAAGACCCTGGAAGTCTTGGGCCAAAACATTCCTGCCACCACAAGAGAGAAGGCTTCCAAAGGAGACCTTGGCTTTCAGGCCTCTGGTCACAGCTCCCCAGTTCTTGGCCCTTGCAAGGATGGTTGAGAGACAAAATGGGGGAGACTCCAAATGCCCACAAGCAGTTTGAAGGTACTGCAGGGTACTGGGCTGCCAGGACAAGGCTAGGGCCCCCAGATGACCACAGGGCAGGCCCAAGGGTGCCTCGACAGTAGCACACCGTCCATCCTTCCTACACAACTGGGCAGGAGAGAGGGGCTGCAGGTTTGTAGTGGCTCATTTTCCAAGTAATAGTATAATTAACGATTAAACTATTTTGCAAATAAAACATTAAAAAAGGGAAATTTCAATTAACATCAATTAATTACACTTATTACTTAAGATTTTTATTTATCATGAAATCACATTAATATTTTTAAAAATTACTTTGCTGCACCTGCTTTGTCAGAAAAGGGGGAAAAGAAAGTACTCTCGCCCCTCTCAGCCACGGGGCATGACAAACAGGAGAGCATGTCCAGCGGCAACCCCACCGGGCACATGGTTAAGGTGTCATCGATAGGGCCTGTAGGAGGTGGGGGCTGAAACCAGGGAGAGGCTCTGATCGGAAGGGGGCAGGAAGGAGGTGGAGAGGTGGACCTGCCAGGCACAGGCTGGAGGCTGGAGCTTGCTTGGGGCTTTATCAGGAGCCCCCGGCAGTGGGGATCCATCAGTCAGTCAGCAAACATTTAGGAGGTGCCTACTGCACCCCAGCACAGCGCTGGAAGTAGGGAGTCTTTCTGGGCCTCAGGCCTCGAGGCAGCTCAGGAAAGAAAAGGACAAGAGCACAGCCCACCAACGCAGGAGAACCATGGCCTGACATCAGGGCTCACTCCTTGGCCAGCCCCAGGCCATGACAACCGTCTCCCGGCCACACTCCCCCTGGAAGCTGGCGCCGGGAAGCAGCCCACCAAAGGGGGTGATGGGGCTGTGCTTGGGTTGGGAAGGTGGCCCCTGGGGCTGCTCAGAGCAGGGCAGTTCGTGGCATGGAGCTCTGGTGCTCCCCTTCCCCCTACCCCACAAGGTCAGGAACCTCTGGCGCTTAGAGATGGCCTGTGGGCTCTGTGCTCTGAAGAGGCTGTGGTCACTCCTGGCTGCTCCTGTGCTTCCTGTCAGAATGACCCTGTGGCCTGGTAATGAGAAGCCTTCCTGCCCTTCCCGCTGACACAGGCGTGGTGACCAGAAGGCTGGCGGCGGTGCGGAGGGGAGGAGAGGCTGGGGCCCTCACCTCTTCAGCCCCTACTATGGTCTGCTCACCAGGAAAACAGAAACTAGCCAAGTGGATCAGTCGGCAGCAGGGACTGAGGAGGAAGCAGGCAGACCACAGATACTGAGCCTCAGGAATCGAGGGCTGTCTCACAAGACCCTCTTCAAGTGCAGTCTCGAGGGGCTGTGAGCAGATTTGACCAGGGCAACCCCTGGGCCCAGGAGCTTCAGCTTGGTCAGGAGCCTCCTGCCTGCTTCCTGTTAGGTTTGGAAAGGGTGGCCACGAATCCTGTCATTCCTGTGACTAGGGCACACCCTCGCACACAGGCCAGGCCCAGGCTAGCCACCTGCAGACCCCTTTCGTCCTGTTTAGAAAGGGTAAGGGGATAGGTGTCTTGTCTTCCTTCTGCCCCGTCTGGTTAGGGGGGGTGAGAAGAGACCCCCTGTGGGTACCCCAACCTGGGCTCTTTCTTCACCAGAGATGCCAAGATGCCAGATACAACATCCTGGCGGGGGCCCTCTGTAAGTGCCCAGGCCCCAGGGAAGAAGTCGAACCCTCAGCCAGATACTGGACCATGCTCCTGAGGCCCTTTGGGGAGCCCCCTCCCCAGCACCTGGAGAAAGGCATGTTTTGGGAGGGTCTCGAGACAGCCAAGTCTCTGTCAGCTTCAGCTTTTTTTCGTTCTCTTCTGGCTTTTTAAAATTGCAAATGGTTGATTTAAGAGAAGGAGGAAGTAAGAATGCTCCCACATGCCAGAGAATTCTTCTCCTTCAGATTCTCACAGCAGCCCTTTGCCTTAAAAGGTAATCTCTGCCTTGCCTCCGGATGCTCTACCACGAACAGCCGGTGTCCGGGCAAGCGTGTTCTGGGGGCCAGGACAAGATTCCCAGCTCTGGCTTTCCCAATGGGCAAATTTCTAAAAGTAAATGCTCCGGAGCAGGGCCAGCAGGAGCCAGGTGCCGGGCTCTGTGAGCTGATCTCACACCCAGCACCAGCAAGGGGAAAGCTCCCAGTTACAGCTTCCCGGCTGTGGCCTGCAGCTGCTCCACAAAGGAGCCGGCGAGTCGGGGGCAAAGTCTGCTCCTCAAGCCTCCTCCTTACTCACCAGTCTGTCCTGGACAAGAGGGTTCTGGATGCAGGCTTATTAGGAAGTCACTGAGCCCTGCCAATGGACAGATGACCAGAGTGCAGTGCGTTTGTTACTGCACAGGGGCATCTCCAGATGGCATGTGAGTGTGTATGTGTGTGTATGCACATGTATGTGCGCACGCTTGTGTGTGTGTGTGTGTGAGAGAGAGAGAGAGTGAGGGGGGTGGGCAGCCTGGGGGAGGCACAGGTCTCAGTTCTGGGCAGGCCTGAACAACTTCGCCCCTTGGCCCGCCCACCTGAGGGGGTCGGACAAGCACCAACAAGCACTTTATGACCCCTGGGGGCACAAAGGCAGTGAGGTAACTCCAGTCCTCCAGAAGCTAACACTCTAATGATCCCACCTTCATGAGCCACAGATTCTATCACAAACCAGCCAGTCTGTCAATAAACACTATGGGGTGCCACTGTGGGTGGAGCCCCAGGCCTGGAGTCAGAAAGACCTGAGTTCAAATCCAGTCTCAGATCCGTCCTAGCTGTGGAACACTGGGCAAGTCACTTCACCCTGTTTGCCTGTTTCCTCATCTATAAAATGAACTGGGGAAGGAGATGGCAAACCACATCTTTGCCTTGAAAACCTCAAATGGGGTCATAGAGAGTCGGACAGGACTGATATGCCTCAACACCAACAAAGTCCCCGCTAACGGGGGAGATGAGAAGCCACGGATCCGGCTGCCTAAGCTATGGGGCCTCGGGAGATAGCCCCAGAAGGACCGGGCTGGCGGGGCCTTGACCAAGGCCTCCCAGCATGGCTCTGGCCAAGCTCAGAGCTCCCGCTGACCAGCCTCAAGCAGCGTCAGGGTCAAATCCCCAAGGCTCTCTTGTGCCCTGGATATACGGGCACCCTGTAGCCTAGGGAGGGCCAACAAAGCCCCCAAAAGGACTTGGGACCCACGTCAGAATTTGGTCACCAGGAGAATGCAGATGACAGAGGCGGTGGCAGGGGAGGGGTGGGAGTGGGGGCGGGCCTGAGAGTCCCCAGAACTGACTGGCCGAAAAGGAAGAAGGCCTCCAGGGGCCTGGAGAGGTCCTGTGCACAGAACTTCCAGGGACAGACCTGTCCTGTGAACTGGCCTTTTCACTGCAGTTCCAGAAAACCCATTCCCTTGGTGATGCTCTGGATTTGAAGTCTCTGGATTTTGAAACAGTGAGGGTTTTTTAAGAGGGTCCCATCAGAGGTCTCACCAGAGGTGAGGCGTGATCCCTTCCCAAGGTCCAGTCCCTTCATTCTGGTGAGGCGGGGGAGGCTGGAGAGCCAAGATGATTGGCTCGAGGCAGCCTGGAGCAGGAGGGACAGGCTGGAAGGAGAAACCTCAGCTCCTGCCTCTCGGCCTGTGCCTGCTTCCAGGCTTCACTTCTTCATTCTTCTCACTTGCTGGGACAAACCCTCTGCTACCCACCCTTCCTCAAGGGCCCAATGTTTTCCTTTACTCCCTGAAAAAGAAAGAACCACCTCCCTGACCTTGAGAAGAATCCAAACTCCTTCATGGTGAAGTGTCAAGGACTCTGAACCCTATGTATGCATTTTAAGAACAGATAAAGGACAAATCCCCGGAGCCAAAGGAATCAACCAACCATCTAGTGTGATGGGTGCTGACTCTGGCTGGCTAGGTGTCTTCGGGTAAGCCACTCCCCTCTCCGGACTTGGGCTTCCTTCTCTGTAGGAAGGGACCTCCACCACACCTTCCATCTCTGCTCTAAACCTGTGAGGCTCTAACTCTGCCTTCTTGTCTCTGATGTCTCCCCACAAAGGGACCTTTGACGATGACTGACAGTCCTGTCTGCCCCCTCCTTCCTCCCTCACAGGCACCCTGCCCAAGGAGCTCAAGGCCAGAGCCTGTGACGGCCTTCCAAAGGCAAGGCCGGAGCTCTGTCTCTGCAGGGAACCAGGCAGAGAAGGTGGCTCCTCATGGGAGCCTCCCCTGGCAATGAGGAAGCCCTTGGCGAGGCACTTCTGGCAGAAAAAGCGAGCCTGGCTGTCTGGCAGAGAGGACCCAGACAGCCCCTTCTCAAGGCTCCGAGGCCAGCAGACAAAGGGACACTTTGTTCTCTCCTTTTTCAGGGGCAAGGAGTTTCTCCAAACAGAACTTAGGACAATCTGTCCATGTCTGTATCATCAGGCAGACTGGTCATAGACCAAAGATCCCAGGTAGTGAGTCCTGAGCCTCCAGGCCCAATGCCCCCTTCTCTCTCCCTGGTGGAGTCTCCTGCCCCAATCATTAGAAACCGAGGCCACTGCCTCCCCTCAGAGGCCACGCCCTCCCACAATTCTTCAATCTTGCCTGAAAACAGACCCTACCCAAGGTCTGAACCTCCTCCGCTTTCTAGGCTGCTGTGATTTGGAGAAGTTCCAAAGGGCTAAGAAAAAAGGAGGTGAATATCACCTGCTGCCCCTGAAGAAGGTACCTGGAAAAAACAGCAGGGAACTAATGAGGGGGGAGGGGGCTGCCAGGAGGAGCAGCAGAGGCTGCAGACCCTGCCCACTGCTGCTGCTGGTTGGAGGCCAGCTGTGTGAGCAACATCAGGGCTCACTCCATGGGCGCGAAATGAGGAGGCTTCACACACTCGGGGAGTCCCCAGGACCACAGGGACCGCAGAGGTCACCTAGCGCAACTCTAGTGACAGATGGAGAAGCAGCACCCCAGAAAATAAAACTCCATGCTTGCTGCTACACACTGAACTTTCAACAATCAGAGATTCTCCAGCTTAGCAGCCAGCTCTGTGACAGCCACTGCAAAAAGAAGGCTGACCGCTGACCTATGGCCCTGTGAGCCCATTTGGAAAGGGCTCAGGAGAACACTGTCCCCTCTGCCATTGAGGACCAGCCAGCATTCCACCCGATGCGGACCCCTCAATAAGCTTTGGGAAAACCCGCCCCAAAGTCAGCAAACCCAAGCCACTCCGGCCCCAACAATTTTCACCTTCTCCGTTAAGTGGAAGAAAATGCTAAGTTGGCTTCAGCCACCGCTCCTTTCCCCAAAGAAGAGACTTCCAAAAGGTCTCGGAAGAAGTCATCTGAGGTCTGGAGCTGCCCCAAAGGGGAGGTCCTGAGTTCCAAGAAGGATGACCTATTTGTCGGTGGAATGCAGCCTATCACCTTGGGGCTGACCATGGAAACTCCCGGAAGAAGCACCAGGAGAAGGCAAGGCTGGGCAAGTCCTCAGTAGGTGGACACACAGGATGGGGTGAGGGGAACCTGTTCTCTGGCTCCCGGGATGCCGGCACTGACTGCTGGGCATCTGCTGGAACCTGTCGTGAAAAACGAGGGGGAAGATGGGATGGCCTTGAAGAGGCACAGGTGCCAAAGGATCCGAGACGTCTGCACCACCCCCGACGTCATGGAACCCTTGTTCAGTTGGGCCACAGCTGCTCTGCCCAGGGAGGGAGCCTTGTTCTGGGCCAGTGCCAGCTAGATTCTTGGCAGTTCTTTGCCAACTGCGGCTGAGGTGGGGGTGCACTTGGCCAATAGTGACTCCTTTGCCATTCAGGCCTGAGTCAGGAAGCCAGGTGCCAGGGCTCCCACATCCCAACACAGAGGGCGTGGCATCAGGGCTTTGGCCCCAGTGAAAATTCCCAAACACAATGTGATGTGCGGCTTGCCCGCAGGCCCTGCCAGGGGAATGCTGACTGGGGACCCACACAGAATGCTCTAGCTTGGCAGACCACAACCCGTCTGAGCCCATCTGCTTGAAGGCTGCACACTGCACAGTCTATAACAGCCAGGTGGGCTGGGGCCCTGGCCAAGACACGAGGACCTCCCCCAGCCCTGGCCAGAGATGGCCCCAACGCAGCTTCCGCAGGAGGCTCACCCCCTTATAGGAGGTCTCCGTGGTGTGGACCGACACAGCAGGAGAGCCAGGGGAAGAGTCAGCAGATGATGATGCTGAGCCTGTGAAACGGCCCTCTGCAATCACTACTGAAATAGGCAGGGGAATATGAGGACCCTCGCTGTCAGGAAATCTCTGTACCAGGCTCCAGCCTTGGTGACTGTGCTTTGGGATCCCTTCTCGGTAAGCAACAAGAATGGACCTCAGGAGGTGGAGACACTGGGGGAAAGGGGGTGGGGTAGGGCAGAGACTGGTCCCAGTCCACTCTCTTATCAGGCACTTGACTCCTCTGGGCCTTTCTACCCCAGAAAGAGAGCCAGGTGAGAGGAGGGCCCACCTCAGCATCTGCCCCAAGAGCAAGGGTTCTTCCCTTGTTTGAGACCCAGGCCTCTTGGCAGCTGTCCAGTGAGGGCCACAGACTCCCACTCAGAACCATGTTTTTAAACACACAGCATTAAAGTACACAGAAGTACAGTCACTGAAGGACTAAACAAAAGGAGCTCACAGATGGATATCAGGTTAACAAGACTGCAGGAGGCAGGCAGACCGGACTTTGGATCCAAGCTTCTACACCTTGGGGAGGATGACATATCCAGGCATTGTAGACAAGCACCTGGATACACAAATTCTGCCTGGGTTCCTTCTAGTCAGAGATGCTAGGCTTCACTCTGTCCTACATCCTAAGCCTCAGGGCCCGAGGATCTGCCTGGACAACTGTCCAGAACCTCAGCTTTACATTTCAAGGCAAACATCTAGGTTCCAATCCGGGTTCTGCTGTTTTCTTTGTAAAACAGCTTCCCTCCCCCAAGCCTCAGTCTCCCTACCTGTAAAATCAGAGAGTTAACGTCTCTTCTAACACTAAATCTTATCCTAGGAGCCTGTATTGGCAACCAAAAATGGGCTCCTTAGCACTTAGTCAACAAGTGCCCTTGACTAGTTTGGCTTTTTCCCCTGAACTGAATACTGTTTGTATGTTGGACTGGAGTAAGCTTGTCGGCCCCTTCACCTTGCTTCCCTTGCTTAAGCTGATGGAAAGAACCTGTGCTTTCCCAGTCAACCCCTTCACCTTGCTTAAGCAGATTGAAAGAACCTGTGCTTTCCCCGGCGTACCTTACACCCCCGCAAAAGCTGGATGGTTAAAAGCAGCTCCTGTTGGAGCCAGAGGCTGCTATAGCTATAGCCACAGCCGAAGCAGGAGCTGCCAGTAGCAGAGCTGACCTACGGGAGGAAGCTGAACAAAGACTTCAGGCCAGTGGGTAATCTTTTTACCATAGAGGGGGAAGCATGATTTTGCTTTACGCAATCATGCTTCTCTGTAGCCTCCTGGTTACTCTTTCAAGGCGTACTTATTGGGCCTGGAAGCTTTTGATCAATATATCAAAATGGGGTTGCTGGTTCATGGGTTGGTTACTGTGGAGCCTAAATATATGTTTTGATTCTTTTGCCTTCTACTTTGAGAGTTTCTTATATCCGGCGGTTCCGAACGTTTCAGACATGTTTATGATCCTCTTTGAGATTATAAACTCTGCCCTCCTATTACAGAGCCCCCTCCCACCACAAATTTAGGACTGGGGGACATTTCTGTGTTCATTTGTCTGTTGAATATGATGTCTTTCTACACCAATGCATTTGTGTGTGTGGGAGAAGCTTTTCCTCCATGTTCATATGCCATTCTCACACATTCCAATTAAGAGAAATAACCAAGTTCCATCCCCTTCTTCCTCCTGTCTACACAGAGTGTATTCCTTTTACCCTTCTTTCTCTTTTCCCTCTTATAACCCTCAGAACAAAACCAACCCACCCCCAAGTGCTCTGCCTTCCTCATTTAATTCCCTTAGGACTCTTTGAAAGCATGAAGGTTGGAACACGCATTTCTTCTCAGGAAGGAAGAAAACAAGCACATACTAAGTGCCTACTATGTGCCAGGCACTGTTATAAATGCTGGGAATGCAAAGGTGGAGCTAGCCCCCACCCTCTGCTGCAGGCCTTGTAGGATCCCTTCAGGGTGCTTGAGCATGGAAGCTCTGGATTCTGGCTGTGGCTTTGGTGGCCTTTCCTTCAGGAAGTGATCTGGGGTGCTTCTCTGTCTCAGGTGCCCTGGAGCAGGCTCATAGGATTTCCTGAAGCCCCCTGTGGCTTATTCAATCTTCCTGAACCATCTCCTTGGCCTGGTTTCCAGGTCAGTTGTGTTTTGGGTCAGATATGTTCCGTTTAATCCTAATTTTTTTTTCATCTTTTACTTTTGTTCTCCACTTTCCTGCTGTTTCAGAGTCTCTGATTTCTGCTGCGTCTCCTCTCACTATCAGAGAGCCTGGTAACTTGGGTAAGGTTGGCTGCGTTCTCTTCTCAGCTATGTATTTAATTTTTTTTCGTTAAAGCTGTTAATTCATTTTTGACTTTTGCTTCATTTCTTCCAGGTATTCACGTAGTTCTGGTGGAGATTGCAGTTCTCCAGAGCTTCTCCCCTTCCAAGCTGGATTTTCTTGGACTTTTCTACATCTAAAGTGACTTTCTACACTGGTTGAGGTCTTTTTCACTTTCCTTCTCTCTCCAACCTTTGTTTGGAATTGTGTGCAGATCCTTTGTTTCGTTTTTTTTTTTTTTGTTAAGATCTCATATGATTTGTTCAGTCACAACACTGATTAAGCACCTACTGCCAACCACCAGAGACAAGTAAAAGACAGCATCTGTGACTGAGGAGCTCACAATCTAGTGGCGCCTGCTCGGGGACTTCCCCACAGCCACTCAGTCACAAAGGAATCTCGAACTCAGACCTTCCTGACTCCAGGGTTGGTCCTATCTCCATCAGTCCACACTGTCTCTCCCTAGAGTGTCTCAGGCATTAAAATGCCTGTGAGCTTGTTTGTATCTTTTGTTTGTTTCTTCATTTTAAAAATTAATTTATTTGTAGTTTTCAGCATTCACTCTGCTAAGATTTAGAGTTTTTTTTAAATAAATTTATTTTTTAGTTTTAGTTTACAACCCTCAGTTCCACAAGTTTTTGGGTTCCAAATTTTCTCTCTCTTCCTCTCCTCTCCCCTCCCCCCCAAGCCAACATGTAATCCAATGTAGGTTCTACATTTACCTTCACCTTAAACTTATTAACATAATAGTTCAGTTGTAAAGAAGAATTATAACCAATGAAATGAATCAGGAGAAACCAAAAAAGAAGGAAAAAAGAGAGAGTGCATAGCTTGCCTCCATCTGCATTCAGGCTCTGTAATTCTTTCTCCATCATGAGTCTGTTGAAGCTGTCTTTGAACCTTGCATTGAAGATTCTGAGTTTTAAATTTCTTCCCCAAGATGGTGTACAATCTGATGTAGGCTCTACATGTACATTCCTATTAAACATATTTCCACATTAGTCATGTTGTATAGAATAATTAGACCCAATGGAAGAAACCACAAGAAGAAACAACAAAAAAAAAAAAGAAAAGAGAGAGAGACAGAGAGGGAGAGCAAACAGTCTGCTTCGACCTGCATTCGGACTCCGTCGTGCTTTCTCCAGGTGTCCAGGGCACTTTCCAACCTGAGTCTTTGAGTTGTCTTAGGTCCTTGTATTGCTGAGGAGGCCTACATCTATCAAAGTCAGTCATCGCACACTGTGGCTGTTACTTTGTATAATATTCTCCTGGTTCTGCTCCCTTCACTCGGCATCAGTTCATATATGTCTTCCCAGGTTTTTCTAAAGTCCACCTGCTCATCATTTCTTACAGGACGGTAGTATTCCATCACACCCTGTTCAGCCATTCCCCAGCTGATGGGCATCCCCTCAATTTCCAGTTCTTTGCCACCACAAAAAGAGCTGCTATAAATATTTTTGTACACGTGGGTCCTTTTCCCTTTTTTATAATCTCTTTGGGACACGGACCTGGTAGTGGTATTGCTGGGTCAAAGGACATGCAGTTTTATAGCCCTTTGGGCACAGTTCCAAATTGCTCTCCAGAACAGCTGGATCAGTTCACAACTCCACCAACAACGGATTAGTGTTCCGATTTTCCCACATTTTCTCCAACATTTATCATTTTCCTGTTTTGCCAAGTTAGCCAATCTGATAAGTGTGATGTGATACCTCAGAGTTGTTTTGATTTCCATTTCTCTAATCAATAGTGATTTAGAGCACCATGACTATAGATAGCTTTAATTTCTTCCTCTGAAAACTGCCGGTTCATATCCCTTAATCATTTCTCAACTGGGGAATGACTTGTATTCTTACAGGTTTGACTCAGTTCTCTCTATATTTTAGAAATAAGGCTTTTATCAGAGACACCAGATGTAAAAATTCTTTACCAGCTTGTGTTCATATTCTGCCCCTGCTCCATTTGGGGTTGGAGGGTCGGCCCTGGTTGGTCTCACCCTGGGTCACCTGGACTAACCTCCTTTTTGGGGCCCTCTATGGCATCTCAAGGCAGAATGCAAGGGGTCTTGGGGCCGTACCAGGGCTGCTTCTGGTGGATTCCAAAGGCCCCAATGTAAGTGTCTGACCATCCTGAGGCTTTCCTGAGGGAACCTGCTGCTCATGCTGGCCAGGGACACAGAGGCTCAGAGGGTCCGCGTGTCTGGCCCATCTCTGGTCCAGGTCTAAACTAAATCGAGGTCTTTGGATTAGATGTCTAGTTCATTCCAAAGACCGTGAGTGCCCTGAGGACAGGAGATTGTCTGGCTTTGTTCAGGCTGCTCTTGTATTCAGCGCAGTGCCCTGCAAAGGGCAGCTGCGTGATCAGTGTTTGGTGAGATCAGACAGATGCTAACTGGAAGAGCTGAGAGGTCGACCCCCGCTTTAGTGTTCCAAGTTCCATACTCTTTCCACTGCCCCCAAATCTGGGTGAGCGACTTTACTCAGCACCTTGATCAGGAAAAAAGGTGAGAGAGCAGAATGGGAAGGCCTGTTGGAAGAATTTTTGAAAATGATGCAAAATGCCTCTGACAATTTTAGAGAGATACAGATTTCTTGTTGTTCACTTGTTTCAGTCATGTCTGATTTTCCATGACCCCACTGGGGGATTTCTTGGCAGAGACACTGGAGGGGTTGGCGATTTCCTCCTCCAGCTCATTTTACAGATAAGGAAACTGAGGCAAACAGGGTTAAGTGACGTTCCCAGAGTCACACAGTCAGGAAGTGTCTGAGGACATATTTGAACTGAAGTCATCCTGATTTCAAGGGCAGTGCTCTGTCCACTGCATCACCTAGCTGCCCATAGGTACACACAAACACACACCAGAAAGTCTTATCAATTGAAAATTCACTGAAGCCATACCTTAGCTCATCAAGAACTGGTTATGTTCTCTGCGAAATGATGCCTGCCCTTCAGGGCCTTGCATGGCTCTTGCCTGGAGCTGCCCTCCCCCACCTGCACCTGATGACATCTTCCTTCGGGACACAGCCCGAGTGACACCTTCGTAAGCCCCCTAGGACACTGTACCAAAACCTCCGCTTCTCTGAACTAGGCTTCATTACAGGCACTCTTGCACTGTGATTTAACCGTTTCATGGTTGGCTGGTGGGAAGTATCATTTTTCTCTGCTATTAGGAGGAGCAGAAGCATCCCAGAAGGGAGTACTTGAAGGGGGATGGGGTAAAGCCCAGGACTAGGAGGGGTGCAGGGGTCTGGACGTGTGCACCAGCAGCCAGACCAGTGAAAGGCAAAGGTCCTACCAGTGTCCACTGAAGCACTGACCTAGATAGATAGAGTTTGTGACTGCCCTGGGACCACGCGCTCTCAGCCTCCTCCACATGCTCCCCTCCTGTGCTCTCTCTCACTCCGACATTCTGTTAGTGACAATCCACGTTTACAACACGTTTTCTCTCAGATAAAGACAAGCTGTTTTGTATTGCATTCTGAGAGTATCTGTAATAAATGGGGATGGACAAGGGGAGACCAGTCACCCACCAGCTGAAGAAACACCCATATATCAACCTTCATCCCCCACGCCTCCCCATCTACCACCCATTAGACACTTTCATTGGCTTACTAATAACCAAATGGCCTACACTGGCCTGCTGTAGATTATGGGTCAATGTTACACTTACTGTACGGGATGGGGGGGGAGAGGGGGGAGGGAGAGGGAAAGACAGAGAGAGAGAGACAGAGACAGACAGAGAGACAGAAGGAGGAGGAGAGGGAGGGATGGAGAAAGGAGAAAGTGAAAGAGAAAGAGAGAGGGAGGAGAGAGAAGAGAGAGACAGAAAGAGAGAAACAGAGACAGAAGAAGGAGAAGGAGGAGGGATCGAGAGAGGACAAAGTGAGTGAAAGAGGAGAGGGGGGAGAGGGAATGAAAGAGAGGAGAGGAGACAGAAAAGTGCCCATTTGCAAAGACAGGAAAACTAACTACTAAAAAGAGGGTGAAAAAAAGCCTGTGTAACAGCCGTGATTGGCTCCCACTGCCCTCTCCTCTCCCAGACACTATCTCTTGCGCCCCCCTCCCACCCCGCCCCCTTCAACCCTTCTCTTGAATCTGGCCCCTCCAGGTGCGGGCCTTGAGCACCTCCTGTCCGGACCATTCCAATGCCTGCTGGTGGCTCTGCCCTCTCTCCCCTCAGCTGTTCTATAAGCCCAGTGGCCCCTCCCTGTCCATCATGTCCAGGATCAAACTGAAAGGCCCCCCCACCCAAGTCGGTTTCCAATCTTCCCCTTCCCACACACATCCTCTGCGATCCAGTGACCCCACCTCCTAGCTGTTCCTTGCCCATGACATGCCATCTCCCCGCCTGGCGCTCCCTCCCTCCCTCATCTCCTCCTCCTGGTTTCTGCCAAGGCCAAGTCTCAGCTAACATCCCCCAAAGAAGCCTTTCCCATCTTCCTCCTTCTTATGTCTTCCCCCATTGAGCCCGACTTAATATCTTATTTATCTATAGCTATCTGCATGTGGTTTCCCCCATTTTGACAGAAGAAAGCCAGCAAAAAGCGAGAGGGGCTCTCAACCATCTGTGTGTCCCAGTCTTCCCAAGAGGTGAACACAAGCCAGGCTGCTCTGAGCTCTGGGCCTCGACCAGATGTCTCTTAGGAATGGAGAGTGCAATGGCCAGGTGGACTGACAAGCAAACCTGACCAAACATTCCAATACGACAGAAACTGTTGGGAAAAAAACAGGAAAAGAGAGTCCTACCAAATCTCCTCTATGATACAGATATGGTTTTGAGACCTCAAAACCAGGGAGAGCAAAAACAGTGAAGGAAAACTACAGATCAACTAGCAAGGAAATTACAGTAATACATCACAAAGACCGTAGACCATGACCAGGCTGGATTTATATCAGGAATGTAGGCTGATTCAATATTAGGAAAACTATAAGCATAACTATGTCAATTAAAAAAAAATATGATTCTATCAACAGATTTGGAAAATCTTTTGACAAAATACAATACTATAAAAAATACTAGAAAACACAGGAATGAATGGAGCTTAAAGTGATTAGCAGTATCTATCTAAAACCAAGAATGAGTATTTCTGTAAAGGGGATGAACGTGAAGCCTTCCTAATAAGCTCAGGGGTAAAGCAAGGGTGTTTATTATCATCATTATCAATCCCTATCATACTAAAAATGGGGTGATAGCAGTGAGACAAGAAAAGGAAATTATAGGAATAAGCACCAGCAGTAAGGAAACAAAACGATCCCTCTTTGCAGATAATAGGATGATGGGTTACTTAGAGAGCCTTGAGAGTTCAAACTACTCAAAACAATAAACAACTTCAGTAAAGTTGCAGGATATAAAAGAAACCCATCTAAATTATCAGCATTTCTACATTCCACCAGTGACATCTGGCAAGAAGAGGCAGAAAGAGAAATTCCCTTTAAAATAACTGCAGACGGCACAAAACACTTAAGGGTCTCCCTGCCAGGTCACACCCCAGAGCTGCCCACCTCCAGACAGAGAAGTGATGAGAAGATTGAAGCAGCATTGTTCCTGCTTCAGTTTGGTTCCGTTTTTTCTCCTGGAACATGACGAAAGAAGACATTTGTTTTGCATGACTTTGTATTTGTAATGAGTTTTGTATTGAGCAAGTAGGGGAGAGGGAGAAGAGATTGACAGAAAGAATCTAGAGCGAAAAGTAAAATAAAAATAAATTTTTAAAAAGGAAAGACTAGAGAACAGCAGTGGCTTGGTAGCCTGGTCTTGGTCTGACAAGGTGCCAAGTAAGTCTACTGGAAAGAAAGAGTGAGCAGATATACACTGGCCCAACTGCAACGCAATGAAGGTGAGGGGGGGGAATGTTCATGGGAAAGCTTAGGACAATGTTGTCTCTAGGAGAAAAGAGTCTTGCGTTTCCCCAGAGGTGGCCAGAGAGAAGGAAGGTTTGTCTTGCTTGGCCCCAGGGGGATGAAAAAGAAGCAATGGGTGGGAATAGGCTGGAGGTAAGCCAGGAAAACCCAGCTTCTGTCCTCATAAGGAGTGCTGGCTGCCTGAGGTTGTACAAAATCTGAATAACCCTGCTGGGCTGCTCTCGGGCCAGGTGAGCCTTGTTGTTCTGCGCAATCTCTTCCAGGGATCTGGCCCCCATGCCCCTAAAGGAGGTCCTGGGGTGGGGGGGGACCAATGAAAGGCTGTTTCAGGCCCCCAGCTCCCCCTCCAGGATCCTCAGGGCCAACAGTGGCCCTTTGTTTACTGTTGTCAAAGACCTGAGTCATTTCCAGGCATCCTCACTGCTTGGAGGGCTAGCTTCCAAAGGGCCTGGCTCGATTCTGTCCCAGGAGAGAGAGAATGCCCAAGGAGAAAGCCAGAGTTTCCTCTCCCTTTTAAGGACTGGATCAAATGCAGGCCCTGTCCTGCTCCACCCCACCCATTATGACCCAAGCCAGAGGCAGGGAGGACTGGGCAGAATGATAGTGAAAGCTGGAGGGAAGAGGGGCAGCAGACCTCTGGGAAGAGGGCCCTCAACACAATACTCTTAAGGGTATTAGGAAGGACTTGAGTTCAGATCCAGCCTCAAATTCCTAGGAGCTGTGTGAGCCTTTTGCACCTTGCCCTCAGGGAGGCTGTGGGCAGGGGTCTGACCACAGAGAAATGCACCAAAGAGGGAATGTTATGAGGCTGAGGGAAGAAAGGAGGAGTGGCGAGCCAGAAGAAATGCCAAAGGAGATCAATGACCAGGACAGGCAGGGACCATGCCTCAGACCCTTCCTTGTGCACAGAGTGGAGACAAGGGGAGGCAGGATCAGAATCCCTCCTCCTGTGGTGCAGGAGGGAAAAGGGATGGGTCTGGAGACTAAGGTTACAAGTTCAAGCCCCAGCTCAACCACCAACCTGTGGGAGCTTGAGCAAGTCACTCACCTCTGGAGACCTCAATGTGCCCATCTGTAAAATGAAGAACCCTCCTTGACTCCAAACCTATGGCCCAGGATGACAGTCCTGTGGGGACACATCTTTCACAGAAGCTCCACCATTAGAAGTCTGGAGGCAACACAGGCTTGAGCACCAGCTCTGCCATTTCAGAGTGGGGCCCACGCTTCAGCCCCAACTTTCCAGACTTGATTAGACTACACTCCCTTTCATGAATTCAGTACTTCCAGCTCAACTGGGCCACTTGCCATCCCTCATCCGTTGTATCTGATCTTCCACTTCTGCACCTCTGTCTGTCCGACCTGAGACCTAGAATCCCCAGCTTCCTGCAAAAGTCAGCACACCTGCTCTGTCTTACACAAAGCCTGTCCTGACCCCAAGCACGGCCCCCTCCTCCCCTCAGCCGAAAGAGCCCAAAGAGCTTCTGGATCTAAAAAGGGACAGGCAGGCAGGCACACAGACAGAGAGGGCAGACACACATGCAGGCAGGCACACAGACAGGCAGACAGACAAGTTAGTAGAGCAAGGTGTCTGCACTGTACTATTTAAAAATTTCAAACATGTTTAGCTCTCTGGCCACCTCCCCACAAGTTCCATTGTAGCTAGAGGAGAGAACAATCAAGATTTAGTTAGTCAGAGAAGATGGTCTGGAGTCAGGAAGATCCGCGTTCAAATCCGGCCTCAGATACTGCCTAGCTGTGGGACACAGGGCAAGTGACTTCACCAGCTCACCTTCCCAGCTGTAAAATGGGTCTCCAAGCAGCATGGGCCTCCCAGGGTGGCCATGAGGCTCCAATGAGATCCTATTTGGAAAGGGCTTAGTAAACTTTGAAGCCTTTGACCATGGTTGGCTTGTCTCTACATATGGTCCTGAATGATGAGCCAGGCTTGTTCCAACCCATCTCTACTCTGCCCGACCTTCTGCAGGCCCCCCTGCTCCATCCAGTCCCAGAAAGGGGAAGTCAAAGCCCTCCACAGCTCCATCCCCATCCCAGTGGGCCTCAAGCCCTCTCAGGTCCCTTCTCCTCCTGCCCCTGCTCCTGTATGTGTCCCCTGGATCTTACCATGTGGTAAGAGCTTACTAAGGGCTCTGTCATTCATTCATTTGTGCCATGGAGATGGGGGCCAGGCCCCATCTGTGAGACAAACAGGACTGAGCGGCTCTGGCTGGGAAGCACAGATGTCATGAAGGAGGGGACCCCGTCTGGATGGTAGAGACAGGCAGGGATTGGAGAAGACACCCCAGCCAGAGAGGGCCAGGCTCTTCCCTACACACTCAGAGGAAGGATGGCCCAGGACACCTCTGCCTTTGGCTCGGTGTGCTCTCACCTAGGCTGCCTAGGCTCTGAGCAAGACTGGAGAGAGGAAAAAGGAGATGAGGAAACTGGGGGGAAGAAAGCCCATGGAATGACCTTTCCCCTCTTTGGACTCCGAGGCTCGGAAGCAGAAAGGGATCTGAGCATGGTCCTGCCCCATCTGCTCTTTTTGCAGGGGAGGGACGCCAAAGACACCAGAGTGGAAGATACGTGTCCACAGTCATGCCGTCCCGCAATCTCAGGCCCAAGGGTCTGACGCAAGTCCCACAAACACAACAAAAGGCGTTTATCAAGTGTGTCCTTCACATCCTCCATGCCCAGCACGAAGCTGTGGCTCCACCATGAAAGTCTCTCAACACCTGCATGTCCTGTGGGCCCTGGCCCAAACCTGCCCCCTCCTTGAATCCCTGTCTCTAGGGCAGGCACCATCTTTGCAGGCATTGAGATTCACTCCCTGGTTCCTGCCTCTCCTTCCCGTCACAGGCCAATCAATTGCCACGGTGGGTGGCTCCAAGCCCAGCAGAGTCTCTTCCACTCCCCGGTTCCATTTCTCACATTGTCACCAACCTCCTAATGCGCAGATGAGTGCTTCCCATTGGGCTTCCTGGCCTCTACCCTCTCCAGTGCATCCTCTTCATGTAGGAGCTGCCAAAACACTCCCTTCACGCACAGCCCCTTCCCCACACCCTGGAGCAGCACCAAGGACATCTTAACCCTAACTCTAATGCCTCTGACTCTAACCCCAAAAGGCACTGGCCTGCTCTCTACCCTCTGCTCAGCAGTGAGTTGGCCCCGGGCAGCCCTACCTTGGCCTCCTGGGGGACCTAGACTCCTTCCAAGGCTGATCTTGTCGTCGTCCCCAGTACCCAGACCCGCACCTGTTAGTCCTCTCCACTTCCCCTCCCAGGAGAGTGATTTGCATTTACTCAGCTGTGTCCTCATACTGGTTACTAGCCCACAGAACTGTAAGGTCCCTGAGAGCAGAGACTGCTCTGTACTGGTCTAGGCAATGACTTGGGAGACTGGAAGACCTGAGTTTGAATCCTGCCTCAGATACTTAACAGCTGCATGACCCTGGGCCAGTCACTTAACCTGTCTGCCTCAATTTTATCATCTGTAAATTGAGAATAATTATAGTGTCTGTCTCCCAGGGTTATTGTGAGGACCAAATGATTTAAGATACACAAAGTGCTTTGCAAACCTTAAACAACTACATAAATGCTTTGTAGCCCAAGCACTTAGAACACAGTAAGAGCTTAATAATTGCCTTGCTGGATAGCTGAAAGACTCTCCAGCTGCAGCCTCTAAGAAATCAGCCTCCCTCAGTCAGTTGGAACCTCAGCAGGTGTCAGGGCAAAGATGCTGACAATGCTGATCTTCCCCCTTGGCACCCACTCTCTCCTGGGCAGAAGAAATACAAAGTGTCTAGTCCACAGGTCTTTCACCTTTCTTTCATGGCAGAAGGTGTCAACACAACCAAGGAGACCATCCCTCCTGTCAGCAGGAGGCACGGGATGAAACCTCATCCAGAAAAGTCAAGGGAGCCACAAGCTGCTTCAGCCCCCAAGTCCCAGGGCTGCAGTTGGTCCATCTGTCCATCCATCTCTCCGCCTCCCGAGCAGACCCCAGATACTAGCCCTGGGAGGAGAGAAGCCCCTCAGCTCTGCCCTCCCCAGAGCCCCGGGGCCTCAGGCTCACCTCAGCCCTTTCCAGCACTACTCTGAGAAAAGAATCAGGAGAAAAAGATTGTCCCCAAAGCCAAGGGTGCCCAGGGTAAACAGGGAGTGACGGGATCCTGCCAGGACAGTTGTTTCAGATTCAGGTGTCTATGTACAGTCAGACCCCTGGCTCTGCAGAACAAAATCAGTCTGAAGCTGGAAGAAAGAACAAAGAGGAGGACAAATGGTGTGCAATGAAATGACTCTACCCTGACCTATTTAAGGCAATCACTGACCATGAAAAAAAGGATGACGGAACGGATGTGGACACAGGCTAGGGTAATTCACGCCATAGTGTAGCAGATACAAATCAGTGATCACAAGGAGACCCAAAGAACACGCGGTTCACAGGCCAGTGGAAAGAGATGGAGGCCAAGGGGCAGAGCAGGAGCAGGATATGACATCAGAGGAAGGATTTACTGGGAAGAGAGATGGCAGAGGTTACGGCAATTTCATCCTTGAAGAGCGAGAGGCAGGGAAACCAGCTTCCTAAAAGCTGGGTCAATCAAGCCCTGTTGAGGAGGCCTCTCAGATCTGGGCTAGCCACTGGGGACAGGAGGAAGGGCTGCAGCAGCCCAACCTCCAGGGCCCTTGTTCCCATTCTAAGGGGGCAGAGTGTGGATGGGAGGCCACCAAGAGGGAAGGCATGAGCCCCAGAAAGGGCTCCTGGCAGGCCTGAGACTTTAGCTGAGACAGCAGGAGCCAGGAAGGAGGTCAGTCAGTGAGGCCACCACGCCTGGACTGCAGGATCATATTCCAGACTGGACTTGGGCAGACACAAAGAGAGCAAGGACAAGCGAGGCTTGGAGGAGAGGGGATAGCTGAAGAAGGAGGGACAGACCAGGTGTGAGAAAAAGCACGGATTAGAAAAAAAATTCCTGGAACTTACTAATATCCAAAAAAGCCAAAAACCATCAACCTCGGCAGGCCACAGTCGTCTCCTGTCCACGGCAACATGTCACAAGAACCCTCTGCAGCCTGCCGTGAACAGCCCCAGAAGAGAGCGTAGAACTTCCTAGGAGAGATCCCACGGGAGATCCCGCCTTTCTGAACACACAACTAACTAAAGAGAACAGAACATAGAATGCTCATCATTTAAAAAGGACATCTCTAAAAGGAGTCTCCCATCCACACATCACAGCAAGAAATCACCTTGCTTAAGAAGCCTCTGACCATCTAACAGCTGTGGCCTTCCACAGGGAAACACAAGCTCCCCAAGGGAGGTCACTACTGCCAGAAGGGACCCAAGTTAAAAACGGTGAGGCCTCAGAATGCTCCTGCTGCTGGGTGACGCTGTGAGGCTCCAGGAGGAGAGCAGAACCATTCAGACTACTCCGGCCCAACCATGCACCAAGGACAAACCACGTGGCTGAAGAATGGCTATTGTCTGGATGATGAAGTAAGAGTCAAAGGCAGATCCTACACACTCCAAGTTCGGCTCCAAATTAACCGGCAGGAGAAGACGATGGATTGATCACCGTCAGTAAAAGCCAAGGCTGCTTCAATGAGGAGAACTTTAAAACAACCCAGCCTGCTACTGGTGGGGCTATATGACTGTGGAACATAACACAACAGTGTCTGGAGAATGAAGAACAAGGATCATGCGGAAGACAACCCAGCGGCTCTGGGTGGGTGACAGGCTGCTCATGTAGCAAAAAGGAATGGCGAGAAAAGACGATGGACTGGTCAGGAGAGAAACTGAGAGGGGCCCAGGGCTGTCGAGTGGATGCCCTGTGGCAGTCACCTAAGGGCCAGGCACGGCTGAGCGGCAATCTCTACTACTGCACCACCCCTCCACACAGGGAGATCCCAGTGCGGTCTGAGTATTGAGTGTCTGTCACAGAGGAGGCGGTCAAACCACATCAACAGCACAGTGACTACTGCAGGGTTTGCCATCAGGACAACATGGCCAGTTTCCTCAGATTCTGGGCTAAGCTGTGGCTTCTGTAGCTCAGCTGTATGGTGCTGAAGTCTCAGGCCCTCCCCTTGGGGAACGGAGAGTCAATCAGCCCAGGAGGTGACCAGGATGGTGACAGACTTCTCAGTGACATAAGCCATCTAAGGACTGGCTGGAGACACTGAGTAGGGCTAGGAGAGCTTCTCCTGTGTCCCTCGGTCTCATTCTGCGTCACCCCAGACAGAAGGCAGAGCCAGGAGCAACAGGGGGCATGGCAGAGAAGCAGATTTCGGGCCCATCAAGGAGAGTCTCCTGACAAGGAAGGGAGTACCTCGAGGGGTGGCAGTTGCCCCTCAGCCCTCCCCCTGCCCCACAAAGGAGGCCCAACACTGATGAGATTCCTGTAGCCCTCACTGAGGGGCCTTCCTTTGGGGCTGGAGGGTGGGTGACTCTGTAGCCAGAGCCCTGGCTGATCCAGGGGTGGATGAACAGAAGGAGAAAAGGGCCAAAGAACAATCCCCACCCTGGTTTGTACTTCTAAGGTCAAGCCCAAACAGCCACTTCTTAGATGCTTGGTCTGGGATCAGAGAACTGAAAAGCCCAAGAAAGATCCAACGATTATGGTCCACACTAAGTCACCCTCTGCTTGGAGAGGCCTGGATAGGGACAGTGTGCCACAAGGAAAGCAGAGGAACTGGCCCCAACACCGTTCCTTCACACGTCTGCTCACACACTCACAAAAAAGCCCATAGGCCTCTTCACAGTAACACATAAGACACTTGCACCTCACACACGCTGGCACATACATGCACACTCAGGGTCATGTTAGCAACAACTCTAAGACAAGCCTGAACAGGCTTTCATGGATCTGTTTGCCCCCCAATACGGCTCTGCAGGGAGCCCAGGCCGCCCTTACATTCTACTCTCCGGAGCTCTGGTCAGCATCACTAGCCCTGAGCCACTGGGCACCCTAACCCGACCTCCTCACCCAGGCAGGGGAGAAGCCTCCAGCAAGAAGGCAGAGCCGGCAGTCCGGGGGACCCACCCTCCACCAGAGCGGGCAGCAGCAGCCTGTTGATTCACCCCGAGGAATCGAGTTTCTCCAAAGAACAGCAGTCAACGGCGCAGGCAACAACATAGGCTGGGAAACGTCCACCCTCCATGAGAAAGGGCAGAACCCGAAGGAGGGGCAATGGTCCATCCACACACCCACCCTAGGTTCCCTTTCCTCAAAGGGTCCCAGCCCTAGCAGACTCCAGGGGCCACTCCGGGCTGTGGGGGGGGAGGGGTGGCGGGGGAGAGATCTTCTGGCTCCAGGACATGCTTCCCATCCAGCCCGAGATGGCCCCAGTCAGGTTTGGGGGGGGGGGGGGGCGGGGAATTGCCTAGGGGCTCCAAGGGAAAACAGCACCACAAGTGTGACTTCCCTGCTTTCCTGGTCTCCTGATGGGAGCCCCGTGGGACTCTTCTGATGGCCTGGCCCCAATAAGGTTGCCAATCAGAACTCGTCCTGGACACTCAGAGAGCTCCAGAAGCCACTAGCTCTAAGGGGCTACACCATGAGGCTTCACTATGTAACCCCCAGCCAAAATGTGCCTGGCTTTGCGTCCTGACTTCCCTCCGGATCTCTCTCTAGGACCCAGGGAAAAGGCCCCTCCAGCTCAGAGGCGCTGCTTTGGCCCAGCGCGCGAGCGCGCGCGCGCACACACACACAGACACACACACCCCAGGGCACGGGCACACAGACAACTGCCAGTTAAGATTTAAGCTAGAACCAAACGTATTGACTGCCTGGGCTCTTCTGTCCCCCAAGGAGTTCCGGGCGCTGCTAACTTTCCCTGACAACGACAGCCTCCAGAAGGCTCAGCCTGCGCCCTGAAACAGCACCTCCAATGTCCCGTCCCCCCCCCCCGGCCCCGAAGGAGGCGCTGGTCGTTACCTGAGTACTTTGCCCACGGCCTGCAGGACCACCTTGCAGCTCAGGCCAGTTTTGGGGGTCGGGCTGAGCACCGTTCTATCTCCGGAGAGGTTACAATGATCTCCAACCATGGTCCAGACAAAGCCCAGAAGGGGCGAGGGCGCAGAGGCAGAGCGCAGCGCAGGGGCTCCTTCTCGGCACCAGATCTCGCTCCCTCCCTTCTCGGCTTCTGAAAACAAGTCGGACCACATTCACCAAGTGCCCCGTACACTTCAGCCTGCCTGCCCACCTCCCTCTCGGGCTTGGCCAATGAGAAGGCAGCCAAAGAAAGGCGAAGCCCCGCCCCTCCCAGACAAACAGCTGCTGCCTTAGCCAGCCCGGAGCTCAGGCCGAGGAGTTGGCAGCACGAGGGCCCGGCGTGCCGCTGCCTACATCGGAGGAGCGCAGAGCCAGGGGGCAGGGAAGGTTGAGGAGGAGCCTGGAGGGTCCCATCCAGGCCTTGCCCCCAAGCCCAGCCCGCAGCCCCTGGTCAATGCCCACCCATAACGAAACCGGGAACACGGTTGGGTTTGGTTTGGACTTGGGCACACGGCAGGAACTTTAGAGCCAAGAGCGGATGCCCACGTTCTCCAGCCCGCCTGCCACGAAGCGCCCTGAGGGTGCGATGACATCATATTTGTGAACGCTGCGCCTGGCATACAGGAGGTGCCTTATAAATGCCAGCTGTTACTGTTTGTTCCTACTAGAGGTTCCTCCTTACCTCTCATCACTCAAGTGCCTTCGGTCCCTCCCTCCTCCTCCTCCCCGGGCTCACACCATGACTCGTCCTACTCCCGACCAAAGCCAACTCCCTTCGCTTGCTCCAGTGTTCGGGCTCCCTCCACCCAGCACTGCCCCGCCCCTCATCCACACACTCCCGTCTGCTGGCTGCTTCTCTGCCTGCCCTGCTCTGGCCTTCCTCGTGCCCCAGGAACCTTTTCATGAGCCCCGATCTCAGACTTTCCCTGGAGGGCACATCAGGGCGCTCCTTCTCTGCTCTGCCCCAAGTGCCTGGCCAGCCAGCTTTCTACCTCCCGCTAACACAAGCTCCTTGCCAGTTTTGCCGGGTGGGGGGGGGGGGGGCGCATACTCAGCGCCTGGCATATGGGAGGAACTTAAATGTTGATTAACTATGTCTACAAACATGCCTGCGTCTCTCCCTGACTTGAGCTGTTGATGCCTGCTGGCTACATCCTTCCTCTCTTCCCTCCTTCTTAGGGCTAAACTCGGAGAAAACGGTCTCCAATGAGTGTCTCCATCTCCCCTTCCAATTCCACTAATCACCCCGGGATCTCTGAATCGCCAAACCTTTTCCTGTCCCCCTCCGCCTCCCAGATCCCCCTCTTCGGAAACAGTCGGCTCCCTCCTGGTTCTGCACCCAAGCTGTCCAGTCCTCAGGTTCCGGGGCTGCCTTTTTATCCGGGCGTCCCCCAAGGCTTGTCCTGGCTTCTCATCCCTTCACCCTCAGCCCTGCCCTCTCTCTTGACTTTCAGGCTTGCACTTCCTCCATATTAAACATGTCCAAACCAGAATTACTTTTTCCCCTTCCCATTTCCTTATCATCATCAAAGGCCGCACTAGAGCCCAGTCCCGAGGTCCACAACCCAGGTATCCTCTACTCCTCACCCTCTCTTCAGCACTGTTATCCAATCAGTCTCGAGGCTTGTCATTTCAGCCCTCCCCATGCTCCAGGGCAGGCCCTCATCTGCGCCCCCCCCCCCCCAGCTAGCTGGGAGCCTGCCTGAGCCACCATCACAAACCCAGTAGGGCCCCATTACCTCCAGGATCAAATCGAAAATCCTGTTCCATTCCTTCTCCTCCAGTGCTCTTGGATCCAGCGACACCAGCCTCCTCCCACAGATGCCAGCCCTGTGCACTTTCCCTGGCTGTTCTCCATGCCCAGAATGCTTTGCCTTCTGGCTTCCCTCATCCCCCTTAATGGCCGGCTTGCCCCCAGGGCCCACCCCCATCTATGGTCTGTTTGTAGGCTGTCCTTCCTTAGACTGTCCAATCCCTGGAGCAGTGGCTGTCAACACTTAGCAGGGTGCCTCGCCTAGGTAAGGGCCTAATGGATGCTTACTGACTGGACTGAGGCCTCAGCCCCAGCGTGTGTAAAATGGAGGATATTTGAGCACCGAGTCCTTCGTTTTTCGAAAGTAAAGCGAGCCCTGCTGCCCGTGTCTAAAACATGACAAAGTCGGTCTCGCCCCAATTTCCTTGTCCTTGGAACATGTAATCAACTTCAGGAGTTGGGCTTTACTTTACTCTGAACATATCTGAAAACTGTTCACCAAACTTTTAGGGGGAACGATCTGTTAAAAAATCTCTGGGAGGTGCGTTGCTCAGCACCTGGCACACTGTAAGGACTAACAATGGTCCGTTCCCTCGGAGGTTCTTTGGCAGCCTGGTTAAGAAGCCTCTGGAGCCCTCCCCTGAGCAGCGCTTTGAAGGGTGTGTAAAGCACGTGGGGATCACAAAGAGAATCAGGCACGCTGAAATGTCCTTCAGTCACTTTGGGGTTATGGCCGACTCTTCACGACCCTGCCAGGGGCTTCTTGGCAAAGGTACTGCAGTGGTTTGCCATTTCTGTTTTCCACTCACTTTACAGATGAGGAAACTGAGGCAAACAGGGCAACATGACTTGCCCAGGGTCACACAGCTAGTGAGTGTCGGAGACATATTTGAACTCAGGTCTTCCCACTCCAGACCCGGCATTCTATCCCCTGCACCACCAATACTGAAACATAGTTATCAAAATATTAAAAGAATCACTTTGTGGACTGCAGGTTCAGAACCCCTGAAGAGAATGGAAAAAGGGGAGTGATTTTTTTGGTCAGTCAGTTAACAAGCATTTAATACAGAACCGGTTACGGGCCAGGCACTGTGCTAAGCACTGTCACATATTATAGAAATAGGAACAGAAAGAAGACCGACTGCTGCCCTTGAGGTGCTTACCTCCTAAAGAGGGAGAGGGCACAACTGAGAAAAGGAGGATGTTCACAGGAAGGCTTCATCCACAGGCTCAAGGTTCATGTAGAGAAATGAACAGATGCTTGAAAATGAAAAGGTGCGGCCCATGGTTTAGTGCCAAAGACTGGAAAAGGTGCCACAAGGCACCGTGGCTGAGCAGCTACTGCTGTAGGGAGGGCTGGTCTGTGCGAGGGACAGAAGGGGCTTGGGAGGCAGCTGGGAGGGGGAGGAGGAACTGGATGCCACCTTTCCAGCAGCAGGCCCCATGACTTTTGACCAATGTGATTCTCCGGAGGGGTGGGGTAGGGGGTGAGGCTTCCATTTTAAGCACTGATGTTTATGCTCTGTGATAGTGCTCTCTTAAAAACAAATATTTACTGGGGCCAAGGACATACAGATCTGCTCTCACAGCCCTGACTTTCTAGGATCAAGGCAGGAGTGAAACTCTCTCCCAGCCCTTGAGGGGCCCTGATAACTTGGGGAAGGGAAGAGAATGGAGTAGAGCCCTTTCCTGGACCCCTTTTCCCACCCACTGAGGACAGTGGAGCTCCCCTCCCTTCTTGAGACTAACCAGAAAGGAAAAGCTTTGTAGCGACCCTCCCCGCCTCCCCAAGGTAGGCTTCAATTGGTACAAACAGCAGGAGGGAAGCTCTGCACACCTTAATGAACCCTGTCCTCGACCTGCACGCACAGGATCACACAGGTTTATTCTCACCCATGCTTCTTTACCGTCTCCGAAGCAAATGCTGCTCAGTGAGAGAGCTGTCACCAGAAACCACAGGCAAGTTTCTAGTATCAAGGGCCTGCACTGGGCACGGGTGAAGCCAGGTCTATCGTCCTGCCTGGATAGCGAGTGAAGCCGAAGGTTTGCAGCAGCCCCACTTCTCCTGGGCCAGCTCGGAGCTCTGTCTGTGCTCCCCAGTTGGCCTTGGATATGGCGAGAACCCCAGGGCTCCTCTCTCCGACTCCTCCTCTGGCATCACTGGCACAGGGCCCAGGGTCACAACGTAGTCCCATACAAAGGCGGTGGGGAAGGGGCCCGGCAGAAGTGGAAGTGAAGAAGCCAATGAGGCCAGTGATCGAAAGCCGGTCCCCTCTCAGGGATCACACGACGACAGTCTTAGGCAGTGGGGCCAGAGACCAAAGGACAAAACACTACCTGCTTCCCCAGGATGGTGGCTAGGGGGCACCACAGTGCACAGAGGGCTGGGTCTGGAATCAGGAAGACCCAAGTTCCAACCCAGTTGTGTGACCCTGGGCAAGTCACTTCACCAGTGTCTGCCTGGAATTTCCTCATCTCTCAGATGAGGATAATAGTTGTAGTGCCCTCCCAGGGTGACCGTGAGGATCCAAGGAGCTGATGTCCATAACGCACTTAGCCCAGTGCTGGCCACACAGTTGGTACGGTCTCAGTGTTTGTTTCCTCCCCTCCCCACTTCCCTGTGGCGAGGCCAGCACGTTTGGAACTAGCCAAGCCCCAGACCCGGGCTACTCTGGGGTTCTCACTGATGACCAAAAGGGCTACAGGGAGGGACCAGCAGCCCAGCAGGACCGAGGGCCCCGAATGCCACTTCAGCATCACCACCATGATATTCCTCCAGCACCTGCTGCTGGCTTAGCGCTGGGCTTCAGGGCCTAGAACATCCTACTCGATCCCTGCTGAGGGTTTAATCAGCGGCATGCCTGGCCCCCAGCAGGTGTTTAATCAATGTCGACTGACTACTGCTCAGGGGCACTTCCCAGCATGTTCACAGGTGCTCTGTTTCCTATTAGACACCCAACTCCATGGCCCTGGGAGCCAGACGGTGCCACATTTTAAAAGAACGGGGACATGCAGACTGACTGGTCACAGTGGCATCAGCAGAAAAGAATTAGCTAAGTTTCTCACCCCTACACACACCCCGCCAGAGAAAGGAGATAAAAGAAGGCCATTGTGTCAATGGCACCTGATCAAGCCCTGACCTGGGAGCCCTGCCCTGGGAGCTCTCTGCCTCAAGCCGGCCTGCGCTGGGCACCACCCCAGTCCTCCACCTCCCAGCCATTTCATGGACTGCAGTCTGCCCCAAGAAAGGAGAAGCTCCCAGGGGGCGGGGCCTTCGTTTGCTCCCTAACTTTTATGGGGTCACAGTAAGCTGGCTCTTTGGCGCTGACCCCTAGGTGCCCATCTGGGTCCAACTCCAAAGGATTCGTGGAATAGGAACATTCCCAACCATCATGACCCTCCTGCCACCAAGCTGAAAGGCTTCCGGGAGCCTAGCACATGGCTGACCAGACAGGGTACCACTTCTTTAGTCCCCCTGGCTCCCTTCTGGGAATTGTCCAAGTCAGAACTTGTCTACTAAGAGATCCCCGTTCTCCCCAACCGAGGCTGCTGAGCTAACAGCTAGGACGGACGCTTGCTTGCTAACACTCAGCTCAGTTCCACAGGCTCATTTGACACTCTCTGACCTACCCTCTGACCTCATAGTCGTGCACACACGCAGCTTCTGTTTTCACAGGCTTATGTCAATACTGCCCAGCAAACACAGGTCACACACCTTGGAGGGCCGATCTGAGTGCAGAGGGAGGAGCCTGAACCAAGCTTCTGTATTGGAGGAGGCCCCAGCTGGAACAGGGAGTGGTTAGAGCACACTGAGCTCGGACACAGGACACTATTGAGGCTCCTGAGTCCCTTTCCCCGGGGCTGTGGTTCTCAGCATGATCCAGGCAGAGCAGAGAACACGCTACGAATAAAGCCAGGAAGGGAACGGAGAAGCCCCTTCTCTCTTGGAGAATGTCCCAGGGCCCTTCTCCCTTACCTGGCCAGGCCAAACCCTTAGGGATGACAACACTTTCCTTACAACATGCATCCCTGCCTAAGAGAGCATGGTCTTGGTGGCATGGGGGGCCAAGGTGTCCTCAGAAGGGGATGGGATGTCTTTACTTCCTTAAGCTCTTCAATTCCCACTATGGGAGGTGTATCCCGGCCTCAGACCAAGCTGTCCCATGCGCTGCCCTGGCCCTGCTGCCCTGGTTCCCCCAGTATGGCACCAAAATGCCACACAGTCAAAGCCAATGGAACGGCTAGGATCCACAGGACCGGTTACAGCATGCCGACTGCTACACCACCCCAAAGCCATTCACTCAGACAAGGTGCACACACTACATCTGCCCTCCTTTGCCATCACCTGGTTTGGGGACCACAAGGAGAGAAATAAAGCCTTTACCTTCTACCTTCAGAGAGCTCAGGTGGAAAGTCACCAAAGAGCCTTGACTCAATTCTTTGAATTTAATGGATGAATAGTAGTTGCAGGAAGCAGGGAAGTCCAGAGAGTAAAAGTAGCCTTCGGGAAGGCGTAATCCTGGAACAGCCCCATGCAGCAGAGGGGGCAGCCGTGCTCTAGACCAGGGCTGTCCAAAATGCAGCCCACAGGGCGATTTTATGTGGCCCACCTGTGGGTTTTAATTTTCACAAATGAAAAAACTAAAATAATAATTTCTGTGGAATGCGCATTAGATTTTTTAATTCCATCACTAAGAAAGAATCTTGTGGATGTCAATTTTCTTTGGTGTTATTAAGCTGTATTACGGATGGAACACACAGCATGGAATTTTCCATCAATCTGTGAGATGCATTCCGTCTGTACGATGCAGACTGGTCAGTGTGCACTTACCTTTACACTGCTTTGTTGTTTTGTGTTTGTTTTCGGGCTTCCCACCTTTGCCTGTCATACTGATGACGCATATTCCCCCACTTTCTATTAGTGTACCTGGAACAATTATTTTATTTTAATGCGGCCCTAAGATAACTTAAGGCTGGACGGCCCTGCTCTAGACGACCTTCCTGGTTAGAAGGAGAGCCCACAGATGAGAGTGACAGGGAGCCAGACTGGAGCTTAACATCAACATCTCCCCAAGAGGAGGGATATTCAGGAGGGAACTGATTGTTTCATAGCAGGATGTACCCTGCTCTATCAAGCAGAGCCAGGGGGACCCCCTCTCTGATGCCCACCCCACCCACCCCCATTCATTCTGCAGCTAAACAAGAATCAAAAGGACCCCAGGAAATTGGAGAATCCTCCACGAAAGCCTCCAGAGGGGGGCCCAATAAAGGAGGCAGAATCTCTGCAATGCTCTAAGGTCTAGGATTGCCTCCAGCGAAGGCCCTCACCACCTACAATAGCTTCCAGTCTCTCCCATCCCATCCAGCTCACACAGGACTGAACTACGGCTACTGGTTCTGCCAGAAAACACAACTCCTCTGCCGGGCATCTGAAGTCCTTCCCCCTGGGTTTTCAGACTGCCTGCCCTCATGCAGATTACATTCCAGCCACAGAGACCAATTGGCTGGCTTCCACAATGAATGAAATGAAATGGGATTTACAGAAGCTCTTCTTCAACAACAAGAAAGAACATGATGAACAGCTGAAAAGGGTATGCAAACAACGAACATGGGCTCTTAGCAAGCAGTATGTTCAATCCTGATTGATTTGAGGTTTGCTTTGGTTTTTGGTGGGGGGTGGGGAGGGTAGAATGATTGCTTTAGAATAAAACTTTTTGAATTTAATTCTCCCCTTTGAGACCCAATTCAATCAGCACCTATTGTGTACCTACTGTGCCCAAGATACTGGTAATACAAAAAATACAAAAACCCAACCCAGTCCTTGCTCACGAGGAGATGACATTCTACTCACAAAAGATAAGACTGGAGTATGACCTTATCGTGTGCCAAAGCCAAAGGCTGTGCTAAGCCCTAGAGAATACAAACAAAACAGTGTCTGCTGTGGGAGGACTAGAATTTTAAGATTTAACAGACACTTGGAGAGGGCCATACTCACAGGGAGAAAACAGACTGAAGAGCCCTGCTTCAGGTCGGCTGAGAGGCACCACAGTCCTGAGGGTGTAGCGGGCAGGGGTCTGGAAGGTGTAGGTACAAAGTAGATGACAAAGCCCAGAAGCCCTCAGCACTCAATGGAAGGGCAGGCGGTAAGGCCTGGCGGTCCACCATTTTGCTAGAAAGATTATAGTGGATGACCTCCTTTATCATCAACAGAGTTTGAACAGCCATGGCTTCCAAGTAGCCAGAGGCCCAAACCATAAGGAGGAGACCCTGGGAGGATCTGGGTAAGCAGAAATGAATGTCATGGAAAACATAATTTCTAAAATGGAAACCTCTAAAAAGGAGGCTGACGTGAGATGAAAGAGGCTGTAGATACCAAATGTGGGGTTTCCATATTATCTGAGAGTCCACCAGGAGTCACTAATGATTGTTAAGAAAGGATGTGAGGGGGCCAGACTCAGGCTTGAGGAAACTTATTACCTTTTAAGATTCTGAATTAAAGAGACCGAAATGGAGAGGAAATAAATAAATACATAGAAGCTCAGACTCATCATCCTCCCAAAGATGAGCAGAGCACAACTCTAACATACAGTCCAAAGTCGAGAAATGGGCTGGAAAATGAGCAAACAACAAAAAGGAACATGATCATGAATGGTGACAAGGAAGCTCAGGACATAAAATCAGAAGACAATGACTTGAAAATCTCTACAAGCAAAGTCTCAATGAAAAATGCAAATTAGATATAAGCCCAACAAGAATTCCTAAAAGAGGTTTTTTTTTTTTTTTTTGGTTTCTTTTTAAAGAGATTTTTTTAAAAGGAGGAAAAATTATTTTAAAAATCAAATAAAAGTGGTAGAAGGAAAATTGGGATAAAAAGAGAAACACAAGAAAATTGTAAAAAGAGAATTAGCAGTTTAGTAAAAGAGGCACAAAAATACTGAAGAAAATAACTCCTTTAAAATTAGAAGTAGTCAAGCGGAAGCTAATGATTCTATGAGAATCAAGAAATAATTAAACAAGGGTAAAAGACTAAAGGGAAAAAAAGAAAATATGAATTATCTCATTGAAAAAAAGCTGACCTGGAAAATATATTGAGAAGAGATAATTTAAGAATTATGTAACTATCTGAAATCCAAGGTTGAAAAGTGAGCCTAGACACCATATTTAAAAAAAAAAATGAAAGAAAATTACCCAGATATCACAGAACTAGAGGGCAAAGTAGAAACTGAAATAACCTACCAATCACATCATAAAAGATACACCAAAGAAAACTCCAGGAATATTATAACCAAGAGCCCTTAGGTCAAGGAGAAAAATACTGTAAGTACCCAGAAAGAAAGAATTCAAATATGATGGGACCACATAAGCCTTAGCAGTTACCACTATAAAGAAGTGGAGGGCATGGCATATAATATTCTGGAAGGCAAAGGGGCTAGGATTACAACCAAGAATGATGTACCTAGCAAAACTGAGTGTAATACTTTCCGGGGGGGGGGAATGGATATTTAATGAAATGGAGGGCTTTCAAGCATCCCTGATGTAAATAGAGGTCAGGGTTGAATGGAAAATCTTATATTCAAACACAAGACTCAAGAGTAGCACAAAAAAGTAAACATGAAAGAAAATCCTAAGGGACTTGATAAGGTTAAACTGTTTACATTCCTAAATGGGAAAATGATCCATGTAACCCTTAAGAACTTTATCATCACTAGGGCAGTTAGAAGGACTCTTCTTAAATAGAGAGCATGAGTGTGAGTCTATTATGTTGAGATAAATGGGTGAGAAAGAGGGATGCAAGGGGAGAAGAGGGGAAGGGAGAGAAAAAACAGGGAAAATTCTTTCACATAACAGATGCATGGAAAGAAGTTTTTCAAATGGAGGGAAAGAGGCAGTTAAGTGGCATAGTGGATAGAGTACTAGCCCTGGAGTCAGGAGGATCTGAGTTCAAATATGGCCTCAGACATTTACTAGCTGTGTAACTCTGTACAAATCACTTTACCTTGATTGCCTCCATTGCCCCGAAAAAATTAAAATGGAGGGGAAAATTGGGGGAGGGGCAGCAGACAATGCTTGAACTTCACTCTCATCTGAACTGGTTAAAGGAAAGAAGAAAAAATACACACACACATACACCTCAGAATTGGGTACAGAAATTCATTTTGCCTAGCAAGGAAATAGGAGGGGCAGACTGGGGAGGACGTGATAATAAGAAAGATGGATATGGATTAAGGGAGGCAGGAGTCAAAAGCAAAACAGACTTTTGAGAAAGGTAAAGGATTTTTTTTAAAAAAAGGATGAATATAAGAGTATATGATAGTGGGAAATCTATAGTTAGCAGTCCTTTAAGTATGAATGTGATGATAGCATATGTGTAAACTATATCAAACTGCCAATCATTTTCAGAAAAGGGGAGGGGAGGGAGAAAAATCTGGAACTCAAAATCTCGTAAAAATGAATGCTAAAATTTTCCTTGATATGTAATTGGGGAAAAATAAAATATCATTTAAATTTTTAAAAAACTACGAATGTGAGTGGGATGAATTCACCCGTAAAACACAAGTGGATCGCAGAATGGATTGGAAACCAGAATTCAACAATAAGTTGTTTATGAGAGACACATTTGAAACAGAAAGACACACAGAGAGTTAAAATAAGGGACTGGAGAAGAATCTATTATGCTTCAGCTGAAGTAAAAAAGGTAGGGGGTAGGTATGATTTCAGACAAAGCAAAAACAAAGAGACCTAATTAAAAGAGATAATCAGGGAAATTACATTTTTCTTAAAGATCGATAGATAATGACATAATATCAGTACTAAACATACATTTACCAAATGGCATAGCATCCATATTCTTGAAGGAAAAGTTAAATGAGTTACAAGAGGAAACAGATAATAAAATTATAATAGTAGGTGACCTCAATTTAGCCCTCTTAGACCTATAAAAATCTAACCATAAAATAAACAAGAAAGAAATAAAAGAGATGAATAGTATTCTAGAAAAGTTAGATATGATAGACTTCTGGAAAATATTGAATGGGAATAGAAAGATGTATACCTTTTTCTCAGCTGTACATACCTTCACAAAAATTGGCCATGTCTTAGAACAATTGCTTATGGATAGGCTAAGCCAACATAATAAAAAATGACATTGCTATCTAAGATAATTTACCAACCAAACTACCAAAGAATTATTTTATAGAGCTAGAAAAAAATAAGATTCATCTAGAGAAATAAAAGGTCAAAACTACCAAGGGAATCAATGAAAAAAATATGAAGGAAGATGACTCTGCAGTACCAGTTATCAAATTGTACTATAAAATGGTCATCATCGAAATAAGCAGGTACTGGCTAAAAAACAGAGTGGTGGACCAATGGCACAGATGAAGTACACAATACACAGTAGTAAGTTACCACAGTAATCTAGAGTTTGACAAACCCAAAGATGCAAGAACTCACTATTCGACAAAAACTACTGGGAAAACTGGAAAGCAGTTTGGCAGAAACTAGGTACAGACCAACATCTCATACCACATACCGAGATAACCCCAAAATGGGTATATGATTTGAATATAAAGGATAATCTCACAAATTAGAGGAGCACTGGAGAAATTACCTCTAAGATTTATGGCTAGGGAAAAAACGTTCATGACCAAATACAAGACAGAGAACAGGAGGTAAAATGATTAATTTTCATTACACAAAATTAAAAAGGTTTTGCACACACAAACCAAAGTAGATAAAGTCATAAGAAAAGCAGGAAACTGGGGGAAAATTTTACAGCAAAGCCTTTTTTCTCAAATACACAGGGAAGTGAGCCAAATTTACAAAAGTAAGGGCCATTCCCCAATTGATAAATGTTCAAAGGAAATGAACAGGAAGTTTTCAGAAGAAGAAATCAAAGCTATCAACAGTCACATGAAAAATTGCTCTAAATCACTAATGGTTAGAGAAATGCACACTAAAACAACTCTGAAGTACTACCTCACACCCATCAGACTGGCTAATATGACGAAAAGAAAAATATAAATTTCTGGAAGAGATGTGGAAAAACTGGGGTACACTAATGCACTGTATAGCTGTGAACTAGTCCAATCATTCTGGAAATAATTTGGAATGATGCCCAAAGACTATGAAACTGTGCCTATCCTTTGACCCAGCAATACCACTATCAGGTCTGTATCCCAAAGAAAAGGGGAAAGGATCCATCTGTACAAAAATATTTATAGCAACTCTTTTTGTGGGAAAAAAGAATTGGAAACTGAAGAGATATTCATGCACTGGGGAATGGCTGGCTGGGTTGCAGTATATCAAAGTGATGAAATACTATTGTGAGATAAGAAATGACATGGGGAGTGGGGTTCCCCCTCAGAAAAGCCTGGGAAAATTTGTATGAACTGATGCAGAGTAAAGTGAGCAGAACCAGGGGAACAATCTACATAGTAACAGCAAAACTGTAACAATTGTAAAAAATTGTAATCAACTGTGAATGACTTGGCTACAGTGACCCACCACAACTCCAAAGGGCCCATGAGATAAAATTGTATCCACTTCCAGAGACAAGTGATAGACTCTAGAAGGCAGGCTGAAGCATCTATTTTTTTTCCCCTTTCTCTATTTCTCCGTATTTTTCTTTTTTTTTTACAGAACATAACTAATGCAGAGATATACTCTGCATGACTTCTATGTATAATGGGTATTGTATTTCTTGTTTCATCAATGGAGGATGGAAGGAGGGAGAGACTTTAGAACTGAAATAAAATAATACAAAACAAGACCATACATTGGGAGTAGGCTGCCCTGCCCTCTCCTCCAGACTTGGGCAAACCACAGCCCCAACACGAACCCTACTAGACGATGAATCCAAACCCACTCAGAAATTCTGACAAATACATTCTACTCCCCAATGCCGAGGGCCAAGTTTCTGTTGGGGTTGTATTAGATTTGTAGGAAACAGCCTGTTGTCCTCAAACAGGGCACCACAAAGACTAATATTTTGTACTATTCTTAGGATGTCCTGCCTGCTTCTAAGACAGAAGCAGTAACACAGGCCTGTGTGGCCAGGCCCTGCGTCTACAGTCTAAGTCCATGCACTTCACCAACTGCCGTCCAACTACCCCTGCAGGGACAGGCTGCCAGGCTTCTCAGAGGAAGAAACATGAGTCAAACCACCATCGCAACCATCTCAAGTACCTCCTCTTCTCAGCAGCTGAGAGAAGGAGATCAGGAGGCCCAAGCCATCAGCCACACCTGATAAAGCGTTTTCTTCATTCTCATAGGAGCCCGGCCAAGAAAGGGCCTTTCTCTCCTGCTGTGTCCTGCTGCCACAGCCCCCCTACAATTCTCCCCCTGGGCTCTGCACACAGCAGGCACTTGGGGGACCAAGGACGTCTGGCAGAAAGTGATACTGGCTACAGCTGTGGCACTGGGCTGAAGGGCTGGGAAAGAGAAAGATTCCCATAGCTTTCCTGATAGAATTTCACAGGCTAAGGCTAAGGGGGCTAACACCACCATCTTACAGAGAAGGGACAGACAGAGATGGAGGGAAATGAAGTGATTACCCAAGCTCACACATGGAACCCAAGCAGCAGGCCTGGCATGGGGCTCTGGGTTTTCTTACCCAGCTCAGAGAAATCAGTATTTATCCAAGCTTTCCTAAAGTGCAGCGGTCTCTCCTGGAAACAACTCAGGCCAATCCAGTGAATACTAATTAGGCACTTCCTATATGCCAAGCACCTGTGCTGAGTTTGAGGAATAAAAAGAAAGGCCCCGCCTGAGTCTCTGCACTCCAAAACGTGCAAGGGGGGGGGGGGGCACCCCCAGCTATGTTGGTGAGCAAAATGGGCTCTTAACACTTAGTTCAACAAGTACCCTTGAAGAATTTGGCTTTCGTTTCCTTTGAGTAATTCAGTGTATTTCATTGAGTCTTACTAAGTGCTAAGCCCCAGGCTCTAACCCCAATTAGGTGTTAACCTAACCTATGTGGATGTGACCCTCCCAGGGTCCTAAGGGGAGGGGCTAACTCAAGAGCCAATCACAGCAGCCTAAGTTCTGGTCATTCAGATGACATCTGATGACGTTTGAGGAAGACAAGACAGAGCCATTTATGCAGGGCTCTCACTCGTGGTGGTGCTGAGGCAGAGACTCCCGGGCAGCTGTAGCTGAGGGCCCTGCAGCTTGTAACCTGGATGCTGAGACTTTGTTAAACTCTGGTAACCATGTATTGGGATTTGAATCAGACAAGGTCTGTCTGTTGATGTTTGTACTTTGTTTGTATTTTATTCTGAAGTTCGGGGTGCTGGCTTTTCCCCCTGAACTAAGTAAATGATATTTGTATGCTGAATTAAAGTAAGCTTGTCAACCCCTTCACGAAGCTTTCCTTAGTTAAGCAGATCAAAAGAACTTGTGCTTTTGCAGTGTGTTGGCAGCTTTCTGGGTGCTGGTTGTTGGTGGATCTTGCACCCCACAGAAGCTGCTAGCTGGATTGTTGAAACACTACCATGCCCATAATATATCTACAGCATATTCTATACACCACATACAATATGACATAGAATGTATGTACGTGATGCATGGCATATAGGCATTTACAAAGAAAAGAAAACCAGTGGTTGACTTAAAAGAGATCTGATTGGAATGGCAGGAGAAAGTAAAAAAATGGAGATGGCTGCTGGGACACACCCTTCCCCCAACAATCACACACACTCTCTCTCTCTCTCTCTCTCTCTCTCTCTCTCTCTCTCTCTCTCTCTTTCTAACTCTCTCTCTTTCTGCCTCTTTCTTTGTCTCTCTGTTTCCTCTCTCTCCTCTCTACCCTCTTCCCCCTCCCCCTGCCTCTCTCTCCCTCCTTCCCTCCCTCTCCCCTAACCCCTGATCTTAGAGCACCCAATATATAAAATGGGGAGAATGTTAACTTCAGTATGACTGGGTACGGAGCTGCGTGGCAAGGTCTAGAAAGCTGATAGCAAAAAGAGACTTTTGGTGCCATAATGTACTAGGATCCCAGAGGCCCCAGCACCAAGGATTATTCCAAAGCGAAGAAACACACAAAATACTTTTCCTTTCCTTGTTTAGAGAACAGGAAGTGACCAAGAGGTAGGCCTCGCCCATTGCTTATTTCCGGCCCCCAGGCTGTTTCTGGCCTGACCACTGCACCACACCACCCCACACTCCCAGGCACTGCAGCCAGCGCACCTTTGAGCACGCACACACTCTCACACTGTGTCAGGACCCTCCTTGGGGAATGCCCTCCACCCTAAGTGAGCTCCTGCGATACCCCACTGGCCTGACCATTTCACCACAACACTGCCCATGCCTAGCCACACAGCACACAGAGACTGTTTGTGGGCTTTTCAGGCTGTCTGTCCATTCATTGTTGGCAGCTAATCAATAAACATCCCTAGCAGTGGACAAAATTACCCCACACGCAATTTTCACCTTTTGATGAGAGGTCGGAGGATGAGCCCTTGAGTTTTCAAAAGAGGAACATAAATGATCAACCACCACACTCTGCAAACTTCTGAATCACTAGGAATAAGAGCGATGAGTTTCAAATAACCCCATGTTTTCTCTCACCTCCAGCAAATGGGCAAAGATGACTGAAGACCAGGACAGTCAAGATTAGAGAGGCTACAGGAGGCTGGATAAACATGTGCATTGTTGGTGGAATGGAGACCAATTTGGAATTCTAGCCCCACTGTCCCTAAATCAGACGGACCCTTCCACTTAGCAATCTCTCTGCTCGGGATGTAAAGGGTCTCAAAGGGGTCAAAGGCAGAGGGAAGGGGTCTTCTTGTACAAACAGATTCCATTTACAACACAATTTTTCTGGTAACAAAGAAGGAGAAACAAAGTGGGTGAGTATTGTTTAAGGAACAGTGGACCAAACTGGAATACATTAATTTAATGGACTATTTTTGTGCTGTTAAAAATGGAAAATCTGAGGAATTCTGAGAAATTTAAGATATCTCATAGGACCTGATGGTGAACAAATGAGTAGAGATGGGAGAAGAGGGGAGGAGGAAGGAGGGCTGGGGGGAGAGGAGGGGAGGGGAAGAGAAGGAGGGAGGGGAAGAGGGGGAGGGAGGGGAGGCAGGAACTCCTACAGGATTACCCAGAGATAAAGGAAAACACAGGCCCAGATCAATGAATGGTGATTAAACCCCTACTATGTGCCAGGCCCTGCACTGAGCACAGACCTGTGTACAAGCACAAAGAACGAACACTTATCAATGAAGGAGACCACACACACGTTCACGCACATGTAAATCCATCCAGCCTAAATGTAAAGTGAACAAAGATAAACGCATCCAAAGTCACCCATGGGGATGGGGAAGGGCTTCATGCAGAGGACGGTCACTGAGGGGAGGGTACAGGGAATTTGCTGAGACAAGCAGAGCAAGGCCATTGTGGGCAGGCATGGGGGCCAGCGAGGACAAAGGCTCAGAGGGGGGAGATGGAGGACTATGGGTGAGAAGCAGAAAGCAGGCCAGTGTGGTCTGGTAGGATCGAAGTGTGAGGGAGGAAGGGCCAGGCTGAGCCGAGCTTTGGACTGTCTCTTCGATCCTAAAGGGTGCTGGGTGCAGCCAGGACTTCAGCAGAAGGTCCAGAACACTGGCAGAGACCAGGAGCAGATGCCTTGGACGTGAGCCACCCAGCCCAGGGCTGCCACAAACACACCCCACCAAGAACAGCAGGGAGGGCACGCAAGGGGACGAGGAAGAACAGCAAGACCGAGACCGACAGTCTGTGACTCAGACAACAAGCATTTCTGGGGCGCATTTCTGTGTTTTTGGCCTGCCAGGCACCAGTGCAGAGTTTGCAAAGGAAGGCCAAAGTCGATCCCTGCCCTCAAGTGGCTTCCAGACTGATGGGTAACAAGATACAGAGAGGAGGCATCAGAGAACCCTCCGAGGGGAAGGCTATCAGGAAGGGCTTCCTAGAGAAGGGGACGTTCCAGCTGGGATGGAGAGGAGGAAAAGCACGGGAAGCACAGGGGCAGCCAGGGAGGCCACCTGAAGGCCAGAGGCTGGCAGAGACCAGGAAGGAGACCAGAGTGCAAAGGGCTTTGTATTTGATCCTCGAGGCCAAAGGCAGTCAGTAGAGTTGCTGAAGGCCAGGAGTGAGGTGACGGTTCAGGTAGCAGGTGATGAGTGTCAGGGGGGTCCCAAGAGAGAGAGACAACAGCACTGAGCTGACAACAGAGGGGGGAAGGGGGAAGAGGGAGGTGGGGAGGGAGGGACAGAAAGAGAGTGAGCGAGGGAGGGAGAGAGACGGAAAAAGAGATGGGGGGAGAGTGAGCAGGTGAGAGTGAGAGAAGAGAGAGGGGGAGACATACACAGAGAGAGAAAGACAGAGAGAGACAGACAGAGGTGGCGGTAGGGGAGGAGACAGAGACAGAGCGTGTGGCATGTGCCAGAGAGAGGAGTCCAGAATGGCCCCTAGGCTGTGAGCCCAGGGAAGGGGGGGTGGGCCCTCAACCGTAAGAGGACAGGTAGGAGGGAGGGGGCTTGTTAGCAAAGCTGTCTTAACAGGCAGTTGGAGATATGAGGCTGGGGCTGGATAAACAGGATACACAGAAGCAGCTAGGCGATGCAGTGGGTCAGGAAGTCCTGAATTCAAATCACACCTCAGATACTTGCCAGCTGTGTGGTCTTGGTTGGGTAAATCACTTCACCTGTTTGCCTCAGTTTCCTGACCTATAAAATGAGCTGGAGAAGGAAGTGGCAAACCGCTCCAGTATCTCAGCCAAGAAAACCCCAATGGGGTCACAGTCAGACACGACTGAAACAACTGAACACAATCCTGTTCCTAAGTAGCAAATGACCTTTTCCAATTTTAACTCCCTCTAAAATCTAAGCCTGACCCTGCTCCACGCCAAGAGCAGGCAAGGCCACCAGGACCCGCAGGGCAGCAGCCGAGTCCCGCTTGCCCTCTGAACCCCTCAAATGTCATGTCACCAACCCTCTAGAGAAGGCAGTGTAGATGGGGTCGCATGAGGCCAGAGGCGGCAGCGGGGCCTCAAATCAGGAAGAGTCGAGCTGATACAATCCAACAGGCCCATCTCATTTCAATTCAATCCAACTAACATTTATTAAACTGAGGTATACAGGACCGGGGGGAGGGGGGAGAACATGTCAAGGAGCTGGTCCCGGGCGGCCTAATGTCATCTGTCCTCAGAGACAAGACACAGAAGTGAGTGAGTGACTGGCAAACAGCTCCAAGGACCTGGGTCCCTCTGGTCTCCATCACTCACTGACAGGGTGACTCTGGCCAAGTCCCTTGCTCTAAGGCCTCTTTCATCTTAAAATGGTTGAAACCGAAGGCTCGGGCTGAGGGCCAACAACGACCCCTTTCAAAGGCACACGGGGATTTTTTAATGAAGGAGAGGCTTGGGGGTCTGCAGAACCATGTGTTCCTTACAGTGAAGCAGCACCCCTTCAATCCCAGGGATCCTTTCTTGCCCTTCAGCATGACCCCAAAGGGGAACGTGCTGCTGAGGACAGCCCAGAAGCTTGTCTCTGGAGTTCCTCAAGAAAAGAATGGAAGATGTCCTTCTGTCACTCAGAGAAGAGGCTAAGTTAGAACGTCATCCAAAGTGCCTTCCCCAGCTACAAGTGTCTTCTCTCTCAGACAGAACAGCTGCGATCCAGCGGCTACCGGAATAGAGAGAAGGATCAGTGGCCGGGGAGCTGTGCTTCAAGTCCAAAAGAGAGAACAGGAGCATGGAAAAGGAAGCCGATAGACTGCTTTTCAGGGCTGACTCAAAAGCCATGCTGGGCTGTCTCTTCCCTCCTTCCTTCCTTTCTCTCTTTCCCTCTCTCATTCTCCCTAACTCTCTTCTGTCTCTCTCTGACTCTCTCTGCCTCTCCCCTCTCTATCTCTCTCTGTATCTCTGTCTTTATTTCTGTTTCTCTTCCATTCTCTGGCTCCTCTAACACATGCATGGTTCCACTGACTAGCCACGAAGACAATCAACAAAGGAAGCCCCACAGGGTGCCACAGAGAGAAGGCACATTCTATCAGGAAAGACTAGGCTGATTCCAAAAGGGCTGCCTGAGTCTGGGCCCCAAACCAAAACCAAGGTCATTTTTCAAAGCCCGACTTTCAAGTCGAGGGCCCTGCTCTCTGATCATTGCTGGTCCAGGTGACTGTACCTCCCAGAGAAGCCAGCTCAGTGCACCTGCACCCTAGTGGTCTCCCCTGGGCTGGGGGCCAAGGCCATTCCATGTCAGCCTCACGCTGGCACAAAAGAACCCAAAGAAGAAAGCCAGAATGGGCCGCTCACCAGTCTTCTGAACTCAAGCAGAAGCAAGCAGCTGCCTGTGGGGTTTTGGGTGCTGAAGGGTCTCTCTCCCTCCTTCCCTGAGTCACCAAGAGAGTGGAGCACAAAGAATCAGTGAGCAGGGAATGGGAAAGAAATCTTCCCCCGGCAGATAGAAGCAGAGATGAGGGGGGTAGGGATGAGGGGCCCACCACTCCCCCCATGCGATCCTCAGCCAGGAAGTGCCCATCCGTTCCAAAAACACCTGGCGGCAGAAAAGTCTGTGCCAGCAGGCTACTCTGGGCAGCTCGGTCCTTCCCCCTAAGTCCACTGTGACATATCCCCAGAAGAAAGCCAGCAAGGCATGGACAAGTCCAACAAAGCACAATGCTGAGCCTAGGACCCGGGAACTCCTTCAGAGAGGACCACCCTCCCCTCCCCTCCCCCCCACCATGCTCCAGGGAAGGCGAGCTCGGCAAATTCATTTGCCTTGGGGGCTGATCTAGGCGTGCTCTTGGAACAAGATGGGCAAGCTTTCCAAAGGCAGAAGCCTGGGCTAGAGAGGCCCCTCCAGGCCGCTTCTCACAAACACCTGACTCCCCTACTTCCCAGAACAGCCCTCAACCACAGGGTACCCCCGAGGTCCAACAGGAACAAAGACACAGCTACTGTGGGCTAGGTGAAAGCCGCCTGGCTATTCCAGTGGGGAAGTCATTTGGTGCAGCACATGCCTCTAAGTGACCCTTCTTGGTTCTTACTGAAATCCAGACCACTGAGCACAGTGGTCAACATCAGGGCCCCAGGGATGGTCCCATCAGACAGGGGCACCCACCCAAGCATGCGACCATGGAGCTCGACCAAGCACCACCCCATCCATTCCCTCCAGGAGCCGCTGAGTCTGTGCTCAGCCAGTAACACTCACTCTTAAAGTGATATCGCTAAGCAAAGATCGTGAATAGTCCAGGTTGCAACTCAAGGACCAGAGCAGCAAGCGCATGGTGGCTGGAGGTGAGATGTCCTGGGTGCTCCTCATGTCTAGAAGCAGCACGAGCAGTGGTGCACGGAGTGAGGAGTGGTGCATGCGCTGCTCTAGAAAGAGCAGGACCAAGGAGAGACACAGACCAAATGTCCTAAAGCCAGCCCCAGCTGAAGTGCTCAAGGCAAGGGGCTCTCTTCACAGGAGGGGGAGATGGGAGGTGGGACAGAGACGGGAGGAGGACAGGGGTGGGGCAGGGAGAGTGGGCAAGTCACTGACCTGCCTGCCTTGGTTTCCTCATCTGTAAAATGCGAATCAAGACAGTGCCTCCCTCCAGGGCGTATGGTGAGCAACCCTGGAGATCATCAGTGCTTTGTAAAAATCGCAATGGCCAGCCTGATGGGGCACTGCCTGCCCTGCCCGCTAGGGAGGCTCGACAGGAGATACAAGAATTCATAAGAACCACCCAGATGTGTGCAGGGCACTCGAGCTTTGGAATCCTCTTCCTCCTCCAGGATTTTTGTGCAGTTGCGGCCATGGCCAGCCAAGTGTTCTTCAACACCTCCCTCTGAAAATGCTTATGGGAATGCAGGAGCTAAATAAAAACTGGGAGGTGGCAGCCAGAGCTCACCACCTTGATGTCAGAGGCCTGGAAGTGCGGCCAAGGACATTATGCCTGCCACTTCTTCAAAGAGCATGCCAAAAGACACTTGGGGCAGAGAAGGAAGGACAAAGATGCCTGCCTGCCATCCTGGTCTAGAGACATGCCAAAGGAGCGGGGCTGGGCTAGGGAAGGCAAGGAGAGCCACTATAGTGCATTTCCCAGCTCCCAGCACATTGACCAGTCATGCTGGAGCTGGGCAGCAAAGTCTGCAAATGCCTAGTATGCCAAAGAGGGGAATGAGCTGGGAGAGGACGGTCTGGGGTAGTGGTGGCAGGAAAGGGCTCTGGGGAGGACAGACCCTCAGGTTCCCAAATCCAAGTCCCCTCTGATCTCTGCTCCAACAGAAACTCACACTGGGACGCACCTGAAAGCTCCAGAAGCTGACTGAGCAGAAGCCAGGGAAGACCTGGCTGCTGAGGGTGGGCATGTCTGTGTCTTAGGCAGAGGGGCTATTCAAGCAGAAAGGACTCCCTGGAGGTTCATGTGGGGAACAAGGGGCAGGACGAAGTGGGCTGCCGGAGGAGCCTCAAAGTGCTCCCCTCCTCCGCAAAGTCAGAGAAAACCAAAGTGAGGCCCGCCGTGGGCTGCAAGAGAAGAGGCCGAGGGCCCAAGTGCACGGGGCCACCTGCCACTCGCAGGGGCCAGGTGACTGTTGGCCTCGTCACCATGCTGGCCAATGTTGAGGGAAGGAGGAGGAAGAGAAAACCTCAAGGCCCCTTCCCCTGCTCAGTTTCCCACTTGGTGCTGTTGCAGGGTCAGGTCAGTCGTGCCAGACTCTTCATGGTCTGGCGTTTACTTGGCAGAGATACTGGAGCAGTTTGCCATTTCCTTCTCCAGCTCACTTTACACATGAGGACACTGAGGGAAACAGCATTAAGTGACTTGTCCAGGGTCACCCAGCTAGGAAGTGTCTGAAGCAGGATCTGAACTCTGCTCCTGACTCTGAACTCGGCCTTCCTGACTCTATCCAATGTACCACCTAGCTGCCCAAAGTTTAGATGCCTAGAGTGGCCCTGCCCTCCAGGCTGGCAGGCTGCCTTCCCCAACTATTTCCCAGTCTGAAAGAATTTCAGTGATCAGATGGTGATGACCACCAGATTATTTAATCATCTCACAATGATAGTCTGGCTGGGAGAGGGGGCCAAGGTGGCTCTGGGCCCTGGATGGCCACAACTGTGCTCCCCAAGACACACTCCTCCCTCCACAAGGAGTCAAACTGGGTCCCTAAGGAGCTTCTTTACATCAGCTCTGCTTGGTTTGGTTCCAAAGATGCACAGAAAACCCTGTCCCTTGTATGTAACAGCATCCAGCCCTGCGACTGTCCACACAGTCTTCTAAGGGAGAGTAATCAAACTACGGGAAAGTTAAGCAACAGAAAAGAGACGCTTGCTTTCCAATTATCCCTGCCTTCACCCTGAGGTTCCCAAAACCACTGCCTCGATCCTGGCTCAGGGTCACCCAGAACTGCCCCACTCCACCTCCCATGGTTCCTTCTGGAGCTGGTGAAATGGCTGGCACTTCTAGAGTCAAGTTAACATGCATCAGTCAAGAACCGGCTATGTGCAGGCACTGCACTAAGGGCTGCCAGAGACAGCCCTGGGTCTCAGGGCCCTCAACTCTGCACATGCTAAATACAGACAGGCTAAGTGGAGATCATCAAAAGACAGAAGGCACCAGAGGCCCAGAGTCAGGAAGACCCGAGTTCAAATCTGACCTCAGACATTAACTGGCTGGGGTGACCCTGGGCAAGTCAATTAACCTGTCTGCCTCAGTTTTCTCAACGGTCAAGTGGGGCTAATAAAAGGACCTCATTCCCAGGGTTGTTGTAAGGATCCAATAAGATAACACCGTAAAGCACTTAGCAGCTGTTAAGAACCTACTATGTGCTAGGCGCTGGGCATGCAGAATGACAGAAAGGCAGCCCCCGCCACCCAGTGGGGGAGGGTAAGAATTACAGGTGTGGCAGACAGCTCAGGAAGCACTGAGGGACAGGCATAGAGAGGGGACAACGAGGGACCAACGAGGGACTCCCCCACGGCCTGGTCCTGTTTTCCAGGACACTCAAGACGTAAGCTGATGCCAGCCAGACAGAGAGGCCATCCTGGCCGCGTCCTCCACGAGTGTGGGGTGCTTCTTCACGTGTCATTATGAGCTTCAGTGATTCTGCTAAGACTATATTGATCCAGCCGTCCCAGACATTAAATCGTACTATAAAGCAGCAGTCATCAAAACTACCTGGCACTGGCTAAGAAACAGAGTTGTGGATCAGTGGAACAGGTTAGGAACACAAGGTGGAGAAGTCAATGACTACAGCAATCTACCCTTTGATGAACCCAAAGAATGCAGCTTCTGGGCTAAGAATTCACCATTTCACAAAAACTGCTGGGAAAATTGGAAAACTGTATGGCAGAAACTGGGCATAGAGCAGTATCTTACACCACATACCAAAATAAAGTCAAAATGGGTTCGTGATTTAGGAATAAAGGCTGATACTATAAACAATTTGGGAGAGCAAGGAATAGGTTACCTGTCAGATTTATGGGAAAGGGAAGAATTCATGACCCAAAAAGAGATAGAGAGTATTATAAAATGCAAAATGGATAATTTTGATTATGTTAAATTGAAAAGTTTTTGTATTAAAAAAGCCAATGCGACAAAGATTAGGAGGAAAGCAGAAAATTGGGAAAGAATCTTTACAACCAGTGTCTCTGAGAAAGGCCTCATCTCTAAAATATACAGGGAACTGAGCCAAATTTATAGGAACACAAGTCATTCCCCAATTGAGAAATGGTCAAAGGATATGAACAGGTCGTTTTTTCAGAGGAAGCAATTAAAGATATCTATAGGCAGATGAAAAAATGCTCTAAATCACTACTGATTAGAGAAATGTAAATCAAAACAACTCTTAGGTACCACATCTCTCCTGTCAGATTGGCTGACATGACAAAACAGGAAAATGATAAATGCTGGAGAGGATGTGGGGAAATTGGAGCACTGTTACATTGTTGGTGGAGTTGTGAACGGATCCAGCCATTCTGGAGAGCAATTTGGAACTATGCCCAAAGGGCTATAAAAATGTTCATACCCTTTGACCCAGCAATACCACTGCTAGGGCTGTACCCCAAAGAGATCACACAAGTGGGAAAAGGACCCGTATGTACAAAAATATTTATAGCAGCTCCTTTTGTGGTAGTAGAGAACTGGAAATCAAGGCAGTGCCCATCAATTGGGGAATGGCTGAACAAGCTATGGTATATGAAGGTAATGGAATACTATTGTGCCATAAGAAATGGGGAAGATACGGACTTCATAACAACCTGGAAAAACCTACAGGAGATAATGCTGAGTGAGGGAGCAGAACCAGAAGAACACTGCACACAACCACAGACACATGGACTCTGTGATGACTAACCTTGATAGACCTGGCTCTTCTCAGCAACACAAGGCTCAAAGACAAATCCAAAGGACTCATGATGGAGAGAGCAGGCTACATCCAGAGAAGGAACTGTGGAGACCGAATGCACGCTGAGGCACACTGTTTACTCTCTCTCATGATTCATTCCATTGGTCATAATTCTTCTTTATAACTTGACTATAGTGTAAATAAGTTTAGTGCAAAGTTATATGGAGAAGATATATCTGATTCCATACCGTTTTGGGGAGGGAGGAGGGGACGAGGGGGAAGAAAAACTGGAACTCAAAATCATGTGGAACTGACTGTTGTAAACTAAAAGTAAAAACTCTTAATTAAAAAAAGATGATGGTGCGTTAAACTGTAAATCTATTATATACAACTTCCTATTCCTTTGAAATATATAATAAAATTATCGTGTAAAAAAAAAGACTACATTGATCCTTCTATGTGTGCAAAGTAAAGTGTATTTCAAATAAATTTTAGATTTTCTTTTATCTTCGAGTCACATCAAATCAACAAGCATGGATTAGCTCTTGTTACGCCAAGGCTGGAGATACCAGTGGTCCCAGCCTTCAAGGCAATTCCATTATAAGAGAGGAGAAAACGTGAGTACTGTTAGGGCCTGAGCAAGTCCAGAGGGAAGGACCTGGCCGGGAAAGCCCAGCAGAAGGAGGGCTCGGGGCTAAGCCTTAAAGGAAGCCGGGGGCTTGAGGGCTTGAGAGCAGAGGGGGCCTTCTAGGCAGGTCTGAGGAACTGTGAGAGCTGCTACCCAGACTAGAGCGCCGGGAAGGGCTTCAAATGTAAGCACAGGAGGGAGCGAGCCAGGGGCTGGCTCCAATAAGCATCTTGGTGGTCGAGGGCAGGATGGGCAGGACGGACCACCAGAAGCCACTGCAACAGTCTGGGTCAGAGGTGAAGGGGGGCCTGCCCCCGGGGCAGAAAAAAGGGAACATGTCCAAGGACAAGACTGGGCAGCAGAGTCGAGGATGGTGTCATGTTTGCAGGCATCTCAACAGCTTTCATGGGGTGGGATGTGGGGGCCAGATCTGCATTGCCTCTAGAACATGGAGTCCCAGACGCACTAGAGGCTGCTGGCCACACAGGCCTGGAACTGGGGACACTGCTAACTTTGCCACACACCCACCCAGCACAACCTCTGAAAATCCCCCTCATTTCCAAAGGAGGAAAATAAGGCCTAAAAGAGAGCACAGGCTGTGGCTCAGAAGCACAGGGGAGTAAGCATCACATCCTGGGCCCCCAAACCTAGCCCACCTGCCTGGTGACTCCCTGCCTTGGGCATCCCTCAGGTAACGGACTGTGGGGGCTGAATCCAAGAAACAGCTTAGGGGGTGCAAAGGGATCCTGCTCCTCTTCCATCGAAACCCACCTCTGGGGCCCAGGGCAAAAAGGAGGCTCTGTGTGGCCAGAATGTAAGAGGGTCACAGAAGTCTCCAGCTTTCCCAGCCCTAAAGGAAAATACCAACGATGAGTCTGAGCAACTGCCCAGAGCTCGGAGCACAAAGAATGAGGCTTCTCTTCCCTTTAAAAAAGAAGAGGCTGGTCAGCAGCTGGCTGACGCCAGCATTGGAGCTCAGCCCCAGGACAGAGGGAACGAGCATGGGGCATGGACCTGGAGGGCCCACATGGGGCAGGGTCCCTCAAGCCAGGTTCTCCAGTTACAGGGAGGGGCTGCAGAGGGAGGGCTCACAGGAAGGAAGCAACCCTCTGAGCTAGGGTGACAAGGAGAGGAGACCTCTGTAGAAAGTAGCTCAGAAAAACCATTTTTAGTAGTGACCAAACCTGGAAGCTACTACAAAGAATCCACAGGGAGGAGGAGGTAAGGCTAAGGAACTGAGGTAACGGCCAGAGAGAAGGGCGGGGTGGCTGACCAGGGAGAAGCCAGGATCTTTACTTCTAAATTTAGAAAGCAAAAATATTCCCCTCCCCTGAGAGAGAAAGAGAGACACAGACACAGACACAGACACAGACACACACAGACACACACACAGACACACACACACACACACACACACACACACACACACACGCGTGCGTGCACGCACATACACACACATATGCATACACATACACCCACATACCCCACACACGAATACACATACACACCCCTACACATACATACATGCATGCATACACACACACACACACCCCCATCAGAAGATCGACTTGAACCAGGCTAAAAAACAGCTCTCCTAGCCTTTCATATTATTTTGCCTAATCATTCCTGATGGCTACATGCCCATGTCTCAGTATGAAAGGCTTGCTGAGCCCCCAAAAGGAGCCCCCGGCAAAGCCTCCCTCCCTGACCTGCCTCTGGCCCGTGGTCCCAAATTCAATGAACTCAAACTCCATCCCCAGCACCCTTCTCATAGAAAAGTACAGCTGGGAGAAAGTATTCTTTTGCCTTCCATCTACTTCCCTGTTATACAGGCACAAGCTGGATGGATGACCTTTGGGTCTAGGAGCCTTTGGAGCACAGGGCTCAAACCCAGGTCACTGGCCAAGGTCGGGCAGCTAGCCACTTACTAGCATTTGCATTAATTCAATGAGGAAATGTAAACCATGACAACCAAAAGCGAGGTTCTCTTCCTATCAGGGCACCAAGACACCAGGAAGAGCCCCTCCCCCTGCCCCGTCCCACAGCCAGCCCTTCACGTGGGCACATACCATCGCCCAGCTCGGCCAACAAGCAGAGAGCCAGGCCAAGCTGCCCCACCCATCCTGCCCAGCTGGTATAAAAAGCTCTGCTGCAAAATTTAGAGCCTTCTAGCAGCAGAAGGGGAGGCCTCGGAGGGAAGCCAGAGCCAGGCTGCTGAGGACCGGTGCCAGGACAAAGCCAATGCATGATTACAAAGAGTTTGAGACTGAAAACTAAGCTAGCCTGTCCTCCCCAGCGCCTCGCAAAAACAGAAACAAAAACAAACCTAGGAGAAAGGCCCTGGACCGCTGGCCTTCTGGGATGCTTACTGTATCTCACTGAGCTCAGTACATTGTAAAAGTGTGTCTGCAATCGCCTCAAACATATGCTGCAAATGTAACTCGGAAGCGAGGTCAGTAAGTCATTAAGAAGCCCTACTGTGTACAAGCCCCCCCAGTCTGATGAGCGACGCTGCAGAGAGAGCACTTAGATGTTGGAGGGCTGACTGTAACCAGGTCAGACCATCGAGGACAAGCTGGGGACAGTGTCTGACTGAGGACGGCAGCGGGCCTGAGGCTGGGGGATGGAGGGTTAAGCACCTGAGAGGCCTTCAGAAGCTTGGTTCCCTTTGGTCTTGGAGGAGGGGGCCCAGAGGTTCCCTTCCCTGGGCTTCCCTGGAAGCAGAGGACCCCAGAGCTGCCTCCAGGTCCTCAGCAAGGGCCAGGAGAGCATCCTTGCTCTTGCCTGTCTTCTCCCACCTTCCTCTCTACTCTCCAAGCCAGGGATAGCAGCCTCCTGGCCACTGGGCCAACCAGCCCCTCCATCTCTCCACCTTGGGCCCCCAGGCCTGGACCATTCCCCTTTCTCCACTCTGACTGCTGATCTTCCACCTTCCCTGGGAAGCCTTCCCCAGCCCCTTTCCGCAGCTACTTCTCTCCTCCTGTTTATCTTGTACACAGCACATTTTATAGACACACGTTTGCACGTTGTCTCCCCATTGTAGGGCAGGGCCTGCTTAGCACAGTGCCTATTAGCACATAGAAGGTGCTTAATAAAGGTTAGCTATGATAATCATAGTTGTTGGGGCAGCTAGGTGGTGCAGTGAGTAGGGCACCGGCCCTGGAGTCAGGAGGACCTGAGTTCAAATCCGGCCTCAAACACTTCACACACTTACAAGCTGTGTGACCTTCGGCAATCACTTAACCCCAACTGCCCTGCCTTCCCCCCTCCAAAAAATGATCATTGTTATTATCATTAAAACAAATAGTCCCTGCCCTCAAGGAGACAGGTGGCAAACATTTATGGATGAACAAGATCTCTACGTGGGACTGAGCAGCCCACTGGCAGATGAACCGCCTTCAGGATGCAAGCCAGGGCAAAATTAACATGGAAGAACAGAAGGTCAAAGAACATCTAGGGAATTAGTGGAAAAAAACACGAAGGAAGGCAGCCACACAGTTCCAGATTTCAAATTATATTACAGACTGGTAACCATGAAAACAACCAGGTAGTGACGAAGAAGGACAGCACTGGGGAAGCATGGTCACAGCAATCCGGGGTTTGATAAGCCCAAGGATCCCAGCTCTTGGCACAGAACTGCTGGGAAAACTGGCAGAAGCTAGGGAGCGACCAACATGTGACACCACATACCAAGACAAAGTAAAATGCGTACCAGATTGAGACATGAAGAGCGACGCCATAAGTATGTCACAAGATCATGGGATACTTCACCTGTCAGATGTATGGAGAACAAGACGGAGGCAGCATTACAAACTGTAAAATGAATAATTCTGATTATATTAAATTTAAAAGGTTTTATATATGCAAAACCAACGCGATCAAAATTAAGAAAGCAGAAAACCAGAAATTTTTACATCAAGTTTCCCTGATAAAGACCTCATATCTAAAATATAGAGAGAACTGAGTCAAATCTGTAAGAATACCAGTCATTCCCCAATTGACAAATGATCAAAAGATATGAACAGGCAATTTCCAGATAAAGAAATCAGAGCCATCTACAATCATATGATAAAATGCTTAAAATCACTATTGATTAGAGAAATGCAAATTAAAACATCTCTGAGCTACCACCTCACATCTCTCAGATTGGCTAATATCTAACACCACAATAAAGGAAAATGACAAATGTTGGGGGGGGGGAACACATAGGAAAACTGGAACACTAATGCACTGCTTGTGGAGTTGTGAACTGATCCAACCATTCTGCAGAGCAATTTGGAACTATGCCAAAGGGCCATAAAGCTGTGCATACCCTTTGATCCAGCAATATAACTGCTAGGTACGTAGCCTAAAGAGATTAAAAAATCTGAAGTAAGAGTAATTTGTACAAAAATATTTCAAGCAGCTCCTTTTCTGGTGACCAAGAATTAGAAATTAATGGAACGCCCATCAAACGGAGAATGGCTGAACAAGTTGTGGCATATTATTATAATGGACTATTGCTGTGTTCTAAGAAACCATAAGCAGAATAATTTGAGATTTTTTATTGCTGCAAACCTCTGTCCACAGTTCTTCCAGCCCTCTGTCTACCAGATCCGATCCCTTAAACCTATTCACCACTCCTACTCCATACTCACGAAGGATGCTATTTGGGCCGTACCTATACGGTCTAATGATTTTCCCCTTTTTTAAATTTAAATTTAAGTCTGAATTTTGCAATGAGAAGCTCATGATCTGAGCCACAGTTAGCGGCAGGTCTCGCTTGAGCCGACCAAGCATATAATCAGTCTGATTTCTGTACTGACCATCAGGTGACATCCATGTGTAGAGTTGCCTTTTGGGTCGTTGACAGAGTGTTTGCTCTGACCGGTGAACTATCCTGACAAAACTCTCTCAGTCTCTGCCCTGCTTCATTCTGTATCCAGGGCCAAACTTGCCTGTCACTGCAATTATCATTTGACGCCCTACTTTAGCACGCCAATCCCCCATGATGACTGTGACATCTTGTTACTTCTGGAAGATGTTAGGTCTCCATAGAACTTTGGCCTCTTTGGCATCAGTGCCTGGGGCACAGACTTGTATCACTGTGATGCTGAATAGTTTGCCTTGGATCTGAATAGAAACCATTTGGTCAGCAGTGCCTGGTGTTCAAATCCTGCTGCAGGCTCTTACTTTTCTTCAACTACAAAATGAGAGGACAGCTCCTCATGGGCCTCTTCTCTTGGAAGGATCAGATGAGAAAATGCATGTCAAATGCTTGGCAAACCTCACTGTGCTCAAGAAGGGCTGGTAACGACTGTCATTAATCTGAATTTTAGAACCTCTTGTGGCCTAAGTGAAGAACACTCGTTCTGACGCAGTAACTCTCCTGAGGAAAGGTTCACCTCTCTTTGCAAGTGACAGAATAGAGAGGGCCCAGGGTGTGGAGGCAGGGAAGGTGGGCTCACCACCTGTGTGCCTGGGGGCAACTCATGTTCCCCTCCAGGGCTTGGTTTCTTCATCTGTAAAAAGTAAGGAGCGACCTGAAAAAGTCTAGGACAGGCAGGACCTCCAAGGCCCTCCACAGCCCCCACAAGGGGTTCTGCCTGAAGCCTCCCAGGCCTTGGTCTGAGGCTGTCCTCAGCTCAAACTCATTCTTGTCTTTCTGCAACTTTTACTACTTCTTCTAGTCCTCTCAGGGCACGGGCCCAGAACACTGTGCAGAATAGCTACTTAATGAATAATGAACATGAATATTTCCAACTTTTAAAGGGAATTCACAAATGGTGCAGAAATCTAGGGGCTGGGGGTGGAGCCAAGATGGCAGCTGGAAAGCAGGGACTTGTGTGAGCTCCGTTCCAAGTCCCTCCAAAAACCTATAAAAAATGGTTCTGAACAAATTCTAGAACTGCAGAACCCACAAAATAGCAGAGGGAAGCAGAGCTCCAGCCCAGGACAGCCTGGATGGTCACTGGGTGAGGCCTATCGCACACAGACCTGGGAGCAGAGGGGAGCAGAGCAGCTCCCAGCGTGGGCCACATGGACCAACCAGACCAGGAACCGGGCGGAACAGGCCCTAGAGTCCTGAATCAGTGAGCTGTGGCAGTTACCAGACTTTTCAACCCCACAAACACCAAAGACAACAGATAAGGTTAGTGGGAAAAGCTGCAGGGAGTGAAAGGAGTTCGCAGTTCGCCCACCGCCCTGGGGGCAGCAGAGGTGGTGCAGCTACAGAACTACAGCTGCAGTTGCTTCAGGTCCCAGGTCCACCTGGTGGGAGGAATTAAGTGGCAGATCAGAGCAGGAGTGCAGAGCCTGCTTAAGATCTGAGTCAGGTCCCGGTTGGCAGTTCTTGGGGAAGGAGGAGTGCTGGTGTGGCAGAGCTGGCTGTATAGAAATAGCTCTGAAAACAACAGTGCATCCCCTCAAGCTTGGAACAAAGTACTCTTTACTCCACAAGTAGTCATACCCCAACAAAAAACTCAAGGGTCAAGTAAGTTGGCTGGGAACATGGCCAGGCAGCAAAAACGGACTCAGATTCAGCCTCAGACTTTGGAATCTTTCTTTGGTGACAAAGAAGACCAAAACATACAGCCAGAAGAAGTCAACAAAGTCAAAGAGCCTACATCAAAAGCCTCCAAGAAAAACATAAATTGGCCTCAGGCCATGGAAGAGCTCAAAAAGGATTTGGAAAAGCAAGTTAGAGAAGCAGAGGAAAAATTGGGAAGAGAAATGAGAAGGATGAGAGAAAACCATGACAAACAAGTCAATGACTTGCTAAAGGGGACCCAAAAAAATATGGAAAAAAATACTAAAGAAAACAATACCTTAAAAAATAGACTAACCTAAATGGCAAAAGAGCTCCAAAAAGCCAATGAGGAGAAGAATGCCTTGAAAGGCAGAATTAGCCAAATGGAAAAGGAGGTCCAAAAGACCACTGAAGAAAATACTACCTTAAAAATTAGATTGGAGCAAGTGGAAGCTAGTGACTTTATGAGAAATGAAGTTATTATAAAAAAGAACCAAAGGAATGAAAAACTGGAAGACAATGTGAAATATCTCATTGGAAAAACCACTGACCTGGAAGATAGATCCAGGAGAGATAATTTAAAAATTATTGGACTACCTGAAAGCCATGATCAAAAAAAGAGCCTAGATATCATCTTTCAAGAAATTATCAAGGAGAACTGCCCTGATATTCTAGAGCCAGAGGGTAAAACAGAAATTGAAAGAATCCACAGATCGCCTCCTCAAATAGATCCCAAAAAGAAATCTCCTAGTAATATTGTTCCCAAATTCCAGAGCTCCCAGATCAAGGAGAAAATACTGCAAGCAGCCAGAAAGAAACAATTTGAGTACTGTGGGAACACAATCAGGATAACACAAATCTAGCAGCTTCTACATTAAGGGATCCTAGGGCTTGGAATATGATATTCCAGAGGTCAATGGAGCTAGGATTAAAACCAAGAATCACCTACCCAGCAAAACTGAGTATCATGCTCCAAGGCAAAATATGGACTTTTAATAAAATAGAGGATTTTCAAGTTTTCTCAGTGAAAAGAACAGAGCTAAACAGAAAATTTGACTTTCAAACACAATAATCAAGAGAAGCATGAAAAGGTAAACAAGAAAGAGAAATCATAAGGGACTTGCTAAATTTGAACTGTTTTGTTTACATTCCTATATGGAAAGATGATGTGTATGATTCATGAGACCTCAGTATCATAGTAGCTGAAAGGAATATGCATATATGTGTGTGTGTGCACGTGCGCATGTGTGTATATGTATGCGTATGTATATATATATATATATATATATATATATATATATATATATATATATATATATATATATAGACAGAGGGCACAGAGTGAGTTGAATATGAAGGGATGATATCTAAAAAAAAATCAAATTAAGGGATGAGAGAGGAATATATTGAGAGAGGGAGAAAGGGAGAGATAGAATGGGGTAAATTATCTCGCATAAAAGTGGCAAGAAAAAGCAGTTCTGTAGGAAGGGAAGAGGGGGCAGGTGAGGGGGAATGAGTGAATCTTGCTCTCATCGGATTTGACCTGAGGAGGGAATACCATACACACTCAGTTGGGTATCTTACCTTACAGGAAAGAAGGAGGAAGAAGATAAAAAGGGGGATGGGGGTGATAGAAGGGAGGGCAGATGGGGGAGGAGGTAATCAAAAACAAACACTTTCGAAAAGGGACAGGGTCAAGGGAGAAAATTCAATAAAGGGGGACAGGTTAGGAAGGAGCAAAATATAGTTAGTCTTTCACAACATGAGTATTGTGAAAGGGTTTTACAAAATGATACACATGTGGCCTATGTTGAATTGCTTGCTTTCTTAGGGAGGGTGGGTGGGAAGGGAAGAGGGGAGAGAATTTGGAATTCAAAGTTTTAAAAACAGATGTTCAAAAACAAAAAAAAAGTTTTTGCATGCAACTAAGAAATGAGATCCACAGGCAATGGGGCATAGAAATTTATCCTGCCCTAAAAGAAAGGAAGGGAAAAGGGGATGGGAGGTGAGTGGGGTGACAGAAGGGAGGGCTGACTGGGGAATGGGGCAACCAGAACATACGCCATCTTGGAGTGGGCGGGAGGGCAGAAATGGGGAGAAAATTCATAATTCAAACTCTTGTGAAAATCAGTGCTGAAAACTAAATATATTAAATAAATTAAATAAATAAATTTTTAAAAAAAGAAATCTAGGGGCTAAATCCAGGAATAAAACACCATGATACACATGAAAGCTTTTTGAAAAACAGAACTCCTGGTCCTTACAGCCTAACTCAGTTTACCAACATAGCTTCTTTCCAGCCTTGGCTGAGTTGGGAAAATTACAAAAGCTCAAGAGCAACCTACAGGTTATTTGTGGGTTTGGTTTGTTTGACTGGTTGATCGGGTTGGGTGGTTTGGTTTTAAAGGAAAAAAGCAAAAGAGAAACTTTGACTTGAGGACATGTAGAATTAGGGTTCCAGCACCGGAACCCCAATTCAGGGGATTCCTCAAGAAAGTACCCAGCACTGGGTATTTAGAAAGAAGCACTGGGTCAGCACAAAAATGAAATGAAGATCTGGCTAACACAATCCAACATAGCACATTCCACTCTGATGGAAAATTCTTCTCCTTCTTCTTTTTAATTAAAGCTTCCAGAAGTGGGAGTACTATGTTTTCACTCAAACTCATTCTTTCTCACTAAACCTGCCTTCCTCCTACTTTCCTGATTATTGTAGAGGGCAATGCCCTCATCCCAATCCCTAGGCTCCCAACAGAGTCATCCTGGACTCCCCACTCTCATCTCCAAACACACCGCTGCACCGCCCCCCCATATCCAATACAGTGCCAAGGCCTGTCTCTTGTGAAGTTCACCTCTGAAGCATCTCTTGTGGATTTCACCTATGCAGCATCTCTTGTGGATTTCACCTCCGAAGCATCTCTTGTGCATTTCACCCATGCAGCATCTCTCCAGTACACTCCTTTTTCTCCTCTGATACTACCATACCCTGGTGCTGACCCTCATGCTCTCACACTTGGACTATTATAATATCCTGGGGGGGGGGGGGGAAGGAGGGGCCTCCCTGCCTCTAGTCTCTCCCCACTCTAATCCACTCAGCTGTCAAACTGATCTTCCTAAAATGCAAGTCTGGCTATGTTACCCAACCCCCCATTCAATAAACTCCAGTGGCTCCCCACTGCTTCCAGGATTAAACAAGAAATCCTCTCTTTAGCTCTGAAAGTCCTTCATAACCTGATCCCTTCCTACTTTTCTAGTTCTCTTACTCCACTTACCTAGCTAAGGCACCTAGGATGTGCAATGGATAGAGGGCACACTGGCTCTGTAAGCAGAAAGACCTGAGTTCCAATCTAGCCTCAGCTACTGACTTGCTGAGTGACAGTGAGCATTTTACTTCCCCTCTGCCTGGGTTGAAGACAACCACAAAATGGAGATCATCTCACACAGTTCTTGTGAGATTCATTTAGCACAGGGCCTGGCATAGAGCAGGGCTCAATCAATGCTTATTGACTTCAAAGTCCCAGTTCACACCGATTTACAGAAGGTGAGAAACAATGCACACAAGGAAAAGGAAAAAGAGAAAATAAGACCCAAATCTTGGAGAGAAGAAACCAGGACAAAGTCTCTACTGAGGCCACAGTGCCATTAAATTAGAGATTCCAAGAGGCTCCAGGCGACTGAGCCTGGGCAAAGGACCAGCAGGGGCCCTCTCTCAGCCTCTCCGCAACAACTTGTTATCCAGTTCTCTCCAGAGCACACTTGGCCCATTAATGGTTTCTCAAAGCTGGCGGAAGAGAAGCAGAAGAACAGAAGCCACATCCCCTCACTAAGTTCATTGTGTATAAAGTCTATTGTGTATACATTCTGTATAAAGTCAGAAGAAGCCCCTACGCTTGTTTCAACAATCCGGCTAGCAGCTGTTGTGGGGGTGAAGAGACCAACACAAGCCCAACAACAAGCACGCTACCAGCATGCTGCAAAAGCCCAGGTTCTTTTCATTTGCTTTACTAAGGAAAGCAATGTTAAGGGGTTGACAAGTTTACTTTAATTCAGCATACAAATAACCTTCACTTAGTTCAGGAGAAAAAGCCAGAACCCTGAACTTCAGAGCAAATACAAACAAATTACAAACATCGACAGACCAAATACAATTCAAATCCCAATACACAGTTACCAGAGTTTAACAAAGTCCCAGCATCCCGTTTTATGAGCCGGAGGGCTCTTAGCTACAGCTGCCCGGAGTCTCCACATCTGCGCGCCACCAAGAGTGAGAGTCTGCACAAATGGCTGTCTTCTCCTCAAATGTCATCTGAATGACCAGAACGAGGCTCCTATGATTGGCTCTTGAGTTAGCACCTCCCCTTAGGACCCTGGGAGCTTCACACCCACATAGGTTTAGCACCTAATAGGGGTTTGGGCCTGGGGCTTAGCACCTAGTAAGTCTCAATGAAATACACTGAATTAATCAAAGGAAACAAAAGCCAAACTCTTCAAGGTCACTTGGTTGAACTGAGTGCTAAGAGCCCATTTTGCTTACCAATACAACACTTTACTGACCAACCCAGTGATGTCAGGATAAGCACATGCATTCAAAAGAAAGCCAGGCACTCCACCTGGAGGGTTTTCAGAAGAGTAGCTTACAAGAAGGTAAGCTGAAGGCTTCTCAGAGAAAAGAAAGCATCCAGTAAAAACAAACAATGCATTTGCCAAGGCTTGGGGGCCAGGAGAATCTGCCGGTCCATATCCACCAAGCTCCCCAGAGGTATAACGAAGAAAGAACAGAAAAAGAAATTCCACGGACAAAAGGAGTCTCTCATGAACACCATGGCCTCCCAGGTCTGGACATAAGCAAGGATTCCTGGGGGCCTGGCAGAAGGAGACCTCAAGCCTGAGTCGCCTGAGCCCAAGGACAGCTTCATCTCAACAACTGCGTACCTCCCAAGCGCCCGGCACATCCCACATACTTAGTAAATGCTTGTTGAAAGAAGGGGGCTATGACTCTGAAGAGGGTATGTCTCACTCAAAACCAAAGAGGGCCAGAGAGCTGATCACATCTACTCAGGGGAAGAAGTGCAAGAACCAAAGGGAGAAACAATGGGAAGTGTTCAGGAAGCCCACAGGGACAGAAACTGAAGCAATATGAGGACGCACAGAGAGGCAGGGGCTTGGGCAGCGGCTGGCTAGCCTGGCACAAGGGATGGGGAGCAGCAGAACAATGACAACCGCTAGACCGGCCTTTAGTTACTTTCGTCTTTCAGAAGGCAGAGGAAGCAAAGAGTCAATGACCCTTCTGGACAAGATCCCTGGGAGGAAAGAGTGGGAAGGGTGGGTGGAGGGAAGGGACCATTATCTGAAGAGTCTGTGATCCAGTCTGACATGTCCCATGCATCTGGGGAAAGCAGATTTCAAAGAGAAAGTTAAGTGGGATCCCATGGCTTAAAACTCTACAGGAGAAAATCGAACCAGGAGGGATAGAAAGCCCTTAATAACAAAGTTCTGAACACACAGAGAAACCACTCTGCGAGGAGGAAAATGGGACTGGTGTGACCGTACTGGCAACTCCCCAACCTGCTGAGCTTCCAAGATGGGCAGGGCAGGTAACGGAGGTTGAAGACATGAGCCTGGCAGGCTTGGGTAAGAAGGGCATCGAGGCTGGGGAGGAAAGCCAAGGATGACAGAAGGGGGTAAAAATCACACGGAAGGAAAGAGGAAGAAGCTAGCAGAGACAGAAAGTGAAAGGGAGAGGTGGGAGAGAGAGAAAAGAGAAAGAAGGCGGGGTGGGGAGAGAGATCTAGGCCTACCAATTGGAATAATTTCTAAAAGGACTGCTATGTGTAGTATCCGCAACTATATGTGTTATGTGTGCATCATGTGCATCATGTATGTTTATGGCTACACAGATTTTGTTGTTTAGTTGTGGTCAGTCATGTCCAACTCTCCATGACCCCATTTGGGGTTTCTTGGCAGAGATACTGGAATGGTTTACCATTTCCTTCTCTGGCTCATTTTACAGATGCAGAAACTGAGGCAAGCAGGGTGAAGTGAATTGCCCAGGGTCACACAGCTAGGAAGTGTCTGGCGCCACATGTAAACTCAGTTCTTCGTCCCTCCAGGACCAGCACTCTGTCTACTGTGGCACCACCTCACAGCCACTGGATATTTAGTTATCTATTTACAGACATGGAGGGATAGATAACTTCCCCTCTCTTCATTACCTCCTATCCCTCCTGTCTAGAGCTGGCTTTGCACCTTTATCTCCTCCCCACCCCGCACCAACTAAGAGCTCTTTGAGGGCAGAGACGATCTTTGGCCTCTTTTTGCATCCCCAGTGCTTAGGACTTTACCTAGCAGTAGTAGGGGCTTAATACATGTCTAACTGAGACTCAAAAAGAACTGTGAGCTGCGTACACTCAGAGCCATCTTCTCTCCAAATGTCCATGTGGACTACTTATGCCCCACCTGGAGTCATACCTCCCAGGGTCCTGTGGGTCTGATTGGCCCCAGCAGGACACACTGTCCTTGCCCTGGACATCATGGCACTTTGGTGACATTTTCGAGGACAAAGGACAACACCAACTGAAAGGCTACAGATAAATAGATATCCATTGCTCTCTCTCATATATAGAATGCACATAGCGATCCTCCTTAAAAACTCCTCCAGCCGCTGACAGCCAGCCTAGTCAGCGGGGTGGTGCACGACAGAGTGCCAAGCCTGCAGCCGAGTCCCGAGTTCAAATCCAGCCTCAGACACTTCCTGGCTGTGTGACTGGGCAAACCTCTTCACCTCTGTTTGGGTCAGTTTCCTCCTCTGCAAAATGGGGTTAATAGTCCCATGTCCCCCAGGGCTGCTGGGAAGATGAGATGAGGTAACTAGAGTGCCTGGCACCCACACAAATGCAGGATCTAAATGAGGATTAAAATGCAGCATTTATTTTAGGCAAATACAAAAGGCTAGAAATTGTTTAAAACCCAAAAGCAAAAGCAGGAAGCTGGAGAAAGGAAAGGAAGCCTGCCTGGGAGACTGCAGGCTGGCCACAACCTCCGAGGGATGTCTTCACTTGCACAATACTGCTGCACACAGGCGCCAGCCTCACTCTCTCCTCCAGAGCCGTCAGAATCCAGGGGCAGGACAATCATCAGGAGATCAAGCCCTGAGTGCTCACAGCACCCTGCTTCAGCCACCTACAAAGTGACCTCATCCACCCATTCCTCCAGGGAGACAGATGAGGCTCATCGGTAACCCCAAACCTGGTTTAGCCTGTGTGCTGAGACCATTCATCAGGGTGCGGCCACTGTGCGTGCCAAGGCTTCTAGAGCCCAAGGAAGGCCCCTCCTCGCCAATGCCAGACAGAGGCTTTCCCCAATATAGTCGGGCTGCTGTGCCCCACCCCAATGCTTCAGCTTCCTTTCTGGGGGTTCAGCAATCCCTCCAATCATCTGACCCCTGCCACATGGGGCCCTCAGGGGATGGCCACAGGGTCCTGAAGAGAGGATTTTCCAGCCATTTGGAAAATGAGCCCAGGCCAGAGCCACCTCTCAAAGATACAGGGGCTCCACAGGAGCACCTGAGTCTCTCTAGGAAGCATCTGCTCCAATGGCTGGATCGAACCCCGCTGTCCACCCCCTACTAGAATCCAACTGGTAAAAGGCTCTCTGGGAGGGATGCCCAGAGTAAAACCCATTAAAACAACTCCTTCCCTCAAGTATATGTAGGGAGAATGCCCCCAAGCATCCACCCCCTACTCTCACACCCAAGGCCCGCTCTCTGGCGCTGCATCCCAACTGCCTATCCCTCCAAGGATCTAACTCTGGTCCCCTGACTGCATTCCCCAGCCGCTTCCTCCAGGTCTCACCTCGATGATGCATGGACTCCTAAGGAAAGCTTAGGAAACAGAGAGACAAGGAGAGAGAGAAAGGAAGAAGAAAATGGACCCCGGAGGGAATCCCAGGCTCCAGCTCTGACCCTCCCTGCAGCGTGCCACCTGCCTTCATCTACACCAGGGTGTGCCAGCTGTCTCAGCAGGGCCACACAGGTGCTGCTCCCACGTACAAACAGAAACTCGAGCTCTTTGTCAATCCACAAAGTCCTACCCTCCCCCAAGGAAAAGTCCAGACAACTCCAACACGAGTCAGGGATTTTCAGGGGCTTGGGTCTTGCTACTCTGAAACCTAAGCCGAATGCCAAAAAGACAAGCCTTTCCCCCTTTCACCTCACAGGGGTTTCTAGGGATCAAGAGTGAACTCATTTCTCAAAAGCACTTGGCACACAGTAGGCAGCTCACAAATGTTTATTTCCTGCCCACCCCATCCGGTAACTCTGGAAGGGCAAATGCCTGGGGAGCACGAGCCCAGCGACATACAGACACATGATTCACTTCCTTCCTGTCCAGAAGCCACTAAATCTGACTTTGCAGCACAAAGGCCCAAGAGGGCAAACAAAGCCCTGTTAGCCGGCTCTGGTTTATTTGGGGCTGGGGAGGGGACTCTGGTTCTTGGGCTCAAGGGCACCCTCAGACTGGGAACTGAACTTCCAATCATGGAAAGGTGGTGGCTACTTAAAGCTATCTTGTTAGACCGACGTGTGCCTTCAAGACATTCATTCTCTGGTTAAGAACACTTGTTTGCAAGTTTCTCCAAGTAGCAGCAGACGCAGGTCTGAGGCAGAGGAGCCAGGAAAGGGCTCATTCCACCAAATGATCGCTCTCTTTCATTTTACTGCCACCTCCTGTTTTCTTCTGTGTTCTGATATGCCACTCCCACCTAACAGAGTAAAGAGCCAGCGAATGTAACCAAGCCCCTCCGCAGCAGGGACCTCACTCCCATCACCTGTGGTTTGGAAGCGCCTACACACAGGTGAGCTAAAGAGGGTGCCATCGTGGGAGACCCTCCCTGAGCTTCCAGAATAAAGGGGATCAGAACCCCAGAAGAAAGGTCTGGTGAAGAATGGAGCTCAAACATTTTGAAGCTACAACAGCCGACTCTGTCCAGGAGACGGTGTTCTTCTTCTTGGGGCAGTTCTCCGAGAAAACGTAATTTGCGGCCACAAAGTTCCTGAACTTTGTTCAGGAGACCATCTGCAGCAGAGAAGAAAAACAAAGCCCTTCCCAAGTCTCCTCCTACACAGGTGGGCTATTCAGCACTTTCCTGAGATGTCATGGAAACCTCCTCCCAAAGATAGCACTGATCCCAGAAAGTACTTCCACTCAGATTGAAAGTAGGTGACCCCCAAGATCTGCCGCCGGTTCAGGGGATTCAGACGTGATGACAGCCCACTGTCAAGGGCCTCCAAGCCTTCCCACAGGAAACACGCCAATAGTTAGGTCCCCCTTCCCGCTGCCCTCCCAGACAACACATACTCCAGGCCTGGACAAGGAACTCCACTGGACGACACCGGCTTCCCACCCACCCCACCACCAGGGTAGGCAACGGAAGACCAGTCAGTCCATGTCTGAGCAGTGACCTCTGTCACGTTGTCCCTGGTGCTTGGCATTCAGTGGTACTGGCTTTAATCCTTCATCAGGAGGTCCCAGTGGTGGGGCCTCTCTCCTTTCGTAGGACTGGACGAAGAAATCTGAGAAGGGTCCGCATAGAGATGACGGAGGGGCTGTTTCACAGGGGTGGGCTGCCTGCCTACTCATTCTGTGAGCTCCTTGGGGGCTTCCTCCTCAGCAGTCTGCCTCCTCTAGAGTCCAGCCCAAGGCTGGCCGGAGCCTGGGGGCTTTCCACGCTGGAGGCAGACAACAGGACAATACTACCGCAGAATTCTCAAATGTGCCGCCCTCAATGAGTCGGGATCTGGCTGGTGACCCGAATAGTCAGCTTCTGCCCGGCCCCCACAGCAACTGCCTTCTCAGGGCTGCTATCCGGAAGCCTTCACTTCTAAATGGAGCCATTCCATCACATACCAGTTATTCCTGTTTTCAACAGCGTCTCCCTCAGTCACAGCTGTTGTCACTGCCGGGAGGTCAGGTGTCCCCCTCAAGCCTCTCCGCCTGAGCCAGGTAACCAGGCGAGAACTTCAGGCCCTCCCACTGCCCACTCACTCGCTTCCCCTCTGTCCTATCTCTGCCTCCACTGTCTCCCCAAAAGCTCAGAATTAACATTTCTGGATTCTGGAGCATCTGAAATGGCCCCCAAAGTGCTTGCCGAGGGGACAGCCCAGGAGGAGAAATCATTAACCCAAAGATCCGAGTCCATCCTCACTACAAAAACAGGGCAACCCTGACCACCACAGGTGATGACCCGGGGAAGCAGCTGCCGGGCAGAGAGGTGCGTAAGGAGGCGCACACTAGGACAGTGTGCTTTGGAGGGGCCAGAGAGGCAGGAATGGGTCATCATTGCTTAGTCTTCTGCCCATCAAGAAGCAGACAAGCTCCCATGCTAGAGGCAGGTGCCCAAGCCCTGGTGGTCCAGGCTCACATCCACTGCCACCCCCACCGCCCCCCACGCATACACACAACCCTTTCTCCAGGGTCACCACAAGGGGGCAGTTTGCACACCAGAGAGTGCGCCAAAGGGTCCTGAAAGGTTAATAGGCTGTCAGTCAGTCAATAACCATTTAAACACTTACTATGTGCCAGGCACCGTGGCAACTGCCGGGGACACAAAGAAAGGCAAAAGCCAGTCGCCGCCCTTCAGGGGCTCTCAGTCTAATGGGGGAGACGACACGCAAATGACTCATCCAAACGCGCTCTAGGCAGGACTAGATGCCCAAGAGAGGCAAGGCAGGTGTCCCTGGGTCACAGAGGAAGACAGGAAACGGAGGAGAGGGCTACAGGAGGCCAGAGCCCTACGGGACCCCAGGGTGAGTGGGCACGGCTAGGAGGACTCAGCCAGAGACAGGAGAAACGGTCAGAAGCCCTCTCAGCTAAGACAACGGCAGAGGGCCGCCAGCACCTTCTACCTCAGCTCCCACCTCCTACGGCCCCTGGCCGAGGTACCCTCTGAGAGCCCAAGAAAGCTGAGAGGCAGGACTCTGGGAGACCAGGTGTCTGGGACCAGAAGCGACTGGGTCCGCAACAAGAAGAACCAGGGAAGAAAAGGAGGGAGGTGGTGGCTACTAGAGGGAACAGGAGGCTGGAGGCAGGTGGGGGAGCAGGAACATGGCCCAGCCATGCTTTAAGATCACTTGGCAGCTTGGGGGCAGATGGCCTGGAGGAGGGCCAACGGGAAGGCTCAGAGACCAGTGAGGAGGCTCTTATAACAGTCGAGGAAAGACCGCTGGTGGCGCTGGATGATGCGGCCACCAAACAAACGTGGTGGATGAGAAAGTCGAGACCTTGGGAGAACCCCAAGGACGACTGCTCCCCTCATGTAAATTGGGAACATGGGAGGATGGGGGAGACACGCCCAGGCTGAGATGCCCGTGCGGCACCAAGTTCAAAAGGTCGGTCAAGAGCCGCAGGCTGGGAGAGCGTCCAGGCCGGCCGGTGCCTGCACTACTACCCCAACGGCCAAAAAGCAAGCTTTACTCCAAAAGAGTATGTGGGGAGAACATGTTTCAACAATCCGGCTAGCAGCTATCGTGGGGGTGAAAGCCCAACAACAAGAACGCTACCAGCACGCTGCAAAAGCACAGGTTCATTTGATCTGCTTAACTAAGGAAAGCTACGTGAAGGGGCTGACAAGCTTACTTTAATTCAGCATTCAAATATCATTCACTTAGTTCAGGGGAAAAAGCCAGCGCCCCGAACTTCAGAGCAAAATACAAACAGAGTACAAACATCGACAGACAGACCTTGTCTGATTCCAATCCCAACACACAGTTACAAAGTCCCAGCATCTGGGTTACAAGCTAGAGGGCCCTTAGCTACAGCCTGGAGTCTCTGCACCAGCACCATCTTGAGTGAGAGCCCTGCGCAAATGGCTCTGGCCTCTCTTCTTACAGGGCTTCTGTACAGGGCTACAGATCGAGCGTCATCTGAATGACCAGAACTTAGGCTGCTATGATTGGCTCTTGAGTTAGCCCCTCCCCTTCGGACCCTGGGAGGTTCACATCCACATAGGTTGGGTTAACACCTAATAGGGGTTAGAGCCTGGGGCTTAGCACTTAGTAAGACTCAAGAGGCATGGCTCTGGAGTTAGCACCTCCCCTTAGCCAGCCCCACCTTGGGCCCCTCCCCCACCAGTCACCAATCCACACCCACACAGGTTCCACACCTAATAGGGGTTTGGGCCTGGGGCTTAGCACCTAGTAAGGCTCAATGAAATACACTGAATTACTCAAAGGAAACAAAGGCCAAACTCTTCAAGGGCACTTGTTGAACTAAGTGTTAAGGAGCCCATTCTGCTCACCAACACAGAGCACACATTCCAAATACATCATTTTGGAAAAGAAAATATCATTAAGAAAAAAACAACTTCTTTCCAATTGTCTTAAACCTCAAGGCCTTCATTTTGGATAACCTTCTTGGCACTGTGGACATCCATCTCCATGGCTAGAGGGACCCTGCACCTATTATGTGCCAGGCACTTTACAAACATCGTCACAAGAACCCTGTAAAGTGCATGCTGCTATCATCCCAAATGGCAGATAGAGGTGATGTGACTGGCCCAGGGTCACACAGCTAGAAAGAGTCTGAGGCCAGATCTGAACTCAGATCTTCCTGACTCCAGGCCTGGAGCTCCATCCAGTGCCCACCCTGCCATCGTTACTACAACGTGGCCAAACAGAACAGACTTCCTTTCCAACTCATCACAACCAGGAATTCCTCTCTCTACTACCTCCTCTAAGCCGAGCACCAACATCTGCCCCTTCACTTCAGTTTATCTTGGGGCTTTTTGGTTTTTTAATCAGACCATTGACCACGATGCAGGTGCAGAGAACACTGCACCTGGGCCAGAGGGAGTTGAAGACACGATGCCTGCCCTGGAGCCCTGCACTGAGGGCTTGAACGGGACGAGCCCTGCTGAGGGGTGAGGGGGTGGGTGGGGAGGTGGCCCCAAAGGAAGTGGTCACTCGGAGCCGTGTTCACAGGGGCAAAGACAGGGCCAGCAAAGAAAGAAGGAGAGCCGAGGGTACTGTCACCCCTGGGAGACGCCTACAAAATGGCTCAGAGTATGCACACACAGGCATGCCAAGCTGAACCAGGGACCCAAGCAGGCAGTGTGGCAAGAAGCCAGGGCACAGGAGGGCTGGGCAGCCCTGGGACCCAGGGGAGCGGCTCCAGAGAGGACAGGCTGAATCCTCCACTGTCTCATGCCACAGCCTCACCCCAGAAGTGACCAAGCCAAGGACAGCTGGGTGGGAGGCCTGGGGGCGTCTCAACAGCTCCCCTACTTCCTGACACAAAAAACACCTTCCGCACACAGGCTCCCCCATGAGGCTGCGGGTCACTGACCGCCGCAAACACCCAAGAGCCAACGTGGCAGGTGCCCCAAGATGGCAGGGAGATGCCAAGCGGGCACAGGGCAACCACCTCTAAAGAAATGTAAAGGCAAAGTCCTTGGGGTGCTGGTAGCGGGGGCACCTGGGCAAACATTTCAGGCCCTACTACGTGTCCAGCACAGGACCAGAGAGCAGGAAGACAAACAAAGTTACTGTGACCACACTGAAGTCTGGAAGACTCGAGTCCAAACTCTGCCTCAGACCCTTACTAGGTCTGTGGCTCTGGAAGGGTCGCTTGTCTGCCCAGTCTCATCTGCAAAATGGACATAATCAGAGCAGCCCACTGCCCAGCTGCTGTGGAGACAAAATGAGAAGATATGTAAAGCGCTCTGCAGACCTTAGCCTGTGCTGTGAACACTAGCTCTTTATCAGGAGGGGCCAGCCACCAGGGGGCGCCAGAGCACACAGAGCTCCGGGCCTGGAGGCCCAGAGACATCCTCCGGTTCAAACCCAGCCTCAGATGCGCTTCACGAAGGGGCTGTCGGGCGCCCAGGGGGCCCAGGGGCGGGCCAGCGGTGAGAGAGGAGGGCCCTGAACAAGGTCCTGTGAAGCGCCAGCCCATCACCAGACCTGGTCACCGGGGCATCCAGCGGCTGTGCCCGTCCCTGCGGCCTGAAGCTAAGAGTGGGGACTCAATGCTGCTGCTGCTGCTCCTCCTCAACATGCCTGTGTCTGCCTCAGTTTCCCCATCTGTAAAACAGGCGTAAGGGTGACAATCCTGGGGCAACTGAGGCGCCATCTGCGAAGTGCCAGCTAGGACTGTCAGCAGTGCTACTGATGAAGACTTTGGCCTTTCCCGAAGAGGTTCCTGGCAGAGCACGCTCCCAATGGAGCTCCTTGGCCGGGGCGCTCCACACCCTTTGGCCCAGTGGAGCTGTACCTTTGGCCCCGGGCCCAGCAGAGCTACATCAAACAGTGACAAGAGACAGTGACCACAGGCACGCCCGGCTCTCCAGCAGGGCCGACACGACAAGAGGGGCCATTGCGAGAAACACCAACGGCTCTTCTGTGGGCACTTGGATGCACGCTCCCTGGAGGCTGGGCTGTCCCCACCCAGCACCTGGCATACAGTGGGCACTTCATACGTGCTCGTCTACCTGATCTGGGCTGCCGTCACTGCAGGACTGCATGAGGGCCTCCCCGTCTATGACCTGACCTCACACATTTTTTATCTCTGCAGCCCTCCACAGGGGTTCCACAGAGGCGCCCCCTCATCCCAGACGTGCATCTGTGAGAGAAAGTATTTATGGATGAAATGCTTTATTACTGTGTTTCTTAGAATGTTATCTCATTAAATGCCTTTGCTTTGGGAAAAAACGAATTAGTGACCTCAGGGAAAGGATGCCCCCAAAATGTATACACCCACTTCTGGAGGAGAAAGGCCCCCAGAGATGTGCTGAAACCCTGCGGGAGGCTGATTTGGAGCATCCGTGGAAGGAGATGCGTGAGAAGGGCAGGCAGGTACCTTAGTGGGGCAGGGCCCCCTCAGGAGATCCCCCCCGCCACTGGGCTTAAGTATCTACCCCACAGGAGCCTGGGTAAGAGCTGCGCCTTGTCTTCTTCCTTTTCTCCTGGCTTTGTTCACAAAGAGCACACTACCGCCCTCCCTCCCTTGCTCCTCCCTTCCTTCCTCCTTCCCTCCCTCCTCCTTTCCTTCCTCCTTCCCTCCCTCCTCCTTTCCTTCCTCCTTCCCTCCCTCCTCCCTTCCTTGCTGCTCCCTTCCTATCTCCTTCCCTCCCTCTTCCTTTCCTCCCTTCCTTCCTCCCTCCCTCCCTCTCTTCCTTCCTTCCTTCCTTCCTTCCTTCCTTCCTTCCTCCTCCCTCCCTCCCTTCCTTCCTCCTCCCTCCCTTCCTTCCTAGATTCTTAGAGCATGGATCGGAGGAGCGAGAGAATGGAAGCTGAGAGATGCAGCACAGCATTACACAGGCTCATACCCAAGCACAGACAGGGGGAGAGCACACAGGTTATAGAGCAGGAGTTGTCAAAGCCAGAAGAGCCCTGGGGAAGGCGCAGGACCAAAAGCCACCTCGGGCTACCTCAATGAGTGACTGAGACCAGGGAGCGGCAGCAGTGCTGGAGACAGCAGGGAGACCAGACCAGGGAAGAACCAGAAGGCAGCAGCAGCAGGGATGGCGGACAGAGGCAGAGGATCTGAGGGGCCACCCAAAGGAGCGTGACAGGAGAGGGGACAGACAAAGCAACAACTTCCAAGCGGTAAGGTCCTCTTAGTGCTCCTATTTGAGGATGACGGGGTGCCAAGCGTCCAGCCCCAAACCCTCCAAGGGTCGCCTACGTGAGATCCACCATCACTCAGAGATTGGGTCGCCATCACCAAACAGGACAAGCCGAGTGGATGAAGAAGACCTAGTGTCCAGAGCATTCGGGCAGCTGGATGGAGACCCATGGCAACAGCTCCTTGATACATGCACCTGGCCAAGACCCTGCAGCCACCCAGAAAGGAAGTGGACAAATCACACTGTCTTAAAAATGACTACAAGCTTCTCCCTGAAAAAGCCTGCATTTTTAACATCAATTCTGATAGCGATACATAGATGTGAGTTACAGACCCGAAGGCTAGTGAAAAGGGACGGAGCTGGTACGTCTTAGCGATGCAGCTGGCCACCAGGGAGTGGCTCAAAGAATGGGAATGGGCAGCCCCCAGCTCTGCCCATATCACAGAGGTCAGAAAACGCAACACCTCATTTGCCAGGAAAGCCTCCTTATGGCTCCGATGGCCAGGTGTGGGGACACACCGCTGGAAGGCCAACTAGCGGGGAGGCAGCTTGGGAGCTCCGCCCTGCTATGGGCCATGCTCCTGGGTGTCCACACCACGTCAGGCACCAATCGATGCCAGACTACCTGAGAAGGAGCCACCCAAAAGCCATGCACATGGGCAGTGGGATATCTGGGCACTGTGGGGAGGCAGCCCCTTGGATTCAGGCCTGGAGGAGATGCTGTGACCCAGGCTTTTAAGAAAAGCTTCCACAGACTGACAGGAGAGCTTCCTCACCTCAAAGTTCACATGCCCAGCGAGTTCACCCAACCAAGCCAAAGGCATCACTCTCTGCTCTCCTGAATTCATTCTGAGGCCTGCCCCAACAAGCTCACCTGGCCACATTCTACCAAAAGCATTCAAACCACCCTGGAATCATTCTCCAGGCCCAAGGGGAGCCTCTTCCAAGGAGCACTGGCACCCCTGAGGCCCAGCAGGAGCTCTTTGCCCCATCTCAGCAGAAGCTTGGGCACATGGGAACCTGAGCTTCCTCACCTCTGAGCCCCCGCCTGGCTCCAAATCAGGACAGCCAGGCCCTGCTGGGGCCCTCGGGGGCCTCAAGGCTCCATCCTGGCCCATCAGGCCTCCTCCACTTCATTCTGTCCCTGTCACCTCTCCTGAGCTCTGATGCCACACGACCAAGATCTGCTGGATGTCACACAGGCTTCTAGAATCAGCATATTCAAAACACTTGCCAGTTTTCCCCCAAATCACTCGCTTTTCTCCCTGGCTTCTCTGCCCCTATTGAGACACACATACACACACACACAACACAAGCTCCAAGCCCTCACAACCTGACTCGTTGTCCCCCTTTCCAGACTGAACATACCAGAGCCCCCTTCAGAGGCTCTGCTGCAGGAAGACAGACCTGACGGTCCATCTCCCACCACCAGGCCTTTGCCTTTGTCCCCAAGGTGCCCCACCTCCCCCTCTCAGACTGTGTGTTGTCCTTCAGAGGTCACCTCCGACATGAGGCCTTTCCCAAGCCCCTCCTAAAAAATGACTGGAGTTAGCTGGTGCCTCGCTTGTATTTCTAGTAACAGAGACTTAAGTAAATAAATGACTCTGGTGTACATGTACACGTTCCTTAGGGACATGGCACCTGGCAGAGGCTTCACTGACTGAATGATTGATTAAGCCCTTCCATGGTCTGTAGCACCAGGAAAGCCAAGCAGTCAGAGGCTGGAAAAGAAGCTGGCTGAAAGGATAAGGTCATTCCCAGCACCTCACACTCCTAGGAGAGAGCCCTGGGCTGGAGGAGTTCAAGTCCAGCCTCAGACAGTTCCGGGCTGTGTGACCTTGGGTGCCTCTGTGACCTTCTGCCTCAGTTTCCCCATCTGTAAAATGGGTGTAACAGCCCCTCCCTCCCTCAGCACCCAGCAGGCACTCCTCAGGTGCCAGCCCCCCTTTATGCCTGTCTCTAGGCTGCCCTTCCAGCAGGAGGAGGGGGAGGGCTCCCTCCCCAGGAGCTGGCTGGCCAGCCTCTTTCCCCTTTTCCCCCAGGGCTAGGCTAGTGAGGGAGAGCCCAAGGTCTATCTGGGTTCCTGGGGCAATCCCTAAAGGCAGCCCCAAGTGCGAGAGTTTGGGCTTCTAGAGAATTTCCTGAGCAGCGAATGTGCCTCTTGGCAAGTGTCGAGGCCAAGACCAGGACCTGAAAGGACCTTGTGGAGCCCACGTCTGGGGAGCGAGGGCAAGAACTGCGGAGGCTGGTTCTGGGGGGAGGGGTGTCTGGGGGCTGCCTCCACTCTATGGATCATCAGAATGTTGGGGTGTCACCCAGATAGCACCCCAATCTGTTCACCTTCCAAGGAGGGTCCAAAGCACAGGATGGTTGCAAGCCTGGGAGACTTTAGGGTGCGGGGGGCAGGGGTCTTCAGGCATTCTAGGGTCCCAAAATGCCATGCACACTCTGCCCAACATCAGTTGGGTTCCTTGAGCATCTCCCCCTAGACTGTGGTCTGGGGGTGGGAGGCCAGAGCCACTGGGTCAGAACCACGCCCTGGAAATGTGGACAGAGCCTCTGAAGCAGACCACAAGAGCTAATGCAGGAAGTCCTCCACTTCCTGCCAAGCAGCAGCGGGTCACCAACGGCTTGTCGGGCTCCAGACTAGATGGCAGAGGGTTTCAGTCTGGAAGACACCCCTGGCTGCCTTGCTCCCCACTGAGATATCAGCCCCAGGCCTTTCCCTCGAGGCAGGGTACAGGATGGGGTGCTCCCCACCGTGTGAAAGCAGGGGCTGGCCCGTTCGCTTTGTGGGTCTCCCATACACTTAGCATGGTAATCCCTGAATGTGTTTTCATTTCAGGGAAGCTTCTAGAGAGTAAGGGAGTCTCACGGCTCCTCCTGGGGTCCCTCGGGCCTAGCCTTGTGTCTGGAGGGCATATATTAGGCAATAAATGCTGGCTAACTGACTGCTTAGACTGTGATGCTACAGCCAGGGAGCAGGGAGCTGGAGCAGAAGCAGTAACAAGGAATCACCCACTGTATGAAGCCCCAGAAAGGTCTGGTCCAAAGATCCCGGGCTGGCTGGGCATCACCCAGGCCAATCCCTTCATTCTGCATTTGACTGGCCCGGGGAGAGGAGGGGCTTCCCAAGCTTCTCCACTCTCTACAAAGCAGCCCCTTCTTCTGTTATGGACGCCATATCAGCCACCACAGACTCCACTGGTCACAGGAGGGCAAATTACTGGCCCAAGGTTATACACCGATCAGCAAGCTTTTATCTAGTGCTACCCAAGAAGTGGGGAGGGGTACAAAGATAAAAAAATAAAAGTCCCTGCCTTCCAGCAGCTTCCCCGTGCCTCCTTTAAATAAATTCAAAGTAGGTAAAAGATCCGCAGGCCAGGAGCTCAAGATTCTGAGCAATGGAGGGTGGTGTTCTGGGCAGGGGGCCCAGTGTGGAGCAAAGGCCCAGAGACTGGAGATGGAACATCAGACCAGAGAGCACAGACACGGCTCTCCCTTCCTGGAAGCTCTGCCTCTGGGCCCACACCAGCAGGTATTCCACTGACGCCCCCAACCTTGTCCCTCTAATTTCATGCCATCCGATTCAGCTGAATGCTTACTGCCACCCAGTGGGCTGGCCTTCCTCCCAGCTGGGAGGTAAGATCCTGGGGCACTCTACTGGAGACCCCCAGGATGCCGACCCATTCAGCCAGGTCCAAATCAAATCCACGTCACTCATGTTTTCCCCAAGAACAGGACAAGCGCCTTTATCAGGGCAGAATGCAAACCAAGGTCAGCCACATAAAGAGCCCCACCCACCCACCCAAACAGGGTGAGTTCTGGGTGATCACGGTCTTGGCAGTCCATCACAAGCACATGTGAATCACCTACTGTGTGCAAGTGCCAACTGTGGCGACTGGACCTCGGAGTCCCACTGTCCCACCTGGGTCTGAACCCTCTCTGGTGCACACACACACCCGTCATTTCCCAGCCCCAGCCAAGGCTCCTGGTCCCCCTGCCCCTTCCTGGCACAAGGACTGGAGTCAGGGGCACCAGAAGTAGAGGAAGAGCTGAGGAAATGGGCCTTCTCCAGCCTCCTCTGAGGACACACACCTTCTCAACAGCCCTCTGTCCCGCCAATTCCTTGGCCTTCCCGGGCACCTACTATGTGCAGAGTGCCTACTGTGGGCAGGCTCTGCACCAGACAAATAGTCATGTCTGGGGCAGAAGGAGCTCTTGTCCAAGTCCTCCAAAAAGGCCACGGTCTGTCCTTGTGGGACCTTTGTAAGAGGAATGCTTTTAAACTGACAAAGTAGAAGGTGGATGCCCTGAACGAGCCACAGCACTGGTCAGTGATGCCGGGGGCATGGAGGAGGCTGTCGAGAGTCACCCCCCCTCAGCGCCCACCACCTCTGGGGACTTCTTCCAGCCTGTGTGGCCATTAGTCAGTCAGGCAACAAACAGTGAACGACACTCCCCATTAAGCAGGGGTCACCTGGGTCACGAGGACGGACGGAACCTCTCTTCCTGTCCCCACCTCCTTCCTCCACAGGTTAGGGGGACAAATGGGTGCGTTATCTCCAGACAGCTCCAGCAGCGGGGCTAAGGAGACTGGAGGAAGGTGCTCGCTTCTGGGGGGGTGAGCCTCAAATGCCCAGAGGTCCCGGCTTCCACACCTGGAGAAAGGCCAGGGCCTTTTAATCTGCGGGAGGTTCTGACAAACACCTCTCAAGTGCAGAGACTCAGCATGATGAAAGGTCAACCAGCAAGCCATCCAGGCTGGGCTTTTCCATGCTTTCCTCCTCATCCTTCCACTTCTCTGGTTGCTGGTTTCCACTGATGGGTACCACCTTCCTCTTGACTCAAGCATCTAATACTCTGTTCCCCTTCTCCTAACAAACCTGTTCTTGAGAATAAATTAATTCACACAAGTGTGGATGGCTGCCAAGGCTTACTGGCCCTTCCAGGGTATTTGCAGTTGAACAGGTAACAAAGCCCCAAGCCAAAGGAATGATGCTCTAACAGGGGAATGTGGAATGGGCGGAAGGTCCTCTAAAGTCACAGGATTCAAAAGAAGAGGCTTAAAAAAATCCTCAACCAAGGTAAGGGCCACACTGGGGGAAAATATGCACTAAGAAAAAAGACTATTACAGCCAGCATTAGGAGAGAGTTCTTGAGGTGGTAGGAGCAAGCAGGTCATCCCACCGTGCACTCTCTCTAGCTCTCTCTCTTGCACGCACTCTCTCTCTCTCTCTCTCTCTCACACTCACACACACACACACACACACACACACACACACACATACACACACACACACTTGGGGGGGGAGGGGTGGTCCTGGTAGCCAGATGCAAACCTAAGAGCAGTCAGATGCAAACCCAAGAGAGAACATATGCGTGTCCCTGGACACACGTGTGGCCAGAGAAGCACCACCCCATCATCCTTCCTTCTCTCTCTCCCTGGGTGATATGTCCTCTCTCGGAATGTGTGCGCTCTGGCCACGAGCTCATGAGGAGTGAGCAGGCACCCAAAGAGCAGGTGGGAGGCCTGTGGGCATGAAACATTCCATGTTTTCAGATTTTTTTCAATGTCTCAGTCAGTTTTGCTGACTTTTTCCTTCTCTTTTTCTTTGCTCTATGGGATGGGGAGGGGGGACAAAAGACATCAAGAAAAGCCAGTTGATTCTTAAAGAGAAGCCGCCATCTCCAGCCACTTGCTGTCTTTGCAGCAGAGGGAATCTATTCATGGCATTGCTGAGAGGAACCAAGTCGGTCATGGCCGATCATCACACAGTATGGCTGTTACTGTGTACAGTGTTCTGGTTCCGCTCACTTCACTCGGCATCAGCTCACAAAAATCTTCCCTGGTTTTTCGGAAACCATCCTGCTCGTCATTTCTTATCACCACAATCCCACGCCACTCCCCAATGGATGGGCATCCCCTGCACGGCCAATCCTTGGCCACCACGAACAGCTGCCCTCAATATCTGGTACAAGTAGGCCCTCCCCGCCCCCACCCCTGCCCTTTCTGAAATCTCTCTGGTATGCAGAGCAGGCCATGGTCTGGATGCCTGAAGGGGGATGCAGTTCCACGCACCTTCTTCCTGAATCCAGAGGCTGCTCATGCCCTGCCCCCAGACCTTCCTTCACAGGGTGTCTTTTAACTAGCTGCCGTCGCTCTTCCTGTTCCCCAACTCCATCACCGGGGCCTCAGCTCCAGCCGCCACATCAAGGCAAATGTCACATCTCCTTCCCATCTCCCCGCTCTTCTGGACCCCAGCCCAGGGGCTCAGTCCCAGGCCTGACCCTTATCCAAAGAGGCTTTCAAAGTTGGTCCCACCCACTTACCTGCCACAGTCAAGCCCTGGGGTGGAGGAACCTTGGCTGCCCCTCAGAACAACATCTGTGGCTAAGTTGTAGCTGGAGACCGTGCAGTAAGCATCCTCTCTCTCTTGGCCCTGGGGTCCTTGGGGGCGAGAGCCAGGGTGTTCCAGAGCCTTCCCTCAGCTTCCAGGGACCCCAAAGGCATCTCAATGGGAGAGCATTCCCACAAGGCTCTGTGCTCCCGCTCTCCTTCAGAAACAAGCCCTCCCTAATTTCTAACAAAGGTCTCATTTCTAAGATATTTAAGGAATGGACGCAAATTTATAAAAACAGGGGCCATCCCCCAATGGACAATGGTCAGACAACAGATGGGCAGCTAACAGAGGAAGCAATCTAAGCTCTCTAAAACCATATGGAGACAATGTTCCAACCACTAATAATTAGAGAAATGAACATTAAAACCTGCGGTGCCACACTGTACCCAGCAGATTGGCAAACACAGGAGGCCAGTGGGCACAGGGCTGCACTGGAGTTGCCCAGCCATTCTGGAAAAGTTCTTTGTGATCGTGCCCCATAAGTGATTCCCATATGTCCAACCTTGGAGAAATCAAAGAAAGGGAAGAGGATGGCATGGACACGAGCGTTTCTACCAGCCCTTTGTAGAGACAAAGATAGGAAGCGAAGCCTGTCAGATGGCACTGGCCTCACCTCACAAGCCACGAAGCAGCACGGGAGGCCCACAAGGACACTGGTGCCCAGCCCCCGACAGAGGCCAGCCTCAGCCTCGGTCTGAGGCCCGTGCCCACAATGCTTTCTTTTCTCTTTCCCGATGGGCCCCTAAGTTAACTAAAAAAGTGAATTTATTCATCAAACACATCAAAGTTACTCCATGCAAGGCACACCGTGGCAGAGCTTGGGAAGGAGCCCCTACCACCTGCCTTTGGTCCGGTTCTGGGCACTGTAATGAATGGGGTTCCTGCCCTCAGGGGCCTTACAGTCTAGCAAAGAAAGACAAGCATGCACAGTCAAGTGTATAGAAGTGCCCTATGTCAGGAGAGTCAAAGAGAGTCAGACACAAATGACACAACTAAACCACCAAAACTATGTGCCAGACCCTCTGTGCCAGGCAATGGGGATACAGAAAGAGGCAAAAGATGACCCCTGCCCTCAAGGAGCTCACATCTAGTAAGGGAGACAAAAAACAAACAGCCACAAAGTCTATTCCAGGGCAGACTGGACATAACCCCAGAGGGAAGGCCCTGGCGTGAAGGTGCATCCAGAAAATCTTCCTGGAAAAGGTAGGATTTTAGCTGAGACTTGCAGCAAGCCAGGGAGGCAGGAGGCAGCGCTGAGCAGGGAGGGCATGCCAGGTGGGGGGCACAGCCAGTAGAAATGCTTGAAATCAGGGAGTGGAGGGTTCTATGCCACTGCTGTATGTGCGTGCGCATGTACATGTACGTACACAAGATACAAGAAGACTGGAAATGGGTGGGGGAGGTCATAAAGGATTTTAAAAGCTGCGTAGAGTTTATGTTTGATCCTGAGAGGACGGAGCCAACTGCCTAGGGAGGCAACAGGGGGGCCGCCCTGTGCTTCAGGAAGATCACTTTGACACCTGAATGGAGGATGGGCTGGCAGGCTGTGATGGTTGGGGCCTTGGCCAGGCTGCGCCAGTACCAGAGGAGAGAAAGGGGCACTATTATGCCCACTAGCATTTCTGCAGCCCTACTATGTGCCACGCCCAAGCTAATCACTGCTTCACTTGTGAATCCTCACAACTACCCTGGGGGAGGAGCCCTCATCCCCTCTCACAGCCGTGGGCACTGAGGCGGGCAGGGGGAGGTGCCTCGGCCAGCGTCCCCCAGCTGGTCAGTCTGTCCAAGTCGAGCCCAGGGCTCTGTGTCCCAGGGAGCCTCTGGCTGCAGGACACGCTCGGAAGGATTTGGTGGGTGAGTCACAGGGAGGGTGGAGGAGGAAGTCTAGAGCAGGGTGTGGGAGGGTGGTGGGCGGTGCCCTGGTCATTGGAAGTCCGGAATGGGTGTTTAGATGGGGGACAGTTGCAGGGCAGGGCGAGGAGCGTGGCCAGGATGCTGCAGAAGAACGGTGCTGGTGGGGAGCAGAGCAGGGGCCAGGCAGTACAGGGCTTCCCGCTCCAGGAGAAGGGGGTTATACTTCATTTTACAGAGAAATGGGGAGACAGAAGGTTTCTGAGGATGGAGGTGCCCAGTAAATTGTGTGAGGCCAAAGGTCAGGGGAACTGGAGGGAGGGAGCGCAGAGGATAGGGGGCAGCCCCACAGGGGAGCAGCAACCCCTCCCAGTGAGGGGCTTCAGGTCCCCCCTTTCCCCATGGAGCCAGGAAAGTCACCGGGCAACCACATGCTCAGACCTCTGGCCACCCAAGGCCCCAGCGTGGGGGTGGCCGTGCCCCTGTCCACCAGCCTCAGTTGTCCAGGGGGCTCCAAGGGCATGATGTGTCCAGTTCCCTTACATTCGCACCAGGCACAACCACAGGACCCAGAGTGTGGCACGTGGATCACTGACGGGCTGGTTCGTGAACCTGGCCAAGCCACTCCCCTCAGTCTGCCTCAATGCCCTTCCCTATAAAGGGGCTAATAACAGCATCTGCCCGGCAGGACCCTGTGAGCACTTGGCTCAGTGTCAGGCATACAGCAAGCACCTACTAAGTGCCTGCTGACTGACTGCAGACCTGCTTTTGCTCCCTGCCCCAGAAATGTATGAGCTGCACGAGTGGCCAGGTCACAGTACCTCATGGGGCTCAGCTTCCTCATCTGTAAAACGGAACATACAAGCAGGACTTCCCTCCCAGGGCTGTCAGAATGGCTCACCCAAATCAGGAAATGCCATCTTTTTAGAACCAGCCAGAGCCCAACGGTGAGCCCATCCAAGCCACGTACCCCAGAGCCTCGGAGGCAATGCCAGATGATCCTGAGGCTGCTGTCCCACTTGTGGACCAAAAGCTGTCCAAAATTCTGGCCTCCACCGGCCCCCTGACTCCCCTTCCCCCTCGGGCAGAGTGGATCAAGCCTCCCACCTCTCCACAAGCTTCAGACAACCACCACGTCCCTCCCTCAGCCTTCCCTTCCCTGGGTTGACCATTCCTCACCCCTTCAGCTGGCCCCCAGGCCCTTTCTGCCCTCCCTCCTGGGGAGGCTCCCCAGCTCCCCCTTGTCCTTCCTAAGCCAGGAGGTAGAACTGAACCTGACATGTGACGTGGGGTCCGTCGGATGAGAGCCAAGGACAGAGACTGGGAAACTTCTCCTCAGCCAGGGCAGCCCCACGTCACCCTGGCCCTCGGGCTGCCACAGCCTCCCAAGCCTGTGTTAAGCGGGCAGCTCGCTGTCCAGGCCCCCGCTCCCTTGTCTGTCCTTGCTGCCCATTCCGGGACATTCCTCAAGTGCTCTTAGGCTGCCCATGAGGACCATCCCAAGAAGCCCATGATACCCACTGCCTCTTCCTATTGGAGGTTTCGTGAGGTCAGTCCATGGTGTCCATCTGCCAGCTTGTTTGGCTGCTCTCCCTCTGGTTCTCTAGACCTCCAGGGGGCTGAAGGCCATCCTGGCCTCTCTGTGGGACCCTGGGGTACAGGACCTGACCTGCTGTGCTCCAGGTTCAGGTACCACCTTCTGGACCAGGGCAGGAGGCAAGAAAACACAGCCTGAGCTGCTGTGGCCCAGGACCTGGCCCTCCTCTGCCATCTCTCTGGGTCCCCTGGAACAGCATTCCTTGGGCTCACATGAAGCCCCAGAAAGGGGCACAGAGCCCTCCTGCCCCCAGGGCGTCTCCAACCACCACAGCCCCTCTTCTCTTCTTCCAGCCTCTGGGGGACACAGGCCTCTCACCTGGCGGGGCCGGGGCCTTCTCAGAGCAACCAGTCCCTCCCACAAGAAGAGGTTCCCATGAGGGTAGAGCTGATCCTTCCCTGCTGGGCCGTGTGACAGCCTCCCCTGTCCACTATCCTACCACCGTGAAGACGACCCCTTTCCTTTTGTTAGTCCCTGATAATCTGGAGAGTAAATGTTGGGGGGCGAGGGGGCCACTGAGTCTCTTCCTTTTCTCGTCTAGGTTGGAGACCATAGATATGTAATACATGGAAAGCATTCACTGGAGTGGAAGCATGGGAAAGCTGCTCTACTGTCAGCTCAACCTGGGTTCAAGCCTTGCCTGGGGTCCATTCTGTGTGAGTGTGCCTCGTGTACCAGGCAGAGCCAAATTCCGTTTAAGACTTATTGTTACAGACAGGTCACAAATAGGCACAGAATCCCAGGTCCTGAGACCTAGAGCTTTGCAAAACCTTCACATCCCATACAAAGGTCAGTTATCCTCCTCCCAATGACCATTATCACCACCACCACCGCCGCTGCCTCCAACACCACCACCACCTCCTCTCCAGGGCAGACTTCTGAGAGGAGACCTCACACTGCTATTACTGTTTGACACGTAAGGTTCTTCCCATCCATCCACCAAAGGATGAAACGCCTGCTTTCTGTCCTAGAACTAGTGGCCCAAACTGCCCCTCTGCAGGCCCCGAGTGACTCCAGGAGCAGCCAAGGCCCAGCCCCAAAAATGGAGGGTGTGACCAGCTGATGCAGTCACGTTTGTTACAAACCCTACTGTGTGTTTTCAGATTTTCTCGTACATTAATAGGCCTGGCTAATTATTTTTTCTGTCTTTTAAAAATATTCTTTGTTATTTGGGACAGCTGGGGGTGGGGGGGAGGGGGCGGAGATGGATCCAGGAGAAAGTGTAAAGTATCGTTACAAACGTATCCAGAAAACCACCAGTCCTGAACTTCTATGGATCAGGGACGACCTCATCTCAACATGCGACAACACTCCAGGCCCAGGCAGATTATGGGTTGGTCCGCAAGGACATGCTGAGCTCACCAGCTGTGAGCCCATAAAGAGATGGAGCCTCACGGGGCTGACTCTAGCCCCCAGGCCACAGCTCCATGTCTCCCGAGGGGTCTGGGGCTGGCCATTCGAGGGTTCGGGGACCTGGCGCCAGTTTGTCAGGGAAAGCACTCTTCCAGCTGCCTGCTCGGGTCTTTCCGGGTATCCAGGTGATGTTAGAGCAGGAATAGGCTGTAGTGACATCACCCCAGGGGCATAACCGGCCCCAATGGCCAAGCTCAGGCTCCTTAAAGTCATTTCTGGCCGCCACAACCCAGTTGTCAATCAGCACAAACCCCTCTGTTTCCGGAACCCAGGCTGAGGGCTAGGCCACTTGTCCAGCGCCTCCCCCACACGGGCTTCTAGACGCTGCCCAGAGAGTCCTGGAGTCCTCAGAGGTGATAGTCATCCAGGCGAATGGCTCCCACCTGCCTTCTCTCTGCTCCAAGGAGACGTGGCTTTGCTCAAGCTGCTGATCAGAGAACATCTCTCCCCCTTTTCTCTCCATGGTTATTACTATTGAAGACCAAAGACAAATGAAGGTCTGTGTGAAGGAAGGCCTCTCCTGGGCTCCTTAGAGAACGGGTCACAGTTTCAGATCACATCAGGTGGAGAGGGGCTGCGTAAGTGTGTGAGTGGCCTCTGGAAACCCCTGCCACTGGCCAGCCAGCTGAGGATCCCTGGGACCAGTCTCATGCTGTCCCTCCGGGCCTTGATTTCCCCATCTGTAAAGTGCGAAGCCTGCCCCAAAAGATCACTGACTGCCTGCCCCATTCTAAACTACATGTACACAGTGAGAGCTTAATAAATGCATACTGAACTCAGAAACCACATGGGACAAGCCCAGGGCTCTACATCGACACTCACCGGACCACTCAGAGGAAAAGGTCCAGTCTTTCTGCACCACTCCCCCCCAAGACAAAAAGGTTTCTTTGTCCCCAGGTGACACGCTGATACCCGTGCAGCTCTGGGTTTGAAACAGACCCTTTATTAATAGCGATCACGAATTGTTTTATTACTACTTACTTGGGTCATCACACAACATGAAATAGAGAGAACGGGGTACTATGAAAGAATCCTAGCTCTGGAGTCCAAGATCATGAGTTCAAATCCTATCTCTGACCCACACAACCTATGGGCGGGACCCTGGCCCTATCACTGAACCTGCAGTCCCAAGCACTTGATCACGAGGCACCCCTAGGTCCAAAAGGAGGCACAGTCTGGTCAGCTGCCAGAAATGGATGCGCATGGATAGGTGTGGTCAACCTAGCGCTGCTCTCCCTGATCTCCCTGGGTCCAATCTGACCCCTTCCCAGGGGACCGCAGGAAAAACGTCAGCTTCCAGAGGGCAGGGGCTGGTTGGGGTTTGGGCTCTGTACCCCCAGCAGCGGGTGCAGTGCCTGAGCACCCAAGGGGGTCTGTCTGCTCATCGCAGCCCTTCTTTCACCCCCTTCCTTGCACCCTCCACAAGACCCCCATGTCCTCAGCCCCTCTCTCGAGTCCCGAGCTCAGAAATATGACGAGAGCTTCCTCCGGAGGGTCCGCCGGCTCCCCGCCCACCTCTCCCTCAGTGACTCGGCAAGTCTGTGCGAGGGTGCCAGCCAGACCTTGGAGGAGGGCGACGTGGGGCACCCCCAGCTCACTGAGCTCAGGACACGCCAGCCCCCTTGGTCACCGGGGGCCATGAGGGAACATGGCAGGCAGACCTGGTTTCAAATCCCGCCTGGGACACTCGCTAGCTGAACCCTTCCAGCTGCTGCCCGACTCAGTTTGCCCTTCTGTGAAATGGGGACATAACGGCCCCACTCCCCAGAGCTAGGGAGGATGCTGCTGAGCCGCGGAGCCGTAAAGCACCCCTGACCCGCGGCCGCTGTGTCACGCTGGTGCTGCGTCTGTATCATCCTTGTCGTTCTGGTCCTTAACGCTGCCGACATCTCTCCTCGGCGCGGCCGCCGTCCTTGCTCTTCTTGTGGTGGTGCTGTGTTGTTGCTGTAGTTCTTGCGGTCATTCTCGCGGCTGTCGCTGCTGCTTCTCTCCGTCCCTGCCTGGTCCCTGTGCTGCCCGCTTGTGCCAGCTGGCCCACAAGACAGCCGGACGCGCCGTCTCCCCCTGACCCACTGTTCCGGCAGAGGCAGAGGGAGAGCACCCGGGAGCCCCATCTGTGAAACAAGGGGGCCCCTTCTGGCTCTCAGTCGATGGATGAACGTTTGTTAAGCACCTACTGTGTACCAGCACCAAAGACTGAGCTGTCCCAACCCTCAAGAAGCTTCTAGCAAGTACCCGGACGAGTACTTACAGACAGCCCCCAAGGAGCAGGACAGGAATGAAGGAGGGGACAGGCAGGGTCGATGCAGTCACGGAGGGCAGGAGGGAGAAGCACGTTCAGCGAGAATGAGAAGGCAAGCTGGGCCCAGGCCATGGAGAGGCCAAAGGAAGCCACAAAAGTTGGTCAGGTAGGGAAGTCACACAGTCAGACCCGGCTCTGGGAAGTGGCTTTGTCGGCTCCAGGTACACTGTCCCAGAGACTGAGGAGGAGGAGGCCAGGGACATCCCGGGTTAGTCCACTCCGCAGTGGCTACATGAGCCAGAGGGCCCCGGGCCAGAGAAGCTGTGCATGTACGGGGGGTAGCCTCTAGTAACTGACCAGCTCAGTAGGAGGGGGAGGGGGCAAGGGTGCCCCACATGCCTCAGTAGACAAGGGTCCGAGGACCCTCCCTGCAGCTGCCGCCACCACCAGCCTCTGTCCCGGGGTTTCCAGGCCTCAGCTTGGAGAGCCCCCCAACACCAGTACTGACCACCAGGAGCTCTGAACGCCAGGGCCTGGATTTCCCACCCCCAAGTCTTACAAGAATAAACTTCTGCAGTTTGCTTATCCCTTTGAGGGCAGCTCTGGTGAGACGGAGCCCACACGGCCAGAGATCAGCCCCCCCAGTGAATGAGGGCCAAGCACAATGCCTGGCACCTAGGAACAAGGGGATAAAAGAGCCAGAAGGTGGCTCTGAGGGCACTGGCCAGGGCTCAAGGCCAGCGGACGGCCACCTGCTGGGCCCTTCCCCTCGGCTCCTCCCAAACGCCTGCATTTTGAGTGTTCTCAGCCTCTCTGGTTTTGGGGGGTGGAGGTGGCTGGCGAGGAGAGCAGCTGCCTGCTCGGCTCAATCAAAGTAAGCCAAAGGACTGGACACAAGGAAACACCAGCGTTGCTGGAGTGCTGGGCCAACACCCTTGAGGCACCGTCCTGTTTGACAGATATGACAGTCCCTGAGGTCCTGAGGATTCCATGAACAGTCTCGATAACTGCTTGTGGGAACAAGAACAGGGAGACCTCAGGCCAACCAGACAAGCCTGACATCCCTGACCTGAACCGCACCCCCCTTCCCAAGTCAAGGCCTTGTTACTAGTCTGTCTCGCTCTGAAGCCTGAATTTCTCATGGGAAAGGTCCAAATCTGTGTGAGATGGGCCTTCCACGAGCCTTTGCTCGAAGGCCTGGATCCCTCACACCCCACCATGCCTAGGCACAAGGGTAAACAGAACTCAGCTCAGCTCAGTCGGGCCTCCCACCAGAGGGCAGTAAGAGAACAAAAGACTGGGCCTGGCAAAAGGCATGCCTCACAGGGCAGAGCCCCAGGCACGCTGGCAAGCATCTCTACCCTTTAGGACAAGGCAGAGTGAGAAGCCAAGCCAGGCTTCCATTGGGAGCCCACAAGGGAGTACCCACTGCCCACATCCAGCTCCAGGGGCTGGCCCTCGCTCTGGGCTTAAAAAGCATCCATCTGTGAAAGACAAGTGCCTGTCACCCACAGAGGCCGCCAGATCCTCCTTCAGCCTCCACTGAAACTACAGAGACTGCTCATCAAACAATGTCAAAGCTTCTGCAGGGCCCTCACCGAACAGGGCCCCTGCCAGGGGCAGCTGGGGGCCCCATGAAGAGAGACAGGTTGGGCCGGGAGACAGGAAGACCCAAGATCAGGCCAGCCACATCATCGATGTCTGCCTCAGGCTCCCCACCTGTGAAATGGGTTAAATGCCAGCACCTCCCTCCCAGGGCTGGTATGAAGACCAAATGAGACCATATCTGTAACGTGCTCAGCATGGTGCTTGGCACACAGAAGGCCTTCACCCAAGACCACTGTCAGGTAACAGAAATTCATATCCAGCGCCTTGGTCTCCATGGAAGTGGGGACACAACCTGTTCCAGGGGAGCCCCAGAAGCTCAGAGCCATTGGGCACCTCACAGCGTTAACGAAGACCTGGCAGCTTCTCTGGGCCCAGATGGAAACACTAGGGAGGCAACATGGGTCACTTTCCTTTCCTAAAAAGGAGATGAAGCGACAGTTTTACCTTACCAAAGTCCTGAGACTTTGGGGCCCAAAGGCCACCTCTGCTGCCCTGTCACTTCACAGTGCCAAAAGCTATTTCCCTGGCCTATGGCTGGAGCAGTGTAACCAGAGCCACAGGACTGGGGCCTCCCTTCCTCTTCCAGCCACCTCCCACCCACAAAGATGGGAGCTACTGTCCCAGAAGACATGGAGTGAACATACCGGGTGACACTCCCAACAAAATGCCTAAAGCGGAAGATGTATGTGAACCGAGAGCAGGCTAGCACCACACGGCGTCACCCCCTCACCAGGCCCCGACAGGTCTGGGCTTCCTGTAGGTCCCTCCCTTTCCTGAGAAGCAGCAGGAGGAGCAGAAGATAAGGCTGCCTCTCCTTCCTCAGCACAGAGGCACTACGGCAGCTAGAAACCAGACCCAAGAATGGGAGGGACAGGAGGAAAAGGGGGTTTCAGACACCACAGTGCACCCTTTTCCTGAGTAACCACAAATGGCAAAGCTGCATTTTAGAAAGGGCTTGCGTGGTGGCCTGCATGCTCAGCACTAAATGCCTTGGCTTTTTCCCCTCAGCGCCAAGAGCAATGCCTCAAATGTAACAGGTGAAGTCAAGTCAACAGCATTTATTAAACATCTACTGCGTCTTGTTTGTGGAAAAGCCAGGAGGCCAGGATTGCTGGATTGTGGGGCAGGGAGGAAAGGTAGAAAGGTGACAGGTTTAAAGGGCTCTGAATGCCCAAGTGGATTTTACATCTGATAATAGAGATGACAGAGAGCCACTAGAGGTCAGAGTAGGGGATGACATGATCAGACTTGCACTTTAGGAAAACCACTTGGATGGCTGAGTGGAGGATGGACTAGAGTGGGGAGAGACTGAGGCAGGCAGACACTGCAACAGTCTGGGTATGAGGTGATAAGGGTCTGTACCAGGCGGGATGACATGTCAGAGGAGAGAAGGGGGCATTGGAGAAGTGAGAGATGCTGCAGAGGGGAACTGGACAAGATGTTGTAGAGGTGAACCTCACAAGAGACACAGCAGAGGGGAAATGGACAAGAGATGTAACAGAAGGGAGATGGACAAGAGATGCAGCAGAGGGGAAATGGACAAGAGATACTGCAGAGGGGAAATGGACAAGAGATACTGCAGAGGGGAAATGGACAAGAGATACTGCAGAGGGGAAATGGACAAGAGATGCAGCAGAGGGGAAATGGACAAGAGATACTGCAGAGGGGAAATGGACAAGAGATACTGCAGAGGGGAAATGGACAAGAGATACTGCAGAGGGGAAATGGACAAGAGATGCAGCAGAGGGGAAATGGACAAGAGATACTGCAGAGCGGAAATGGAGGAGATGTTGTAGAGGTGAACCTCACAAGAGACACAGCAGAGCGGGAAATGGACAAGAGATGTAACAGAAGGGAGATGGACAAGAGATACTGCAGAGGGGAAATGGACAAGAGATACTGCAGAGGGGAAATGGACAAGAGATACTGCAGAGCGGAAATGGAGGAGAGATGCAGCAGAGGGGAAATGGACAAGATGTTGTAAAGGTGAACCTCACAAGAGATGCTGCAGAGGGGAACTGGACAAGAGATACTGCAGAGCGGAAATGGAGGAGAGATGCTACAGAGGTGAAACTGACAGGCCTTGCAGCTCCTTGGATGGGGAAGGGAGATGAGGAATCCAGGATGACTCCTAGATTTTGGAAGGGGGAGGGGGGCAGACTGGGAGGATAGTGTTGCCTTTGACAGTAATAGGAAAGGGGAGGGGGAGGGTTGAGGGAGAAAGAGGTTTGGTTTAAGCTGTCTACTGGACATCTTGCTGGAGATGAAAGACAGAGGTCAGCTGGGAGGCTGGGGCCCTGACAGGCAGGTCTGGCAATCATGGGCACAGAGATGCAGCTGCTGTCCTGTGCTGGGTCACTAGCAGGCACATTTCAGGGAAGAGTCACAAATAACACCCACTCCTCTCCCCTGTAAGGCCAAGCCCAGGTTAATGAATAAGAAACGACCCGTTTGGCAGTTTCCGTCCTCCTTCCTTCTCTCTTTCAACACCCATCTCTCGAGGCAGTCAGGGGGCCAGGGGCATGTCAAGGCTAGGATCCCTTTGACCTCCCCGCGCAAGAGACACAGCACTGGGCCCCCTGGCCCTGACAGTCCTCTCTCTCTCAGCCAACCACTGCCCGAGCTGGAGTTTGGAGAAGCGTCTCCTTCTCGCTGGATGCACGGAGGACCCCAGGGAAGCAGACCTATCAAGTGGTCCCCGGTGGATGCCAGCGGCTGCCCTCCTCAGACTGCCCGGGGGCTGCCCCTTTGCTGGCACAAGAAGCAAAATGATCTCAAGGAAATGGGGCTTCATCTCTTGGCTGGGCTCAGGGACCCCCTGAATGGCTCTTGGCCCCAACTGCTCCCCAAACGCATCAGTCCTTTGGGAAGGCTGGGGCCTCTCCTGCTGGGGGGGCCACGGAGCCGTCCCTCAAGGGTCCCTAGCAGGTCACTGGGGCTTTGGCACCCAGCTGCCCCGGGACTCCAAGGAAGCGCCCCCCCTGCCCCCCCTCCCGTCCAGCTGCCTGTTCGTCGTCAGCCAGTCAGTCAACAATCAGGGAGGAGGAGCCCACGAGGGGCCACGCTCCGCGCTCAACATGGGGGCTCCAATGGGGGCGAGCCCCCCCTCCAGGGGAGACAGCGCCGCGACACGCGGGAAGCCAGGGAGAGAGGGAGGGGAGGAAGGGGGCAGGGCCGGCAAGGACGGGACAGGCCCCACGAGCCCTTCTGGGCACGTGCTGACGCCGCTCCCCGGTTCACCCCGCGCTCCCCGCCCCCAACCCTGGAGCAGGCACAGGCCGCTGCGGGGGCGGGGGGAGGGCAGAGCACCCCGACATCTGTGCCCCGCGCCCCGCGCCTCGTATGTCCGGCTCTCCAACCCAGATGAGCGGAGCCCCTCCCCCTCCCCTCCAGCCCTGACCTCGCTCACTCGCTCCAGGGCCTTGAACGCCGGGAGCAGGGGCAATGGAGGCCCCCCCCCCTCGGCTCCCGCGGGCCCCCACCTGCCTCCGCGCCCGCACTCACCCCATGAGCCAGTCCATGGCGGCCGGACCTCGCTCTCCGCCGCCTCGTTCTGCTCCGCCTCGGCCTGCCTCAGTCTCCCTCCGGCGGCTGTGGCTGCGGCGACCGGAAGTAAACACGCTCACACTCCCGGGCTCGCGCGCGCCTCCCCCCCCGCCGCCGCCGCCGCCCCGGTCCCGCCGGACGTGACGTCACGCGCGTCGCTCCGCCCCGCCCCGGCCTCCCCTAGCGCTTCTGGGAAATTGAGTCCGCGCGGCGCGGCCGCGGCGATGCAGCGCTACAGCGCCCTCTGCCGGCCAGACCGGGTGCGGCGCGGAGGAGCCGAGGAAACTGGAGGGCAGCAGCGACGGGGAAGGAAAAAGGGACTGACGGAAGGAATGACGGACCGCCCCTCCTGGGGCGGGGACTGAGGCAGGCCCAGGAGAAGGGCCCAGCGGAACAAGGAATCCCAGAACTAAGGCGGGGAGAGACCTCAGCACCCCTCCAGGAGCAGATGGGGAAACTGAGGCCCGCGATGACTGAGCTGAGTCCTTTCCGCCGGGCAGCGAGCTCCTTCAGGGCAGGGACCGGTTTGTCGGAGCTTTCTTGGTGTCCGCGGTGCTGAACACTGAGCTGGCACATAGTAGGGCCTTCATCACCCGCTTCTGAGCACTAGAGTGTGGGGGGGGGCTGGGTCACACCCCAGCCTGCATAAGGGAGAAGAGAAGGCTTTGGGGGTGCCATGGGAGACATCCGGAGAGCCCCCAGTCAACCCACAGGGAAACTGAGTCACAGGACTGGACAAATGCAAAACCTCCATGTTGGAAGTCACCTACCCCTGGAGACCGGCTGGTTGGAGGGGGCTCCTCTTCTGAAGGAGGGGGCCAGGCCCACCTGCAGCTACAGGCTGGGTCTTCTGGGCGCTGGGGGTGGATCTCTTAGATGGGAAGCTCCTCGAAGGCAGGCAGCCTAGGGGCTCCAGGCTCACTCCCATCCTTAAGTCTCCCTCCAAGTGAGGCCAAAGGCGGAGCTGGAGGGGGTATTAAGGATATGGTCCATTGTACAGGTGGGAAAACTGAGTCTTGGAACACCTGCCTCATGGGGAAGCAGCTCACAGCCTGGCACCCAGGCCAAATGCAGAGCCTGGCTGCAGAGGCCAGCCTTGACCTCCCAGCTGTCCCTCTGGGCATCTGCAGCTCTGAAGAGCCTTTCCTCGGGCAGGGGACTTCCCTGCAGGTACCACCAAAGCTGACTGCTGCCCCTCCCACACAACACTCTGTAAGTCAACAAGCCTTGGGCGTCTTATGGGCCAGGCCCAGGTGCTGATGGTACCAGGACTGAAGTCAACCTAGGCCTGCTTTTCTGGATGGGAGCATTTAGGGACCAGATGCCCCCTCATACTCCCCTGTCGTCCCTTAGGCTGCCTTCTCTCCCTACTAGGACAGGCTGGAGAGGGCCCCCAGATCATCCCCACACTGCTCCCCCCAAGGAGCCCTTTCCACTGAGACTGGGAAGCAGGAGGGGATGTCACTAGACACACAGTTTCAGGCAAGCCCAGGAGGCCCCAGAACAATGACTTTGTCTTTATGAGAAGCTGGGCCTTTGTGCCCAAAGCAGGCCTGGGGCCCTAGTGCTCCTGGGCAGTGCCACTGGGGCCAAATGGAGCTGCCAGCTGGGCAGCACAGGTGAAACCAGAGACCCAGCCTTGTTTGCTCTGCCCTGACCCGCTGGGAAAAGGGAGCATGGGGGAAGGTAGGAGGGCCAGGACAGTGGCAGCCTGGGCCTCTGTCAGAGAGGATGACCAACGTTACCTGTGGGAGAAGGGCAGTGAGAGACAATGGGCGGGTGGGGCTCGGAGCAGGAGACAGAGGGTATGGGGGCCAAGCTGAAATGGCCCACTCACTACCTGCATGCCCACTGGCCAGCCCTCACTTTCCCCCTCGGTAAGATAAGATTAACCTCAAACACCCCCACGGTGCACTCTAGCTCTAGACCTAAGATCCTCGGGCCCTTAAACCCAGGCCTCTTGACTGCCAGTCCAGGTAAAAATGTGAAAGGTCCCTAAGCCTCTCCTGATTCAGGCTTCTGGATGCTGCTCCTTCGAGGGCCAACGGGGCAGACAGTGGAGGCGGCGGATGGGCTGAGACTAAGGAAAGCCTGACTCTCTCCTTTCCCCTCCCCCCTTCCCTCCCCTCCCCTCCCCTCCTTCTCCTCCCTCCCCTCTCCCTTCCTCTCCCTCCCCTTTCCTTCCCCCTCTCTCTTCCTCTCCCTCCCCCTTCCTCCTCTTCCCCCTTTCCCCCCTTTCCTCCTTTCCCTTCTTCTCCTTCCTTCCTTTCCTCCCCTTCCCCCTTCCCCCCTTCCCCTTCGCCTTCCTCCCCTTCCCCCCTTCTCCCCTTCCCCCTCCTCCTCTCCCCTGCCTCCTCCCCCCACTCCATTCCATCTCTGTAGTGGTTTGAGATTTACAGAGCACAGTCACACAGCCACCATGGGAGGGAGTGTAGACTAGGAGCTTTCCCCAAGACCCACATCCCTGTAACACGCAGGGGTTTTGAGAGGACAGCTGCTCGATTCTCCTCCACTCAGGTCCTAGAGGTAAGGGGCTGGGTGTCCAATACTGTTGCTTCTGAGCCCCCATCAGTGTGCCTCCCACTAACAATTTGTTGTTGTTGTTAATTAGTTGTGAATCAATGTGACCCCGTTAAAGGTTTTCTTGGCAGAGATCCTGGAGCAGTTTTAGCCATTTGACAGAGGAGGAAACTGAGGCAAATAGGGTAAAGTGACTCTCCCAGGGTCACACAGCTAGTGTCTGAGGCTGGATTTGAACTCAGGTCTTCCTGGCTCCAGGGCCAGTGCTCAATCCACCACCACCACAGCCACACACCTCCAGACTCCCAAAGGTGCTTCCTAAGGTGACTAGGACATTCCCTCTCAAAAGTTGGGGTGCAATCTCCCACAAATACACGGAGAGTGCAGGGAAGGAACAGACTTGAGCTGCTTGAAGGGAGCGAAAGGGCCGAGGTCTGATCGCCTCTGCTTCCTGCTTCGTGGCTCCTCGAGTGTCTCTGAAGCAGCTCTTCCCGAGTTGGGGGCGGGGGGACCCGGAGGGTCATTTCTCTGGGTCCATCTACAGAATGTCTCCTTTCTTGGGGGGTGTCCGCTCACCCTCCATATGTCTCTGCTCTCAGCAGGATGTCGTGTTTTCTTCTATTCTGTGATGTCACTGGTGGTGGGGTAAGTCAGTGAGAGGGGAGTGTGGTAAGGAGCGAACAGAGACAGAAAGAGACAGAGAGAGGAGTGAAGGAAGTGGGGGAAGAGAGAGATGGAGGCAAGACAGATGGAACTGCCCAGGTGCTGGCCCCACCCCCATTTTCCCAGTGAGGTAACTGAGATCCAGAGAAGGGGAGTTAGTGGCTGAGCCAAGGCTTGGCCTCAGGTCTCCTGCCTGCCGGGCCCCAGGGCCTTCCAGACATTGTGTTTTAGATACTGGCGTTATCCCTTGGGAAGGAGCTTTTGCGTGTTCAGTGTCAGAGGAGTTCAGCCTCCCCCCCTCCGCCCCCCACCCCCCACAATGAGAAGGCAAGTAGTTTGATATGGGTTACACATGTGCAGTCATGGAAAACATTTTCATAATAGTCATGTTGTGAAAGAAAACATAGATTAAAAAAACTCAAGAAAAATAAAGTTTAAAAAAGTTTGCTTCAATCTGTATTCAGACACCATCAGCTCTTCCTCCGGGGATGGATTTCACATCCCAAGTCCTTCAGAGTTGGCTTGGATCCTTGTATTGCTGAGGATTGCTAAGCCATTAACAGCTGATCATCTTCCAGTTCTGCTGTTACCTTGTCCACAGGCCATTTCACTTTGTATCAGCCCATGCAAGGCTTTCCAGGTTCTCCCAATAGCACCCTGCTCTCATCTCACCCCGCTCTCCCATCATTTCTTAGGTACAAAATAGCATTCCATCATAATCACTTTGGGCTGCCCTTAAGCCTGGTAATAAGCTGCTGGAGTTGGTCATTACTAATTTCACTTGTTCAGCCATTCCCCAGTTGATGGGCATCCCCTGAATTTCTAATTCTTCACCCCCAAAAATGAGCTGCTAGAAATATTTTTGTAGCTATAAACGTTTCTAAAGAACCATTTTCCATCCTATTCTTCCGTGTGTTAAATTTTTTAGTAAAACTTGTGATTTTATCTTTTAACATAAAATGTCATGATTTTTTCCTTGAAGTGACAGGTTTAAATCATTGAGTTGTTTCAAAAATATCTGACAAGTAAGACAGTTTTGAAAGTCATAAGTCATTATAAAAAAATTAACAAAGTCAGATTTCTGCTTTATTTAAACTTCACTTTCTTGAGAGCCACCTTACCTCTGCGTGTAGTTAGTGACCTTTTTGTAATCAGAGTCCGTGTCTTTCCAAAGGTTTGAAAACAAAGGATTGTCAAGGGCATGGCTTTTAATGAAATTAATGCATTTGATAGCATCGAGAAGCGTAATGGCTAACTCTGGAGATTTTTTTTTTTTGGCTCCGAGTACCTCCCAATGGATCATGCAACAAGTAAAAGTGATGTGTTCATTGCCACCAACTTTAACTTTGGCTACAAATCCAACGTGCTCACTCACCATTGCTCCAGCACCATCTGTACAGACTCCAGTGCAATTTTTCCACTGTAAACATTCATTTGTGAAAAATTCATCGACTTTAAGATATATATCTCCCACTCTTGTGTGCCCTTCCAAAGGGTGACAAACCAATAATTCCTCATGTAGGCTTCCTTCATAAATATATCTTACATAAAGTAACAACTGTGCCATGGTTGGACATCAGTCACTTTGTCTAGCTCAACCGCAAACTTTGGGCTGTCCTTAAGTCTGGTAATAAACTGCTGGAGTTGGTCACTACTAATTTCACAAATTCTTTGGAAACAGTATCATTTGATAAAGGAATTTTACAAATTTCATTTCCATACTTTTTCTTGTGAACTATTTCTGACATTTTAATAGCAGCAGGTAACATGAGATCTTCTCCTTTCCACATATGGCTTTTTAGTTTTTGCAACTACATAAGAAGTTTCATAACATACAAGTAAATACTTTTTGTTGACTAACAAATTTCTCAAAACATTGTTTTTCTTTATTCGAAGATTTTGAAAGTAGTTCAAAATATTCCTTTGGTTTATTGCAAAACTCTGCATGCTTGGTATTAAGATGTCATTTTAGTTTGGCTGGTTTCATGCTCTCCACAGGTAAAACTTCATTACAAATTAAGCAAAGAGGTTTTTCCACGCCACATCGTCATTATTAGAAGTAAATCCAAATTGCAAAAATGATTCAATTTATTTTCTTTTTCTTCTCAATGTAGTTGTGCTACAACCTGGTAGTGAAGACTGCCACATTATCATCAGTATTTAACCTCTTCTGTCTAAATTTAGCCACTTATCCATAACCACAAATTATTTTTGTCCCAAAATATAAATAAATATTGCTAATAATTTCTCAAATAAATACTAGCTTTAGTGGATGAAATTACATTTGTTTGTGCTTAATTTTTAAAAATGATGTTCACACTTACATACACATACAGCAGTGATGGTGGAGAAATATCATTAAAGGGCTTCTGTCTTGCTGCAATTAAACACTTACGTTTCTGTAAAAGAAAGAGACAACAGCAATTTTTAAAACCAAACATTCTAACACAATCCAATCCAAAGATATACTAGTTTGATACTTACATGCTGAGGAATGGTGGTAGGAAAATATTAAAAGTCTTGGGGCAGCTAGGTGCTGCAGTGAGTAGAGCACCAACCCTGGAGTCAGGAGGACGTGAGTTCAAATCAGGCCTCAGACACTTGACACACTTACTAGCTGTGTGACCTTGGACAAGTCACTCAACCCCACCCACCTTCCCCCCTCCGAAAAAAAAAAAGAAATACTGTGCTAGATAATCTTGCTTACATATTTAAAAACCCAAACTTTATTGATAGGTTAATTGAGTTGGGGGTGTCAAATCCAACTCTCCACACCATCACCTGGTCAGAACCAGCCCCCACTGATTGGCTGACCAATGACCCCATCGGGGTGCCCATGTGGCAGGAGCACACACATTTTCATCCTGGGGTGGTCTACAGCCTTAGCCAGGGATTGCTGCCTCCCTAGGCTAGGAAGTTTTTAATCCATTGCAATGAGTCCTCCTGGAAGGACCCTTAAAGACTGACCATCTAACTCAGCTCATTTTACAGAGAAGGAAAGTGAGATCTAGAGAGAGGGGTGGACTGGTTTGTATAAAGCTGAGCCAGGATGGCCACTAGCCTCTGAGCCCTGATCAGTTCTCATTCTGTTCCCAGCAAGCCTTTGTCACGGCCACCAAGGGAGTGACAGAGTTTGCTTTGTTCCTGCTACCTCATGACTGTCCCTACTTACTTCCCTCTGACCGATAGCGCTTCCTCACAGTGACATTTGCCATCATTTCATAGCCTAGAATGGAAGCTCCTTATGGGCAGAGATTGTTTCCTTTTTGGCTTTGAACCTACAGTGTCCAGCACAGAACAGGTGCTTCATAAATGCTGATTGGGTCAGCTTGAACTTTTAACTTGGGTAGGACAGAGTCTCAGGATCCCTAAGAGATGGGGTCTCGGGTCTGGGCTCTGACCCTCTGGCTCCATCTGTCTAGGGCCTTGTGGAGGGTGAGGGCTCCCCTTCTTCCTCTGAGAGATGGAGGTCTCTAAGGCTTCTCAAAGGGGCTTCAATGAATCTCAATGCTGAGGTTAAGGTACAATGTGTCCAACTGTGGCTGATCAGACCAATACAAACTCAGAAGGCTCTAATACAGGTTGGGCACAAATAGTCCATGTGAATATGTGGGAGAGAGATGCCTCTAAGTTTGTGCGTCTCGTGTTTCTTTTGAGCTACGTCCACTTTGCTTTGTTCATGGAGCACAGCACCTTCTCTGATGAGGGCACGCCATGCTGGGCTGTCCTGTGCCAGCGTCTCCCAGGTCTCAGAGTTGTTCCTTGAGAGGGGCCTTGGATCACTTCTTCCACCCTCCACGTGAGCTCCTGCCCTGGGTGAGTTGTCTGTACAATAGTCTTTTTGACAGCTCCAGGGGTCTCTCTCTTAGTCGTTGCCAGCTAGATTCTTGCCAAGAGTCCTTCTTAACCAGCTGATCCTTCACCTAGGGCCTGTGTGGCTTCCAAACAGGCCGAGGAATGGTGAACGTGGTGTTTGCTGCCCACCCACTCCAGGAGAAATGCCAAGAGCAGAGCAGAGCCTGGACACAACGTTTGTAGATCTGACCAAGGCCTTTGATACTGGCAGTCAGGAGGGGTGTGGGAAATTTGGTTGCCCGGGGAAGTTCATCAGCATTGTATACCAGTTCTTGCCTGGGTTCTGGATAATGGATGATGCTCTTGGTGCATTCCCAGTCACCAATAGAGTGAAGCTGTGTGCTTGCCCCCATGCTTTTTAGCATGATGTTTTCAGCAATGTTGTGAGACTCCTTCAACAAGGATGAAAACGGCATCGAGGTCAGACATTAAATTCTTCAACTTGAAAAGGCTACAAGCCAAGACTAAAGTGGAGGGAGAGTTGGCGCCTGACTTTTTGTTCACAGATGATTGTGCACTCAGTGCAGCCTCTGAAGCTGAGATGCAGCAAAGCATGGATCAATTCTTTGCTGTTTGTGCTAATTTGGGCCTGACAATTAACACCGAGAAGACACAGGTGTTCTGAAGACACAGCCAGCACCGCTCACTCAGGAATGGTTGGAAAGGGAACCTGCCAGGCTCCCTCCACTCTGGGCTTGCTGTTCAGAGGCCTCCCGATGTCAGTGACTGGTAAAGGTGTCTGGGGAGTCAGAGCCCAGGACAAGGATGCTGTGCTATGTGAGGGGCAAGAGAAGACAGCCATCCCGTGAAACTAGAACTCACAGCTGAATGGGAGAAAGATGATTCACACCTGGGACTTAAAATACATCCAAGCCACTCTGCTGGCCCAGTAGAAATTGAATATGCTCTGAATGAATGAATGAGTGATTGAATGAATGAGTGAATTAAAGAATGAGTGGTTGAATGAATAGGTGAATAAATGAATGAAGTAATGAGCAAAGAATGAATAAATGAATGAATGATTGGATGATTAGGTGAATGAATGAGTGAATAACTGAATGAATGATTGGATGAATAGGTGAATTAATGAGTGAATAAGTGGATGAGTGGTTGAATGAATAGGTGAATAAATGAATGAAGAAATGAGCAAAGAGAATGAATAAATGAATGAGTGATTGGATGAATAGATAAATGAATGAGTGAATAAGCAAATGACTGGTTGAATGAATAGGTGAATAAATGAGTGAAGTAATGAGCAAAAAGAATGAATAAATGAATGATTGGATGAATAGGTGAATGAATGAGTGAATAAGTGGATGAGTGTTTGAATTAATAGATGAATAAATGAATGAAGAAATGAGCAAAGAGAATGAAAAAATGAATGGATGAATAGGTAAATGAATGAATGAAAAAGTAAATGAGTGGTTGAATGAATAGGTGAATAAACAAGTGAAGTAATGAGCAAAAAGAATGAATAAATGAATGATTGGATGAATAAGTGAATGAATGAGTAAAGTAATATGTCAATAAGTGGGTGGATATGAATAAATGAATGAGTAAATGAGTGATGAATAGGTGAATGAATGAGTGAAGAAGTAAGTGAATGAGTATGTATAGTGAATGAGAGACTGAATGAATGAGTGAAGAAGTGAATAATGAATGGATTACTGAATGAACTTGAGTGAATGAATAAATACCATTGAGTGATTAAAAGAATGAATAAGCAGATGAGTAAATTTTGAATTTACTCATAATAAATAAGTAAGTTAATAGGCAGGCACTAAGTTGAATAAGGCTACCCAGCCTCAGAATGGAAGGGATCTCTGGAGGTGGCCACTCACCAGGGTCCTGAAGTTGGAATCCGTGAATCTGTTTTGTCTCTTGCTGCTGTGTCGGTATAATGGGTTCTCTTTTCATTTTATTTTGCACACTTAAAAGCTTCACTCTGAAAAGGGGTCCACGACACAGAAAAGGTCAGATCCCCTGCTCTACAGCAAACTCCTCATGGGAGTCATTGCAATGCAGGGAAACAGGTGTTGTGCTGTAATTAGGTGCTCCCTGTATTCAAATCCCACTTCTAGGATATGTCATTACAAAGCTACGGGACTCTGTTTTGTCATCTGTAAAACAGGGACGATACTTGTGGCCCCACTCCAGGAGGTTGTTTTGAGGATCACATGAGATAATATGGATCTATTGCTCTGCAATTCTAAAAGCACCATGGATCTGTCACTTAGTATGGCCACCCTTATTTTGCAGATGAAGAAACAGGCACAGAGTGGGCAGGTGACTCAAGTCGGTGCTGATGAGGCTCATATCCCTTCCCTACCCAGGGTCTTTTGGGTGTGGAGGAGCCTCAGAATATTACAACCTTTCCATTTTAGCATCTATGAATCTGTCTATCTCCTCGTTAATGAATGTGTGTTTGTGAGAGTGCGTGTGTGTGCAGCCTGGCCTGGAGTGTCCAGGCAGGGCTAAAGCAATTGGTTCGGTGCCCCCACCTCCAACTCCCTCAACCAGCTCCTACAACCTGGAAAATGGCCAAGAAAGAAGGGAACTCAGCTTTCCTCCTAGCCCTGAAGCTTGAAGAGCACGAGAGAGCTGGCCAGGCCACCCTGGGAGGAGAAATCAGGGAAGGCTTCTCTATGGAAGGCCATGAGACCCAAGTCTGAAGGCTGGCCAAGGTTGGCAGGTGCAGAGGAAGTGGAGCCCATCGGCACTGGGGGCCCTTGTCTCAGGTGGAGAGGTGAGGACTCAAGCCCTATGTGACTCTAGGAAACCCAGGGGAACGTGCCCTCTTACTCTGGCTCCTGGGGCTCCTGTCCCTATGTCCATTCAGTTCTCTAGGCACCAAGGACCAAAGTTTCAAAATTTATCCCTGGGCTTGGGAGGAAGCAGGAATAGAGCCCCCATCACCCCAGGACCCTTGGAAGGGCTGGGCACTTTCATATGGAGTCGCCTGAGATTCAGCTGGCAGCTCCCCTTACACAATACCATTCTGTACAGGTAAATGCTGCCACACTGGGGGCCTGGGTCCCCAGATTCCCCAGATGGTGCAGAAAGACAGAGAAACAAAGGGGGAGAAGGGGAGGAGGAGGAAAGAGTTGCTGATATCACAGCTGGAAGGGACCTGAGCAGGAGTCCCTGGACTGGTCTTGGTTTGAAGAGACACAGAGGAAAGGCCTTTAAGGGCTTAGGAAGGTAGGAGGGGGTGCAATTGCAAAGAGCTATGGATGGCAAACAGAGGATTTAATATTCAGTCCTGGAGATGATGGGCAGCCCCTGGGGTTTATTGATTAAGGGAGTGACCTGGTCAGACCTACACTGTTAGAACAGCCCTTTGGAGGCTGAATGGAGGCTGCCTGAGGCAGAAAGTCAAGCTAGAAAGCTCTCACAAAATTCAGGAGAGAGTTAGTGAGGACCCAAACTAGGCAATGGCTGTGTCAGTGCAGGGAAGGGGATGGGGGCCGAGGCAACAAATAAGCATGGGCTAAGGACTTTACAGTGAGGATTTCTCTCCTTTGAGACTCACCCTGGGAAGTGAGTGCTATTAGGATCCCCATTTCAGAGTTGGGGAAACTGAGGTAGACAACAGTGGAGGGTCATACAACTAGGAAATGTCTGAAGCCAGATTTGGACTCTGGTCTTCCTGACTCCAGGCCTGGTGCAGCTGACCCAAAAGAACCTAGAAAGGAGAAAGTACTGGTGCGATTGACAGTGTCAAGGCAGAAGAGAGGTCAAGGAGGGTGAGAAATGAGAAAAGGTCATTCAATTTTGTCATGAAGAGACCGGCAGGGGTGGGGGACCTGCAGCCTTGAGGCCACTGCAATCAAATAGCTTCACTTGAGGACCTAGAGGGCCTTGAGGCCAAAGGCTCCCCACCCCTAGACCAAGGTAACTTTGGAGAGAGTGGTTTCTGTGGAATGATGAGATGTCCTGAGGTCTCCTATGCTTCAGATGTAAGCTTTGGGAGATGTCTTCAAGGGAACCTTTGCTCAACTGAATTAAATGCTTTTTTGAAATTGATTGCCCCTGAGTACCATGGGATCTGGTGATCTCTACATCTGCCAGTCAACAGCCTCAGCTGATCATCATGCATCCCCCAGGGTGGGGTTCCCCTGGGCCTCTTGACTAGAACCTAGACAGGGCAGCTAAGTTCTGGCATTCTCCCATCTCCTCCTCATCTCAGGCTTCCCCTCCCAGTCAGCCCTCATCATTCCATCCTTCCTGCTCCAAACAACACTCTCCTTGGCCAAGGAATTCTTCCAGATGGTGCCTGCATCAGCCTTGGCTCTGCCTCCACCAGAACAGACTCCAGCCCCATCTCTGCCCTGGTAGAAATGCTATGGCAGAGAAGCTGACCACCCCTCATGGCCCAGCTGGCAGAAAGCCTCTTTGGTCCGATGTGGGTCATTCCTGATCAGGTACAGGGCAGGGAAAGCCTATTTGAGGTAGGAGTGGAGTGGCTGACCATTGTGGGCCATTGAGGTGCCCATCCTGAACAGGGTTCCAGTCCCTTTTTGTTTTACCTCTTGTTCCCAAACTATTTGGGGTTCTTAACATTCTACTTTCCTTAGCTTTAGAACGGCTGGCACCATTCTTCCAGGGCAGTGCCATGCTGGCTAGTCACTTGCCCTTGGTCAGTGAGCCCTCTATACAACCACATGACCTCCTTAGCTAACTCACCCTTTCCTTCCTTGCAGGAATCATCCTGGCTCAGAAAGGCAGCCAAGTGCTGAGAACTGGCCATGGGAAGAGCCCAAATCCCATCCCTAGTGTTGGCCGTGGTGGGTCACTAGGCCAGGGAGGCGTTCACTGTCACTGGGAGTTGCACCTGCTAGGTTTGGAGGCTGTGGGTGGTGGTAATGGAGGTGGGGGATGATGGGGATTAGGGGTGTGGATAGCAGCAAGGAAGGACATCCTGAGGTCTGGGCCCAAAAACCTCAGGAAGGAGCCAAATGAGAAATGGGGTGAGAGAGAGAGAAAGATAATGGAGGAAAGGTACAAAGTCAGCCTCAGGGAGAGTTCTGTTAGCACACTAGGGACAAGGGCCCTGGCTTCTGGGTCCTTTGCCTAGGGGAGGAAACAGGTGCTGAGCCCCTGCACAGCATTGCTGGGATGGGTGTGCATACCCACCAAACCCTGCCTGGCTACAGAGGCACCAGCTAGGCCCTTGGCAATCCCTGCTCCAAACTTGATGGCCAAAGAGGCAGGCTGGAGGCCTTCTGGGCAAACATAGCTGAGCAGAGAGCAGAAGGACCCCAAAGGGGCTCTCAGTGGGGCGCCTCATCCCCCTTCCTCCCATGGCAAGGCTTTGTATTGGCGCTAGCCTGAAAACCAACAGGAAGCATGCACTGCTACACTTCAGGCCTAGGCGGTCTGCCCAAACCACTTCAGCCCTGGGCTCCCCTGGGCACCCAGGGCCTCGAGGAAGAACCTAGACCTCCTCGGGGAAGTGAGTTTCCTACCAGGACATCCCTGGGGGCCAGGCTGGGGGGAGGGGGCTAAACCCGACCTGACTCTCCCAGATCCCAGGCACTGAACTGGCCTCCCACATGGCCGAGTGGGTAAACAGCCTCCTACAGCTTCATTCCTGGAATGTCTGGCCAAGATCTGGGGAGGAGGTGGATGAACAGGGGGCCACGGGCCCCAGGGCCTCTCCCACGGTCAAAAGGACTGCCCTGCACATGGCCCCCCTCCCAGGCAGGCTCTGGTCCTCACTCCCATCCCCCTGGGCCTGGCCTCTTTCTCCCTTCCCAGGTTCCCCTGGCCTGCCCTGGCCATTCATGTCACCCCACCCAGTTGAGGGCGAGCAGAAAAGGACTTGTTTTAATGCAGTGACTTAGGGTTCTTTTCTTCCCAGCACCCCTGCAAGGCAGAGACTATAAGGCTTATTACCCCATTGGACAGATAAGGAAACTGAGTTTCCAAAGGGGTCACGTAGCTAGAATGTGGGGGAGCCAGGTTGGCCCCTCAGCCTGGTGATCTTCTTCCCTCTTCCAGGGGCAGGCTCAGCTAACTTTATGCAAGCTGGTGAGAGGAGGTGAAGGCAAGCAGGGCCCATTCGATTTCTGGGCCTCAGAGTCAGACTGTACCTGGCATCTCCCAAAGCCCAGACAGTCGCTGAGTATCTCTTCTGATCTCCCTGTAGGCCCCAGGCTGAGTGAGTCAGCCAGCCTGCCCAGGCACCCCCTTTTTCCCACAACTCACAAGAAGCCCACAATCCCATGTGCTGATTAGGAAACAGCCATGGGGGGAGGGGAGAGGGGAGATGGGCATGGGATAGGGAGAGCCTGGGGAGGTGGAGGAGAGCCTAGGAAGGTGGGGGAGGAGGTGGGAGAGGGGGAGGGGATGGGGGGACCCTGGGGAGGTGGGAAAGGGATGGGGTAGACAGCTATGGGAGTGGGGTGGGGTTGGGGATGAAATGGGGAGCCCCTGGAGGGTGGGGAGGGGGTGGGGCAGACCCTGGGGAGGTGAGGGAGGGGGTGGGGGAGAGAGCCATGGAGGTGGGGGGTGAGGGGATGAGGATGGGATGGGGGGGGTCCTGGGGAGGTGGGGAGGGGGTGAGGGAAACCCTGCGGGGTGGGGAAGGGTGAGGGATGAGGATGGGATGGGATAGGGGACCCTGGGGAGGTGGGGGAGGGGCACGGGGAGCATCCTGAGGATTCCTCCCAGCCCAGAGATGATTGGGATGGAGTGGTGCACAGAGGGGTGAGCCATGGGCCTGGGGAGTCAGAATGGCTGACTGCTTGCTTGCCTGCCTGTGTGTATACATGTGGGCACAGACATGTGTGGACATGAGCTTGAGAGCAGAAGGGGAACGAGTGCAGACTCAAGGCCTGGGGACTGCATCACCAATTTTCTTGTGTTGCAGAGGAAGCAAAGAGTTTGCTTGACCTGCTGTAGGCCTCAGTTTCCCCAATCTCTCCAATGAACAGGACCCTCCTGGCATTCTCCTAGGGGTCCTGGGCCCAAGCCTAGAGGGCTTCTTTACATCTGTATTTCCACACAACCCTCCTCCCCAACTGGGTCCAGATTCTCAGGGACCCAGGGAAGGTTTTCCCAGCTTGCCTGCTGCCTGAGCTCAGCCGGGCATTCCAGGCTCCTCTGGCCCTGACACACAAGAATCTTTCCAAGGGGATGTGGAAGCCTGCTGACTGGGGCTCCGGGCAGCTCTGAGCAGCCGCCTTGGCGCGTATGACCCACTTGAGAAGTTGGTGCCCCTTTCCCCTCCAGGGCCAGGATGCAGATGTGGATGGAGGCATCCCTGGGACCACTGGAATACAGCAGACCCCCAGAGCGGGTACTGTCCCACAGCTGCCAGCAGGTGGCGCTGCAGAGTTGTCCTTTCTTTGGCCCTGGCCCAGCTTGGGGGGAATCAGCCCTCACCCTCACATTTTAGCTCTAGGGAGCTCCCTAGCTACGTGGCCTTGGGGAAGCCCCTTCCCTCTTTGGGCTTCCTCAGTTTCCCCAGCAGCTAGCTGCAGGGGCTCTGGACTCTGGATCATGCCAGGAGGCTGCCCACATCTGTTAGGGGCACCCCATGGCATCCCTCCATGCCAGGCCTGAGCCCCACACCTGTCAGCTGGCCTTCTGCCTCCCACCTCTCCCACCCACTGGGATCTTGGTCACACAGGGATGGAGTTGGAAGGAGACCATCTAGCCCAAATTACAAATAAAGAAGCTGAGGAAGCCCAGAGGGAGGAAGGGCTGGATTAGATGGGTGCTGGTCTGACCCAGAACCTCCCTGCCTCACTGCCCTGAATCCCCCATCATATAGAAGTCCAGCAGGTGTGCATCCCCTCCCCCTCACCCCCTGACCTAGCTGGGGAGAGCTGAATGGGGCAGCTCCATCCTGGCAGAGGGGGCAGGGGCCCACACAGAAGGAGAAACAGGCCCAGAGAACAAAGAACTCCCAGCTCCAGGCCCCAGGAGCCCCAGCTCAGGGAGAGAAGCCAGGGCTGGAGACTCCTTGGCTCAGGTGGGCCCAGGTTGGGAGTCTCCCCATGCCATCACTGTGCCCTTGGGGGCTGAGCTTTGAAGATGAAAGGCATGACACTAGGGCGGGGGCAGCCTGGCATGCTGCTGAGGTCTCAGCTTGGCATGTGTTTTCATTCTTCCTGGCATGAGATCATCTTCTCCAGCAGAGGATGCCCCACCCACTGAGGGAGGAAGGACTTCCAGCCTAGGCCCCAGGATGCCAGCCTCCGGCACTGAGGCTATGTGAGTGCCCTCCCTGACCTCTCACATGCCTTTCCCTGAAGTGCCCAGCTTTCCCATGAGGAGCCAGAGGCAGCTCCCACCTCCAAGAGCTGTGTGTGTGGGTGTGGGTGTGGGTGTGTGACATGTGTACATGTGATGTCTCTGAAACCCTGCCCCTCTCTGGGTTGATGGGTTTGGGGTCTCTTAGAGGGCACATGAATGTGTACCGCCACACACATTTATTAAGGAGATGTCAGATGACAGCCAGCAGGGCCAAGAGGATCGGTGAGGGTCTTTTTAAGGCCGAGGTAGACATGGGAGTGTTTGTAGATTGGAGAGAGGGAGAAAATGAAGTTTAGAGAGAGAGTGGGCATGACAGAAAGGGCAATCTGCTGGAGAAGGTGGGCTGGCATGGCATTGAGGCTACCTGCAGAGGGCTGGCTTTGCCTTGGCAAGGAGAAGGGCCCCCTCATCGTTAGAGACTGGAGCAGAGACGCATCTATTGTGTACAAGGGGCTGGACTGAGGAAGCAGTCTTAGGGCTCAGCTTAGGGCTCCAGTGCCAGAGCTAGGATTTGACCCTGGCATTTGGTGCCTGCCCACCTGAAGGCTTCCTAGGAGTCCTAGGCCTCTCTGGGTCTCCCTCTCTAGCTCTCCTACATACACCTGTCTGTCCGTCCGTCTGTCCGTCCGTCCGTCTATCCATCTGTCTGCTTGTCCACCTGTCTGTCCGTCCGTCTGTCCATCTGTATACTTGTCCATCTGTCTGTCTGTCCATCTGTCTGCTTGTCTGTCCATCTGTCTGCTTGTCCGTCCTTCTGTCTGTCCGTTTGTCTGCTTGTCCATCTGTCTATCTATCTGTCCATCTGTCTGCTCGTCCATCTGTCTGTCTGTCCATCTGTCTGCTTGTCCATCTCTCTGTTTATCTATCTGTCCATCCATCTGCCTGTTTGTCCATCTGTCTGTCCATCTGTCTGTCCGTCCATCCGTCTGTCCATCTGTCTGCTTGTCCACCTGTCTGTCCGTCCATCTGTCCATCTGTATACTTGTCCATCTGTCTGTCCATCCATCTGCTGCTCTGTCTGTCTCTTTATCTATCTGTCCATCCATGTCTGTCCATCTGTCTGTCCGTCCGTCTGTCCGTCCATCCATCTGTCCATCTGTCTGCTTGTCCATCTGTCTGTCTGTCCATCTGTCTGCTTGTCCATCTGTCTGTCCATCTGTCTGCTTGTCCATCTGTCTGCTTGTCTGTCTGTCCATCTGTCTGCTTGTCCATCTGTCTATCTGTCCATCTGTCTGTCTGCTTGTCTGTCTGTCCATCTGCCTGCTTCTCCTTCTGTCTATCTGTCCATCTGTCTATCTGTCTGTCCATTCATCTGTCTGTCTGTCTGAATCTGCCACTGTTCCTGCTCTGCTGGGCTGCTGGGGAAGGCTTGGAAGGAAAGAGTTGCTAAGTTGGGACTTAAAAGTAGGGAGGTGCTTCAATGACCAAGGGATGACCTTCAGAGTCCTGATTTGTAGAATGAAAAGCTTAGGATGAGCCTTGGGTGTGGAGAGGAAGGACCCAGCTCCATCATTTCCTTCCTGTGGGATCCTGGGTAAGGGGATCCAGTCCAATGCAATGTTACAGGCACGTATTTAGCACCTACCAGGGGCCAGGCAGCTTGCTAACTGAACCTCTTTTCCCTGGGGCTCAGTTTCCCCATCTGTAAGACAGGAGAGTCAGACAAAGGCCTTCTAGCTCTAAACTGCTGCCTGTGTGGCTCTCTGCTTGGGTCTCCCTGCCCCACTGCCTGAGAGTTCCTCACCTGAGATGGCGGTCCCAGAGCCCTATGAAGGGCCTTGCTGTCGAGCTCAGAGGGAGGGCAGGGCAGGGTTGTGCTCTGAGTATAACTGAAGGCTAGAGGCCTCTGGAGAGGAAGCCTTACTATGTTCAGCCCTTGGAGGATGAGGGAACCCTGGGGAACTGTCTCTCTGTAGAGCTGCCACCCCTCCTCCAGCCCCAGGCGGCCAGCCAGATGCTTGGAAGGGAAGAAAGATGGGAGAGGGTCTTTGCCTTCCTCCCACCCTACCCCCAACTTCCCAATTCCTCCTGGGCCCTGCAGCCTTCTTCTGACAGTGAGGCTTCACACCTGAGCATCCCCTGGTCAGATCATTCCCAGCAGGACCAGGGGGAGCCTCTTTCTTCTCCATCGGTCACAAGGTTTCACTCCTTGGGCACATGGTGGGCAGAGGCAGGAGAGAAGCATGTTAGCCACTGAGGGTTTGGTGGGGCACACATTAGCTAGGTCAGGTTTCTACTAAGGGCCCCAGCCAGGGACGTTGTCTGGCCAATTGTCCCAAAGCTCTCGGGGCCCTGGCCGGGCCATAGGACCAGCAGCCGGGCTGATTCTCTCTTCACATCTTGTCAAGAATATTTCCAGGGAGAAGTTAGAGAGAGTGGATTTGAGAGGACGATGAGAGGATGGGAAAGGCCCTAGGCCAGCCTAGGGTAGGTTAGTTCACAAGATACCCCTGCAGGCCATACCCTGGGTGGGACCAGCCTCCTGGTGGGGGCCTTGGGAGCCTGGGATCCAGGCGAGGCTGAGCTGTTTGCCAGCTGGCCACCCACAGACAAACCTCCTGTCCTCCCTGGGCCTGTTTCCTCAACATTGAAATGAACAGGTCAGACTGGATGCCACCTCTCTCCCCATCTCTACATCTCACGATCCTGAGACATCTATGGTCCCAAGCAGAAAGAATGGTGTCAGATATGGACTCAGGTTGTGAAATCAAATCTGGGTTTGAATCTCCCCCACCCCATTCCCATCCCATCCCCCTTCACTTCGTTATTAGCTGTGGGACATGGGACAAGAGCTTCTAAGTTATGTACCAATTAATCAATTGCTGAGTCCTTCTCTGGTCTTTCTCTCAGTTTCCCCATTGGTAAGATGGGGGCTCTGGACTGACTGACCTCCAAGGCACCTTCTAGCCCTGGGCTTTCCTGACCTCCGGGTGCCCTGTGCCCACAGCTTCAGTCTGATCCTGCAGCCCACCTCCTCCACCTAGGACAGGAGTGAGGCCATGGCCCCCCTGGGCCAGGGAGTAGGAGAGCATCCCAAAGGTGGAGGGAGGCCCACGCCTTAGCCAGCCTGTGTGGAGGAGCCTGCCATCAGGAGGTACCAGCCTACATGGCTTCAACCCCTGCTAGGGAGTCCCCAGTGGTGCCTGTGGAGGGAAGGCCACAGGTGGGGGGCCTGGGCTCTCTCTCCCACTAATAAATGATGCTGTTACTGGATGTGGGGCCAGCTGGTGCTGTTTGCCTGGGGACAGAGACATGCTATCTGTCTCTGGGCTGGCATCTCCACCACCTCAAGTTCCAGCCTCCCTGAGAAGTCATGGCTGAGCTCAGGCCTCAGGGCTGGGTCTCCTTGGCTGGGAAGGGCACTGTCAGTGACTGCCAGGGAGTCACTTGGGGGTCCCAGAGTCTAGCCTCCTGTGGGAAGCCTTTCCTGAGTTTCCACAAGGGGGCCCTGGGTCCAGGTACAGCAGCCTCAGTGTCACTACCTTAGACCCAGGGAGCACCAGCTGATTGTTAGAACGTTCCTTCTTATGTCAAGCCCAGAACTGTGGCCCGAGGATTGCTACCCAGTACTCTTAGCTCTGTCCTATCTGACCCTGTGGCTCGGTCCCTTCCCCAAGAGAACCCTTCACATACACCTAAAAACCCACCACCAAAAAGACTGAGGTGGTGGCAGATGAAAAGAGGCCCTAAAGGCCAGGCTGAAGAGGCTAGTGTTAGCTGAGACATCATCCCCAAGGGCCCCTTTCCCTAGTCCTCACAAGATATCACCTCTGTTCTCCTGCACACCAGTCTGACTATGGCAGAGGACAGAGAGACTATCACCTCCCTAGTTCTGGACCCTTGGCCCCCTTAATGAGACCCCTCTTGGCTGCTACATCCCACAGATGACATACTGAGCTTGTGGCCCACCTAGATCTCTGGCTCTTTTTCAGATGAACTGACATCTAGCCACATGTCCCTATAAGGGGTTGGTGCTGACCCCGGGGTTGTTGGGACCACTAGCACTTGGCCTGTTTCCTGGGTAAACAAGACAGGCTTAGTAGGAGTGGAACAGCAGGCACCCGGAGGAAGGGCCTCCGCCCTTGGGAAGCCCCTGTAGTCGTCCTACACATGCAGGCAGAGCCTGTCCACGAGGGACACACAAGCCCAGAAGGAGAGTCCCAGATGGCCATTACCTCATGCTCTTGAACCCTTGCCTAACGCAGTGCTTTGTCGCTTTACTTACTGGAACATCTTTGATACTTTACGGGGACATCCTGCCTCGTGTCTCACGTAGCTCACGTAGCTCTGACACCATCTCGCAACATGCCCGAGCATTCCCATCCCTTCATAGATACTGTAGTGCAACATCCCCCCTCGTTCCCATACCCCTACAGATACCGCCTTGCAACAGTCCTGGTCCTTCCCATGCCCTTGCAGATCCGATAGTGCCACATTCCCGATTATTCCCGTGCCCACACTGAAACATTTCTGATCTTTCCCATGCCGTCGTCATCACACTCATTGGCCACTTGCTTATGCAGACCCTATAAAAATGGATAATTTCTCCCAATAAATTGGAGTTACTTCCAACTTGACTCCCGCCTCATTCATTGCGTGCCGAGACAAGTCCTTGGTGGACAAGGACCCTCAGAGGAGATTGTAACAGTCCCCATCATGTACTTGTGAAATTGAATCTTTGAGCCCAAGTGTAAGACTTGACATTTTCCCCATTAAGTGTCCTCTTGCTCAGCATAGCCCATCATTCTGGCCTGCTGAGACCTTGAGGGATCCCGACTTTGTCGTCCAGGGTGTCCATGTGACACCTCTACCTTTGGTCAGGTCACTGATAAAACTGAAGAGCAAAGAGGCTGGCAGACATGCCCAGGCATGTCCCTGGAAATGTCTTCTGCAGTGACATCACACCATCACTGACTGGCCACAAATGCGCCTCATGCTGCCTGGCACACCCATCGTCAATATATTATCACTAGGTGTTTGTTGACTGATTGGCTGTGGCCACTTCTGCCTGACAGTCCTCCGTTGGGTCTAGAAGGAAGCCTGCGATCTTTGTGAAGAGCTTTGTGAAGACCAAAGTTGGACATGGCCAGAGACTCAGGAGCTTCCCTGCTTATCAGGCATCCCCTCTGTCCGCAGCCCTGCCCTTGGGGAGCTCCCACTGGGTGAGCCAATAAATACAGGAGAATCTGAGAGAGGCAAGGGGCCTCTGGCCTGGGGGACCCAAGGCACAAGGCTGGAAGGCCAGGCCGACAGGATGTGCAGCTCTTCTGGAAGGGTCCTCTCTGTGACCATCTCCCCCCCCCCCACAGTGAAATGCCTTTGTATCGACCTGCCGGGAGGGAGGGGAGACTCCACAGCCTCCCCGATAGAGAGGGAGCTTCTGGAGGCTAAGGACATTCCTTTCTGTCTCTGTGTCCACAGTACACGGCGCAGAGTAGGTGATTCACAAATGCTTCTTGATTGTGTAACATTTGCCTAGGAATCTGCACGTGCCCTTGTGATCTGTGAGTGTGTCTGTGTATGTGACCCAAGCTGCCAGAGAGGAGGTATGGCCTTCACTGACTCTGAGGCGCTGCCAAGGCTATAAATAGATGTTCTCTGACGAAATGGAGCAGCCAAGCTACAGCACATGCCCCCCCCCCTCCCCCGCAAGCTGCCCTGGCCTAGTCCAGCCCAGGGTCCAGTCCAGCTCAACCTAGGGTCTAACCCAGCCCAGCCCAGCCCAGCCCAACCCAGCCCAGCCCTACCTAGCCCAGCCCAACTTAGTGTCTACCCCAACCTGGCCCAGCCCAGCCCAACCCAGCCCTGCCCTGCCCAGCCTAGCCCAGCCCTACCCAGCCCAGCTCAGCTCATGGTTTCTGGGGCAGTGTTCCCTGCCACAAGGTTGCCTGCTCCCTCAGGCCCCCACAGCTGCTAGGGATTGCAGCCTGGCTCAGCCCCTGACTCCCCTTGTACCTGGGCATGTCCCGGGGCTTTTCACCTCAGCTTTGTGAGGTATCTGTACTTCCTTCAACTATTCCCTCCCCTCTCTGACTCCATTATTCTGTGACCACATCTAGTGGTCTCTCCTCAGTGCTTGTTGTCCTTGACCCCTGTGGCCTGGGACACGGTGGCCATGCCTTTCCTGGATCCCCTCTTCCCTCTGGGTTTTCAGGACATTCTCTCCTGGTTCTCCTCCTCCCTCTCTGGCCGTTCCTTCTCCATCTCCTTGGCTGGAGCCTCCTTCAGATCCCACACAACCTTTGGGGTCCCTCAGGCTCTGTCCTGGGCCCTCTCCTCTCTCCTCACAATTTCACTTGGGGAGTGAATTCAAGGATCAGCTTTCCATCAATGGCTCTCTGAGCTACATGTCCAGCCCTAACGTCTCTCCTGACCTCCCAGGCTCCTAGTTCCCACTTCCTCCTGGACATCTCAAGTGGGATGTTGGCCTATCCACCATTGAATTCATGATCTTCCCTCCCCAGGCCTCTGTCTCCTCACTGCCCAGCCCCGCCAGGACACTGCATGCTCCCTGTCACCTAGGGGCAGCATCCTCAGCTCCATCCACACTGGATCTGGAGCCAAGGTCTCCCCACGTGTCTGTGTCTCCTCTGATGCAGTTCCCCTTGTCCCCCACCCCCCTGTAGGCCCTTGTCATCTGACACCCAGACCACTGTACTAGGGGCCCACTCCAGTCTGTCCTCCACTCAGCTGCCAAACAGTATATTCACTCTCAGTATATTCCAAAGCTCCCTATGACCTCTGGGAGCAAACCCAAACTGTCTGGCATTCAGAGCCCCACATAAGCAGGCCCCGCCTCCTCCCCTTCCAGTCTTCATCTGCCTTACACTGCCGCCTCCATTAAAATCCCTCCACAGCAAGCCTTCTTACCCCCGGGGCCTTTCCTCATTGACTTCCTATTTATTCTATATACAGCCTGATCGTACCTGCTTGCTTGTATGTTGTCCCCCCTATTACACTGTGAGCTTCTTGAGGGCAGACTTTTTGTCTCTTTATACGCCCAATGCTTATCACGGTGCTTGGCACATAGGAGGTGCCTGCCTGACTGCCTGGCAAGTAAGAGGTGGGGGTGGCCCAGGGGAGGAAAGCCAGGGCAGCACCTCCTTCCTCTCTTCTTCTTCCTTCCCAGAGGCTCATCTACAGGCAGTGCTGGAGCACGAGATGTACCTCCTTTACAGGTGGGGAAACTGAAGTCAACATTACTTGGGTGGCCCAGCGGGCTCTTCTCTCTCCATGAAACTGGGTGTCCAAGGAGAGGACCCCTCCTCACTGGAGGGAGGATGGTCTTTGGTTCCAGGAAGGAAGTGTGCAGGGTGGGGAGGGGCTGCCCACCCCAGCTCTCCAAGTTCCTCATCGTCAATGGGCCATCAACTTTATTCAGTCAGATGACCACAAAGGCAGGGGAAGGAAAGTGATACACTTTCAGTCTTAGGCATCCCCAGAGTGGAAGCTGGAGACCTCCGTAGGGATGGTAAGCCATGGCCCAGTGAGAGTCCTTACGGCCAGTTTGTTCCTAGAGGGCCCCATTGCCGCCAACCCCACCCTGGCAGGCTGCATGCAGACTCACTCTTCCAATGTAATAATATCTATGTTTTACTGTATTTTTATTTTTTGTGTTAAAGATTGGCCAAGTGCATTTGAATCTTGCTCTGGCCACCCTGGGCACTGCTATGGGCCTGTCGGGCCAGGTTTAGGCCTCTGCTCTGCCTTCCAGCCGCCAGCCCCTTCAAATCCACATGTATTGCTCTTCCTTGTCCCAAGTCCCAGCTGACCCTCTAGAGGTCAATCCTAGCCCTTTCCCTCCCCAGCTTTTGCAAAGCCACTGTAGACCCCAAATGCAGGAGAGCTAATGAAGAGTTTGAACCTCCACTGGACAAGACATGAGGTAGCGATGCTTAGCGTGAATGTACAGACCCTTCTGAATAGGCGCCCACAGGCTGGGAAGCCTTATTCTGGATCTGTACAGCCCCTACAAGGGGCCTGGAGAGGAAAAGCGATCTGCCCAGGGCTTCTGACCCTTAGTGTGTGAGCCTTGCCCACTCAGTACTAGACCAAACCTGCCTGTGGCCAGCCCCAAGCTTCCCCTGCCCCTCAGCACCTATATGGCCTCCTGAGGTAGGCCACCTGCACGTGAAGGAGACTGGGATCTGGACAGCCCCCCACCTGGCTGCCCTAGGGCCAGGTCTGAAAAGTGAGGCAGCCCCAGGAGATGGGCCACAAGGGCCCTGTGCTCTGTTCCTTAGGATCATATCATTTTTAGAGCAAGTGGGAAGTCAGCTCAGAGCTCCTTGTTTCTCTGACCCTGGGATTTCGTTTCCCTGAGGGCAGATCCTGGGTCTGCTCCCGCCCCCCCCAGCCCCGCCATCGCTCAGACCAGGAGCACCCAAAGGACAGATCCCAGGTCTGCTCCCCTCGCCCTGCCATTGCTCAGACTGGGAGCACCCCAAGGACAGATCCTGGGCCCGCTCTTCCTGTCTTCCCTCCAGGTCATGCTGATTTCAGTGACAATCTTTCTGAACCTATACTCCCCTGCCCTCCCCTTCTCAGCCACTGTCATCCACCCACAGAGAAAAGAGCCCAGGTGAGGCCACGAGGAAACATCTATAGGAGTCTTTATTACAACACGTTGTTTCCAAATACAAAAGAAAGGAAAAGAAAGTGGGGAGGGAAGGCCGGCCGCCGCCGGTCACTAATAAATAACTCCACCAGGTAGGGGGGCAGCCGGGCCCCTCCCAATCAGCTGTGACCTGGGGGGGAGAAAGAGCATGGGATGGGGGCCAGTAGGGGAGGCCTGGGCAGGCAGGAAGTGCTGTCCGACCCTTGGCCTAAGAGTATGGGGCCAAGCTGGACTGGCTATGGCAGGGAGGAGGGGGGCAGGGAGCAGAGTCTCCAGAGAGGGAGTCTAGAAGGGGATTTGCTGTGGCCTGGCTGGGGGGATGGTTCTGAGGAGGAGGGCCTAGCCCGGAGCCCCCCAGAACAACTCGATACAAACTGAACCAATCCATAGCCCCCTTCTCTCCCCACCACTGGTCTCATGGAGCGGGTGGATGCTACCTCTCACCACTAGGCCCCATGGGAGCCAAGGAGCCAGGATAAGTCAGGAGGCCTTACTCCTCACTTCCCTCTGCTCTGGGATTCCCCATGTATCCCCAAGTCCCCCTGCCCCTGCCAGGCAGGACTGCTTGGCCCTTAGGCTTGGCGGCCTCCTGATACTGGGAAGAAGGAACAACTTGGGATCTCAAAGCATGAGTCCAAGAGAGGATCCTGGGGACCCTAGTCACAAGTTAGTGAGTCAGTGACTCTGGTGGGGGAGGGGAGAAGGAAGAGGGAAGAAAGGAACCCCTATCCCCCGACACCCCCTTGTGTGACCCAAGGCAGAGGAAAGCCTCACTCAGCCATCTCCCAGATAACTGGGGGGGGGGGGGGGCAGGGGGTGGGGGAGGGCGACCAGCATGGAATTCACGCCAAGTCACTGAGAAACTCAAAGCAACAAAGACCAGGAGGCAAATTTACATCATAATTAATAATAATTAATAATAATAAATACTTAATTCTCTAATCCGTGGATTGCAAATACAACCCTGATAGCTTATCTTCTTACCTGGGAGCAAGAAAGAGGGGTGGGGGCAGGGCAGGGACAGTGACAAGGGGGAATGGAGGAAAGGAGGAGGATGGAGGGGAGGGATGAGCAGGAGAGCTGGGGCTGGCCCTCTGGGCTTCCCCACCCAACCTGACACTGCCCTCGCCACTGCCTGGGACCTAGGGAAGAAAGGGCTGGAGGAGGCCAGGCACTGGGAGCCTGGAGCCTGGCACCTCCGATGCCTCCTCAGCACAGCCCTGGCAATGAGAGAGCGAGGGAGGGAGGCAGGGTCGGGGGCCCAAGGCTGGAAGCCTCCTTGGAAGGGCACCATGAACCTTTGTTCCTTCCATGGTCTCAGGAGCCACCGAGGCCCCCAACCCCGAGGGACGCTGATTCAAACACAACAGCTGGAGAGGACACAGTTGGAGTTCAATCCACTCATTTTAGAGAGCAGGAAAACGGCTCGAGAGAGGAAGGGCCTTCCTTAAGGCCACACAGGGGGGTGGGGGCTGTCCCATACACTCCAATAGGGTGAGGGCAGATTTGGGGATGGGGCAAAGGCCAGAGCAGAGGGGACTGGAGAGGAGCAGAGAGACTGGGTGGGGAGATACAGACACCTACTGGCCCAGGAGGGAAGGAGGAATGGGTGAAACAGCCCAGAAGGCTGGGAAATTCCACAAGGGCTCCAGTCAGTGCGAGAACAGCTCTGCCCCCCAGCCCCGCCCCCCACTGTAACCCTGAGATCAGCCTTTCCTAAAGGCTGCTGGGGGGGGGGGGCAGCAGGGGCAGGGGGTGGGAGCTCACACACTCACCCCACACTCACTCATTCAGACAGATTCATTCACATTCACATACACACATACTAACAGCCCTGGTGACTCCAGGCTTCATGCAGGAAGGACCCTGGGGGGGCTCAGAAGTTACTCAATATGCTGGCTCTGTCTCTACCCCCCAAAGCCCTGTCACCTGGGCCCAGGGTTAATGCTCTGCCCAGGGCACCTGTGCGAGGGGATCAAGCCCCAGCACGCCGCCTTCCCACCCCAGAGCAAGAAGGGGTTGTGGCCCAGGGGCAGCCATCACCCCCTTCTCTTTCGTGCTGCCCCCTGGGACTCCTAAGAGCCCACTCGTCTCAGCCACAGGCCTTATCTCTGCTATAGCCTGACTGCAGAAAAGAAGAGGCCAGGAGGATTTAGGGGAGGGGGAGGGGGACCATAGGGGGAGGGCGGGAGGTTCCGCGGCTCAGTTTGTGGCAAAGATTTTTTTTCCTTTTTCCTTTTTTCTATGTAAAAAGTGCATGAAAGCAGTCTCTGTGGGTTGGGGGGGGCTGGGTCCCGTGTGCCTTCTGCCCCCAGGGTGCTACCAAAGGGAACCAGGTGGCGGCCTCATATTGCTTAGAAACGTGTGTTTCGATTTAAATACCGTATAGTAAAAACAGAGCTTCAAGAAGGCCCTGCGAGGGTGAGTCATTGCCAGAATGAACAGCTTCGATAAATAAAAAAGCCCCGGTTACACGTCCTGCCAGACTGGAGCAGGTGGCTGCTGTGGGGGAGGAGCAGCACAGCCAGGCCCCCTCCCACCCAGAGGCAGGGCACAGACACCTGACCAAGGGCGCCCAGGACCATCCAGGTGGGGGTTCAGGGGCCACAACAGAGGCTGTGACTCACTCCTCCAGGGGACGGGGTGCTCCGGGCACAGCCCGCCTGTCTCATAAATAACCCCTCCCCCCATGCCCACCCCCACCCCCTGGCTCCCCAGTCCCCCCCTGCCTGCAGCTGTCAGGACACCTCGATGATCTCCATGCTTCCCGAGAAGCTGGCCTGCTTGCTGATGTTGCCGAGCTCCTCCCTCGCCCGGCCCTCCACCATGCCCTCCTCAAACTCCATCTGACAGCTTCTCCGTTTAAAGGACTTCTCTGGCCCAGGGTCTTCATGCCAACTGTGCCTGGTGTCCCGGGGCTCTGCTCGGGGCTTGTTCCTCAGTCTCAGGTCCACACTGCCACTGCCCTGAAGGCCAGCCCGGCCAAAGGAGGCCGCTGGGAAGAGGGCCGGGGATGCCCCGCTGCCCCCAGCGCCCTCTGGGTTCAAGTACCAGGGCCCCTCGGGAGAAGGCGTCCCAGGGGAGTCCAGGGGCAAGGCCCAGCCTCCTGGACCAGGGCCAGGAAGGCCATGGACAGAGAGGCCCAGCCGGCTGTCCTCCCCTCCACTGGACACGGGCCCTGACTTAGGGGCAGCGCCAAAGTTCAGGCTGAGGCTGTGGCCTGGGGATGTGGCAGGATGCCTGTGTTTCCTCCTCAGCCGAGGCTTGACCTCGAGGGGCAGGTCGGCCCCGGGCCCCGGCCAGTCGGGACTCTCGGGGCTGGAGGACACTCCAGAGGGGCTGTCTAGCTTGCAGAGTTTGGGAGCCTCCCCAGGGTCGGGGGGGCCTGGGGCATCAGGCCGCCTGCTGGGGGCGTAAGCTGACTTAATGTCCAGGGAGAAGGAACGCTTGAGACGGTTGGTGTCCTGGATGCGCTCGGAGGACAAGTGGAGCCCGCGGAGGCCCTGTTGGAGGGCGCTGGCACACAGGGGCTTGGTGGGGGGTGCCAGGGGGCTGCCCTCCCCACCGGGCTCTGAGGTAGACGGTGGCGGCAGCAGCGGCTGGGTGGGGGGAGGCAGGGGCTCAGTCGGCCCCAGGGCTTCGGGCTCACCCTCAGCCTTCAGGGCCTTCAGCAGCTTCAGGCTGCGTTCATACTCCAGCAGCTGGCCCAGGAAGTTGAAGTTGGGTGAGATAGATGGGCGCCGATCCTTCACGAACCTGGGGAGGGCCATGCGGGATTGGCAAGGGCTTCCCCTGTGCTACACTGTGCCAGCCCCCCACCCCAGGGAGGTTCTGCAGGGCCCCTAAAGGAGCCCTGACCTCCCCCCCAGCCTGGGGCTGGATGGAGGAAGCTCAACTAAGCCAAGTCCACTTTACAGATAGAGAGACTGAGCCCCTGAAGGGATTCAGAACAGAGCCCAGATCTGAACCCTACCAGGGGCCCGGCTGGAGCAGATGTCCTGACTCCCAGCCACAAAGAAGGCTTATCGTCAGCATCAGGGTTAGGGCCGGGGCTCAAGTCAGGCCCTGGGGGGGTCAGCTGGGCACCAGGCCTCAGCCCTAGGAGGAACAGCGGCTCTGGGGCACCGACTACACTCCCCCCACCCAGTCCAGGTCCACTCGAGGAGCAGCAGGGGTCACCTGTAGGCGTCGTCCGAGGACATGCCCATGGTCTTCATGATGTAGGCAATGGCGATGGTGGCTGAACGGGAGATGCCCGCCAGGCAGTGTACGATCACTTGGCAGCTGGACAGCTTGGCCTTGTCTGGGGATGCCAGGGGAGAGAATGGCCCTCAGGGGGTGGGCCTAGAGCCCTCAGTCTCACCCTGGCCACCCCCCCCCGTCTCCCCCATCTCCCCTTCCTGTCCTGGATGTCCTGCCCCCCTCCTTTATCCCTCCCAGAGGCCCTGGCTGCCTCCCCTGCCCATTCCAGATGCCCTGCCCCCCCTCCCCACCCCCTTCCTGGACACCCTGGCCATCCCTCTCCCCTCCAAGCCCAAGCCCAGGATCCTCAGCCTCCCCCCACCCCCTTACCTATGAACTCAATGGACTTGTCCAGCCAAGGCAGCAGCTTTTCGCAGTAACTGTCATTCACAGGAATGCGCATGAAACGACTCTCACAGATGAAGTCTGGCTTCGGACAGGAGTTACTTGCATTAAGGACGTAGCTTATCCCATTTCGGGTCATCAGGTCCTGCACGGGCAGAGCTAAGGCTGAGGGGGGTCCAGAGACATCCCAGGAAGGGCTAGGGGAGAGGGCCCCTCGGAAGACCACAGCAACGCTCGGAGAGCATCGGCCCCTTGACTTACAGATGAGGAAACTGAGGCCCACAGTGGGGAATGGATGTGTCCAGTGCCATAGAGGAGGCACAAGGGGGTGGAAGCTGGGCTTCCTGGGAGCCAGGGCTCCAGAGGAACCCCCCCCCCCACCCCACCGCCCCCATCAGCAGGCAGCCTTGGAGGAGAGTGTGCCAGCTCCTCCTGGAGTCCCAGCAGCTGGCTTCAGCCCTCAATCACGCCACCCTGTGGGGGATAGGGGGGGACCTCACTGAATCCTCCCAGAAATGTCACTTTCCTGGGGCTGCTAGTCTGGGGGGCCAACACACCCCACTCTAATCCTGCTAGGGCACAGCACACAGATGACCAGGCTTGGAATCGAGCCTCAGGCACTGCATACTCTGGGCAAATTGCTCTGCCTCAGTTCATCGTCTGTAAAACGGGGATATTAATAGCACGCATCTCCCAGGGTTGTCATAAAAATCAGAGATAAACACGTCCACAGCTTCGAAAACCCCAAAGAGCTACAGGAATCCCAGCTATTGTTACTATCTATAACGATGATGACAGGCCACTGGCGGGCGGGGGTCCTGGCCTCTCTCCCACCCCCTGCAGTGGGAGGGGCCCATACCCACCTGGTTAAGAACATCCTTCTGGGAGCCCAGGTAAAGGTGAGGGAGGATTCGGGTCAGGGCCACACTGGCCACAGGCAGGCAGGGCTGGGAGAGGCTCATGGGCAGACTGGCTGCTGGTTTCCCCTCGCAGAGGCCAGGGAAGCAGGAGGAGAAGGTGGCAAAGCCTCCTGTGGATGGAAGGGCCGAGCAGTTAGTGGGGGTGGATGATGGGTGATGCCCTTTTCTGAGCCAGGGGCCCCTGTGCCAGTGGTGCCTGCCACTCTTCCCCCTAAGCTAACCCAGAACTTCCAGCTACTCTGGACAGGGCAGATTTATGGGCCTCACCCCACCCCGCCCACATCCCAGCCTGGCTAATTAGGGGGCAGCAGCATGCTTCAGAGTCTTGCCTAACAGAGCAGAAGTCACAGCAGCCAGGATGGCCAGGGCAGGATGAGGTACCGCTCACTAGCTAGTGCTGCTCTAGGGCTGGCTATGCCCTTGTCCCGGCCACCCCAGGGAGAAGGAATTGGGGGAGGCACAGAGAGAAACTCCTCCTCTCCCTTGCTCCCAGCCCTTTTCCCCGCCCCAATCTATTCTGGCTTTCCCTCCCTGTCTGAGGGCCTTTGCCAGGGCTGTGAGGGTCAGATGCCTAGGAGTACCCCCAGAGAATCACATCCCTGGCTGCAACTGGCCCTCCAGCACAGGTGTGTGTGGGCTCTGGTTACCCAGTCCCTGCCCCCCCATCCAGCCCTGGAGCCAGCTTAGGGCACGCAGCCCCGGGCCCAGGGAAGGGCATGCACACCAGGGTGACGAGGCCAGTCAGCATCTCCTTTCCATGTGTGTAGAGAGCACGTTAATGGAGACACCTCCTGAACTGGAAGCCCAGGGGGCTCTTCTCCTGGTCAGGTCCAGCCAACATTGAAGATAAGTCTGTGACCTGTCAGGGCCTCTGTGTGTGTGTGCACGTGCATGCGTGCATGCGCGCGTGTTGGGGGGGAGTCTGACAAGGGCACAAGGAGGGAGACACAAAGTCACAGACACAAAGTCTATAAAAATTCTGACCTAGCAGGCAGCCTCCTGCCCACTGTGGGCCTATTTCATTTTCTGTAAAAGGTCAGCCCACCCATCCCCAGGGGGCCCACAAACAACGGTGCACATGCCTGGCACCCCCCACATTGGAGCCTCACATCAGCCCGGAGGTGAGGGCACTGATGAGTCCCCATCCCACAGCCAAGGGCCTCCGACCGACAGAGTGAGAAGCCACAGCTAAGAGGCTGCTTGTGGGGCTGGGGGGACAGGGGGAGTCAAGGGCCTGAAGGGGCACATGGTTCTGTGCACAGCCAGTGTGGAAGTTTGCTTTGCCAGAGTTACGTACACTGGCTACAAGACTTTTCTTCTTTCTCTCTTTCTCTGGGGAGGATGAGAGGGAAAGAGAACAAACTCTTGTTCACTGAAAATGAATAAGGAAATGCATTGTATCGAAACACGGGCTGTAGAATAATTCTTTTCCTGGACCCCATCAAAAGAACCAGCACCCAAGCAGAGCAGGCCTTGGAGGAAGGAAGGGCAGGTAGGCTGTCCCAAGCCCAGGCTTTGTGAGACACGGGAAGGGCTGGTCCAGGGCAATACCTGGACAGGGGGGCCGATGTGGGACCCAGTGGGGTGGACGCTGGACGAGAAGTATAGGGGGAGGGAAAGGCAAGGACAACTCTGAGGTTGCCAGCCCGGGGGGACTGGAAGTAGGGGGTGCCCCCAACAGACAAGGGAGTTGGCACAGCCAACATTGAGCTCATTCTCTCCCCAGCTTCCCAAAGGGCAGGGGTGGGGGGGCATGGCACTTGGCTGGGACAGCCCCCAGCCAATGAGGCATATGGGGGAAGCAGACATCATGGTCTCTGGGGGGCTTTCCCCAGGCTGCAGTGGGAGGCAGGACACTCTGGGGAGGAAGAAGAAGGAAGAGGAAATATTTTCAATTCCTGACGGCCTCAGCCTGGAAGGAAGGGATCCAGCCCTGGTGGAAGCCAGGAAGTCAGTCCCTTACTCAGAGCCTTCCTGGGATCCTGGCTCAAGGCTTGACTCTCAACAGGAGGGGCCGGGAGAGGGTCTAACACTTAGGAGGGTGTGAGAGCTGTCTTGGAAGGACTGTCATAAGGAAGGGCTGACTTGGGCTTAGTGTCAGGGGCCAAATTGGGCACAGTGAGCAAGAGTTTCAAGAGAAAGCTTTAGGCCAGACAGGCATCTCTAACCCTAGAGGTGTGTGGCAGAAGCAGGACCCCCGCTTGACAAGCACAGGGGATGGGGCAGGTGGAGGCCTGGAAACTCTCCTGAAGGCCTGAGACCAGATTCCCTCCTCCTGGGAGCTGACCCCTGATCTGCACCTTGTGGGGCTAGTGGGGCTCCCAGAGCTGTAGGGCAGCCCAGGATCATGGGGGCCCAGCTGCCCGGGCCAGAAGAATCCTGCAAAAGCAGATTTGATCCCACAATCCTCCTGGCCCCAGGGAAAAGCCAGCAGCAACGCCCCACCTTCTAAAGCATAGGGCAGCCTGACCTTCAAGGCTCCATTGCCTCCCAGAGGCCCTTCCTTCTCACCCTACTGGACAGCTCCATTTCCTGAGGCCTCCCCAATGCCTTTCCACTTGCAGAGCTTTGCTCATGGGCCTGGAATGCCCCAGCCTGCCACCATCCAGTCCCTCGACCCCAGCCAGCTGGGAGCTGAGCTTATGGCTCAGGCTTCCCTTCCCTCTTCCCTGGGAAGCCTGCCTTGACTCCCCTCTGCAAACCTCACGGCCCTGTCTGAGGTCCACCCTCAGACCTGGGCTATCCTCAGGCTCTCTTAGGAAGAAGGGGTATGTGTATGGTGTGGCGTGGGGTGCATGTATGGTGTGGGGGTATGGGTGCCTCTGTGTGTGTGTGTGTGTGTTCTCATACACATACCCCACACCACAACACACACACACACACACACACACACACACACACACACACACACACACTCCTGGGGACAAGAGGACACGTTCTAAGTAAAGAGAGGCGTGTCATACTGGCAGCTGCCAGGCACTGACCACAGCAGGAAGCTATGCAGGTCAGAGCCCTGGCCCACTCCCTTCCCCTTCCCACAGCTAGCCTCCGCCAGAGCCCCAGCAGCACCCCCAGTCATGCTGTGTATGTGTGGGCACATGTGTGCCCACCCATGCCCAGGGACTCAGAGATGTCTTCCTGAGGAAAGGGGGCTGAGGAGATTGCCTTGGAACTGGGCAAGCTGGAAGTGTTCCCTTCTCAGCTCCTGAGAAGGCACTGCCTGCCTATGCCCCCCCTGCTTCGGGCCTCTGGCAGGCAGGCCCACATCGCCCCCTCCCCTGTGTGCAACCCGCCCCACACCCACCTCCTCGGTGCTCCCTACGTTCCTTCTGCCTCCAAGGGCCCTGGCCCACCTCCAGCAGCGGGGGGCTTTGGGTGGGTGCTAGCACGGTCCCAGGGCACCCAGGTATTGACCTTTCCGGCAGCCACCTCCCACCTGCCTGCCATGGGCTAAGCCGAACAGGAGCCTGGCAGGTCCCAGGATGTCCACCAGCACCACACTGGCCAGCCCCAGTGAGCTCAAGGCTGCCTGGGCAGCGGAGAGGAAAGAAGTCTGCCTAGCTAACGTGTCAGGCATGCAGCCCCACATTCCTTACTCAGCACACAGACTGCAGCAGGGCCTCCCATGGTCCTGGGACCCTGAGCCAGCTTAAAGGGACAGAGCCTCCTTTGCTGCTGGCATTTCTAGAACCACGGAGGCTCAGGGCTGATCCCCTGGGTGCCGGGGGCTGTGGAGCCCAAGCCCCCGTAATGGCTCTCCCTCTCCCCTCTGCCTTACAGCTCTGAGGCTCCCAGCTGCCCCCAATGGCCCTTGCTTTACAGTTTTCCCTGAAACCCATCAAGAACGGTCCTGTTGGACCACACTCCCTCCCTCCCTCGCTGGGCAGGGAGAAGCCGCATCTCCCACGCTGGGCAAAGGCTGCCCTGCATGTCAGGGGCTCTCCTGCTGGCTGTGGGCTAGGCAGGAGGACTGAGCTGCCCCTCATGCTCTGGGGTCATTCTGCATGGTCTCGGGACCTATCCTTCTAGGCTGTGTCTGGCACACCACCATCGAGTCCTGTCTGACTCTGTGACCCCACTGGGGGTTTTCTTGGCAGACATACTGGAGCGGTTTGCCATTTCCTTCTCCAGCTCACTTGACAGATGATGAAACTGAGGCCAGCAGGGCGAAGTGACTTGTCCAGGGTTACCCAGCTACTAAGTGTCTGAGGCTGGATTTGAACTCACGAGATTGAAGTCAGCCTGACTCCAGGCCAGATGCTCTGTGCACTATGGCGCCACCTTGTGGCCTCACCTGGCATAGAGGAAGTACTTAACAAATGCTAGTTAAGGTTAAGTGGATTCAGCCTTGGAACCAATCAATCCAGTGGCACCCTGTCACCTCCTCTGTTTCCTGACTCCAGGCATTTGTCCTGGCTTCCTTCAGGACTCGCGCCCAAGAACACTTTCTCTGGGGGCCTTTCTGAGTCTTCCCCCCCACCCCCGCCCCAAATGCTTTCCCTTTTCCCCTCTACATGGTGTGTCCCTCATTTCTGGAGTTGTCTTGCCTGGTGGACTGGGAGCTCCTGGAGGCCAGGACCCATGATGCTGCCCACTTTGTATCCCGGTGCCTGGCACACAATAGGTGATTAATAAATGCCTGTGAACTGACTGGTCAATGGCAGCCCTAGAGGAGGTCTCCAGCAGAGTGCCCCAGGGCTCTGGGCTCGGCCCTGGGCTACTTTTTTCAATGACTAGTTTGATGACCTAGACAGTATCCCAGCTCTCCAAGGGCCAGGGCTCCAAAAGGTTAGAACAGATATCTCCCGTGGGCCCACTCAAGTGAGGTGTCTATACTGGGGATAAACATGAAGGCTCCAACTTGGACTCATGAGTCCAAGGCTGGGGGGGAGAGGCAGGGGAGGGGCATGGCAGGGTGCCTGTGGCGGGGGAGGGGCATGGCAGGGTGCCTGTGGGGGGGGAGGGGCATGGCGGGGGCATGGCAGGTGCCTGGGCGGGGGGAGACACAGCAACCCCTAGCCTTAACCCTGGAAACTGTCCTCAAGTATCTGAAGGGGTACTGTCTCATGAAGGGCTTCCCAACAACCCTGGGGGGATGGGTACTATTATCCCCATTTTACAAAGGAGGAAACTGAGGCAAACAGAGGTCAGGGTCATACAGCTAGGAAAGACTGGAGGTGGATCTTCCTGACTCCAGGCCCAGCACTCCATTCACTGGGCCACCAAGCTGCCTCTTAGACACAAGAGGGTTGTGCCCCTCCAAGGCCCACTGCCCCCCTCCCTTCCCCAGGCTTCCAGGCCTGACCCCAAGCTGAGCCTGCAGGCTGCTTCCCCTGGGATCCCGGGTTCAGATGATGCAGGCAAGGATGATTCCGTAGCCCCAGGCCAATGCTGGCTCCATTCGACTCCAAGGAGCCTGGCATGTTGGGTACGGCAGTATGGGCTGCTCCCACAGCCTGCCAGGGCTATTTACACCAAGGGGTGGAAAGGGGGGGGTGAGGCATCGGGAGGGGGCTGCAGTCCCCTCTGCCCTTCAGCAGCCCCAGGGAAGTGCTGGGCTCAGAACAAGAGGACACGATGCACCCGACTCTAGGGATTGAGGTGGGGGTGTTGCCAAGCTGTGGCACAAGGTACCCCTCTTCCCCAAGACTTGCCACCTCAAATGGCCCTGAGGCAGAAGGACCAGGACGACAGGGAAACAGATGAGAAGGGCCTGGCAGCTGCTCCCCTACTCTTGTGCACACAATAGGTGTCCAATAAATGTTTGTTAAGTGAACAAAGTAATCTCTGGTGGCGGGAGACAAGATCACACCTGCTGACACCCATCTGCCTGGGCTTCTAGCTTCCTGGGTGGAGTTCCAGGGCTCCCCTCACTCACTTCCAGGCACACAGGCCCAGGGCTTCTTTTCTCTTCTGCCCCTAAATGACAGAGGCCCCTCACAGGCAGAGAATGTGCCTCCCCACTCTGGGCCTCAGTTTCCTCCCTGGAAAGCCATCACAAAAGAGCTTTGGAGGAAAGTGACCCACTGGGCCCAAGAAACAAGAGCCAGGACCCCAGTCAGGGTCTGCTGACCCCTCAGGCTGAGCCAAGGCTCTGAGGGCGGGCAGAGACTTAGCATGGCAACAGACACCCTCCCACTCCCTCTTACCTGTGAGGATGGAGACGCTGTGGAAGCAGCCATCCAGCTTGCTGAGCAGGATGGAGAGGAAACTGTCAGCGGCCAGGACGCTGGCATCACGGGTGCTCTGGTCATAAACTACCACGTCCTGCCTCTCCTCGGCTTCCACCTGAGGGTGGAGAAAGGAGCTGCAGTGAGGGCCCAATGCCCTCGGGTCCCCTGCCTGCCCCCACAGAGCTCCTCTTCCCCCAAGATGTGAAGGTACCTCTGGCCTGGGGGAGGCCCCCATGGCCAGAAGCCTGGAAACCTGGCTTTGGTACAGCACAGTCTGCCCCTGGGCCCCAGGATTCTCCACTCCTATTCAGTCACCAGTGGGAGAATGAGCTGGCCCAGCCTATCTATGTCAAGAGGGAGAAGGCCCAGGCAGGACAATGCAGGGCTGACGTCGCCATTCCAGCCATCTGGTCCTTTGGAGTCCCTCCCCAAAGCAGCCCTCTCTTTCTTTTGGGTGGACTATGCACATACAGATTTATGTGTGGGTACAAACGTGTATATACAGATCACCCAGCTGGTATCTGGGTGCCTGGGGCTGAGGAGCCAGGGGGATCTACAGCGGAGGAAGCCTAGGGGCCAGATTCTAGCTTCTCTCCTCCCTCAGATTTCCCCTAACCACTCCCCTTTCCCCCACAAACATAGGACCTCACGCCTAGGCTCCTTGGGGTTGGAATTGGACAAGGTATGACCTTTGCTGGCTCTCAACTGACAAATAGGGAGGCTCAGGATGTGCCTGAGGCCCTCCCTCTTGGGTAGCCTTTGGCTGGCTCTGGCTCCAGTGCTGCCTGACTCTCAGACCTAAGGAGCAAGGCCCCTGTGGCCAGAGAGGCTCTGCTAATAGAGAGAGCTGTGCGCCAGCCCCCATGGGGCTGAGGAGAGCTCAGCTGGGTGATTTCTTCATGGGTATAACCCTCTGAAGGCAGGAGAAACTGTAGGACATAGAGGGAGAGGACCTGCTACACCTGCAGCTGGGTCTGAGGCCCCTAAGGCAGGTGTGCCCCACCCCCCTGGGCTGACCTCAAGGCAGAAGGTTACTCCAGGACAGAGCCAGGGCTATGGGACAGGACCCCTCCCCAAAGCAGGGTGAGGTCATTGGAAGCCAATGAAAGCCCACTGCAAGGGTAGGAGGCGGGAGGTGGCAGATGGCCCCAGCTGGTGGCTGGTGGATCAGGAATGGTTCCCTAGCTTTTCCAGGCCATAGGCCTCTCCTCTGGTCTCAGCCCAGTCTTGGGTCCTGCCCTATCCCTGATCCACCACTGAGACTCCATTCCTGCCCTCTCTGGTGCCTCCCTTCCAGTACATAGGCTGTATGCCCCCAGGCTCAGGGCTATCCCAGCTTTCCCCCTGAGCTGCCCAGTCTCAGCAGAAACGGAAAGGGGACAGGGCTTCTAAGGACTACTCTAAGGGGCCAGGGAGGACAAGGCCTCTGGGGGAAGGGTGCTTCCGGGCTAGCCCTGGCCAACAGCTCCTCCTTACTGAGAGGCTCAGGCTTCTAGGGTAGGGGTGGGGGGTGGGTTTCAGGTAGAGGCAGGCCTTCCTCAAGTCTAGCAGAACTGTCTGCCTCCAGAGGCCTGCCCTGCAGGCATCAGCCCTTCCTGAGAGTGGCATCAGAAGGAAGGACAGAGGCCTCTGTACACAGAGCTGTGGCTCTTGGAGGAGCTGAAGCCGAGGCCAAACCTCAAGTCCAAGGTCACCCAGTGAACTCTGAGGACCAAGCCAGGAGGCGTGGCGCGAATACATAGGACTGAGGAGCCCATGGCCCAGGTTTTCCGCTAACTGAGGAGCTGGGGGATGTCACTCAGGCTCGGTTTCCCCACCTGTCAAATGGATGGTTGGACCCCCCATTCACATCCTGTGACCTGGCCGCGGCTCACTGTCCCTTGCCCCCTCTGAGCAAGTTTCCCCCTGTGTCACATGCTTAATGGTCAAGGCCGGCTGCTTCTGACATTTCGGGCCTGGTGAGAAGCCTAGCAGGGAGAGCCACCTACCTTCATCCTGGACGCTGGCTGGATGAGCTCCGCGATGGACACTTTGTCTTGCTGAAGCCTCCTCTTAACCAGCTTGGAGCAGCAGATGTTGACAGAGCTGAGGACGTGTCCACTGTTGTACTCCACAAAGGAGCGGCTATCGATGACCAGGGGCCCCCCAGCTCCCCGGCGCAGGAGGCTAGCCAGCTTCTTGGCATCCATGACTTTCCGAGGGAGCCGGTCCCCAGCCATGCTGCTGCTGGGGTGTGGGCGAGGGGTGGCTAGAGGCCAGGGTGGCTGCGCATGGTGCCAGACCTGCAGAGAGGGGCAAGAGGGAGCCGTCAGCAGCTGGCTTTGGGGCTCGTGCTGGGGCCAGAGGCGGCTCTTATCTCCACCACAGCACCCTGGGGAGCTGCCTGCAGGATTTCGGAGGATTTCCTGAGCCAGAGACCAGGGGGAGGAGGCTGATGGCAGTGTGGAGAGGACTGGCTAATCACCTGGTGAGGTGGGGAGACTGATCTCTGACCAGAGGCCTGGGAAGAGCCCAAGTTGCTCCTGTGGGGAGGGGATAAGCTGTCCTGTCTCTCCACCCCTCAGTTCCGCCCATAAACCTGGGGGTAGGGGCAGGAAACGAGGTCAACCTGCCCCCCCCCCCCCCAAGCCCAGGCCTTTGACTCGGGAGATCTACAGTCTGCTGGCAATTTAATCTGTAATCTTCCTAGGGGGGCCAGGCTTGGGGCATTAGCATAAACCTCTAATACTCAATCCTCAACCTGGATGGCCAGGAGCAGACCCAGGGAGGTTTCTGCCTGGGAGAAGGGCCAGTGGGCGTGCCCCAAGGTACCCGTCCATGCTGATCCAGGAGACTTCTTCCCCAAAGCTCAGCAAGGTTGGTGGGCCTTGGAGAGTCCAGGAATGCCTGCGGTTCCTCTGCCTGATTCACCCACTGAGACTGTGGCCAAGATCAGCACAGCCACCTGGCTCACCACGCAGACCATCAGAGCCAGTGTGTGTATGAGCGCCACGCTGAGTCGGCTATCTTTGGGGCTTGTGCCCAGCAAACGTGCATCTGATCTCACTTGCTCTCTGTCTGTCTCTCTCTATCCACCCCCCCCCCCCACTCTCTCTGTCTCACACACACAGACACACACAATTGTCGGGGGGCGGGGGTGGGGGGTGGGCGGGCATGCAGGCAGCACCCAAAGCCAGGACACTCTTGCAGGAGGCCATCCTGCCATACCCCAAAGAAAGGCAAAGGTTTTAGAAGCAGAAGGGAGGGGAAAGGGCACCCCGGGCCTAGAAGAGCCAGCACCAAGGCATGGAGATGGAAGCTGGAGCTGGAGACAAGGTGAGAGAAGGCACCAAAGGGCAGCCGGGTAGTGGGTGGGGCCAGGCCTGCACAGCCGCCCCCGTGGCACAGAAACTGCCTTGGGACTGGTTTCCTCATCTGTAAAGTAGAGGCCATATGCACCTCTGACATTAGCACTTGTGTGGTCGAGGCCAAGGCACTCCAGTGATCTCTGCCTCAGCTCCTTCATTTATAAACTGGGGAGACAGACAATGGGCAGAAGATGGCAGGGAAGTAGAGAATGGCATGGCTGAGCACAACAGGGGTGACAAGGCAGCCCGACAAGGCCAGGTGGTGCTTTAGGAAGGTCACTCTGAGTGTGAGATGGCCTGTAGAGGGCAAGCAGCTCCCCCTTCCCCCAGCAGCTCTGTCCAGGTGTGAGGTGATGAGGACATGGAGAGGGGGAAGGAGGGGAAGAGCATAGGGCGCAGGAGATAAAGACACGTGCCACATAAATGCTCATTCTCTTCCTCTTCCCTACAGAGACAAACAGACAGACAGAGACAGAGAGAGAGATTTGGCAAATTAATGGATATGGGCTGGGAGGCATTCACTCAACAAACATTTATTAAGCACCTGACCAGACAGTTCCTGCCCTCAAGGGGCTTCTCTTCCACTATTCACAGAAAGGTCAATGCAAAACTTAGATTGTCTCCTCCCAAGACTGGCGGAGAAATGAGAGAAAATGCTGGATTGGTGGCATCAGGGATTGGCTCAGAAGAGCAGGTAGCATTCTGGGAAGTGCAGGCATGGAGCACAGGCTATACAGAAGGTCAGGTGGTGTCTAAGGGGCCTTCCAGATCTCCCTTCAACATCACCGTAAAAGTGCACATTTATATGGTGTCTACTATGTGCCAAGAACTGTGCTGCTAAGTGCCTTACAAATATTTTAGTGGATCCTCAGAGATGGGAGCAGATGTGGGCTCACTCCCCTCCCCCCTCCCCAGGAATCATAAATTCTCAGAGCTGGGCAAGGCCAGTGCGCCCACTACAGGATGGAGAGCTCACTTATCACAAGGCAGCTCATTCTGGGGTGTGGATAGTTCTGGCACTGAGGTCTCTTCCCCATGAAGCCCGACCAGTGGGGAGTCCCGGGATCCTCTGAGAGGGCTCTCCTCCGAGATCACTTGGTCTAATCACCCCATTTTAGAGAGGAAGAAAGGGAGGCCCAAAAGGAGACAGACAGGATTCTGGCAAGACAACAGAGTAGAAGGAGATGGGCACCGGGAAACAGGAGAGCCCTGAGTTCACATTCTAGCTCTGACTCTTCCTGGCTTAGCTAGGACCCTGGGATAAGCAAGTCAATCAGAAAACGTCTTAAATACCTACTGAGGGCCAGGCACGGTGCCAAGCCCTTCGGACACAAAGAGAAGCCCTCAAGGAGCTCACAAAGTAATGGGGGTGGGAGAGAGAGAAAGTAGATCTTCATTTGGAAACCAAAAGAAAATTTAAAAACCAAAACAACAAACACCTCTGCCTTCAGGCTTGGTTAATCTCAACTCTCAAACACCTTCTCTCCACCCCAGCCCCCTCCCCCCCCAGGAAGTGCTAGCTCTTAGCACTTCTGGATCATTTTCATGCCAATGATTCCCAGATCAATACAGCCAGCCCTCCATGACCTCCTGAACCTGGGCAGCCCCAACAACTCCCAGCTGGCCATTCCACCTGGAGGGCCCATATTATGGCCCAAATCAGACTGCCACCTATCCAGACCCTCTCAGTACTGGCACCACCAGCCCTCCAGGAACTCGACCTCGGAACTACCTGGGTCCTTCCCTCAGCTTCACCCAACACCCCAGCAGGTGCCAGACTGGTCGAGTCACCACGCTCTCTGGCTCCTTTCATGGCCACCCTCCTAGGTCAGACATCTATTCCCTCTTCCCTGCATGAGAGGGAAGAGCCTCCTCACTGGTCTGCACCTTACACACAGCTGCCCCAAGTATCTACCGTGGCTCCCTCCGGCCTCTTAGTTTTATTCAAACACCTCGCCTTGGCCTGTGAAGCCTGTCATAATCTTGCACACACTGATGTTGCCAAGTTGATTTCATAGCCCTCCTTTCCACAGACCATGATCCACCTAAACAGGTCTGCTTCTGGTCCCCCAAACCTAGTTCCCTCATGCTAGGGATGCACTCTCTCCTGACCCACTGGGCCTCAGAGAACCCTGGCCGTCTTTCCTTAGCTGTACTCAGGTTTAGCATCTCCCAGAGGCCTCTGGGTGGGGTTAGCACTCTCCCCCACCCTACCCCCAGGCCCTTACCTCCCACTTTCTTGCAGGTTTACTAGCAAAATGCAGCAAGAGAATGAAGACCCTGGAGGGCAGGGGCCATTGTCCCTCCTCCAAGAGGATGGTAATCCTCCCCCTCCCCTCCCATTACCCATTCCCCCTTCCAGTAAGTCAAGTGCTTTACAAAACCTAGAACTCCTGTAGATTCCCACAGTTTTGAGGAGTCAGCACCCCTGGGATTGGAATCGGGAGTCTCTGACCAGGAGCCTAACTGGGGACTGTCCCTCTGAGCCTGCTCAGTCCTTGAAACCTCCAAGATGGCAGCCGTGCATCATGGAGTGCCCACCTTCGGACCTTGGTGCTATGAAAAGCTGGAGGTGACTTCTCTCAGTTTTCAGGCCTCTCCTGGTCTGTCATTAGTAAAGTGGAACACACAAGATCTGGAAGCAAAGGGTCTGGATTCAAATTCAGAATCTGTGACCCCTAAGGAAGTTCTGTAAAAAGAGGGGGCTCTAGGGCCCCTGAAGGTCCTGACCCCAAGTGACCCTGGGCTTGGGCCTTTAGGAGAGAGGGGAAAGCAGGCCCCCCTTCCCCCAAGCCCATGCTCCGCATCCCTCCGGCCCTCCAGTCTAGTCCCAAAGAACCTTTCCTGAGCCTATTAACCAGGATATAATTGTTATTTGCGGCCCAAGGGGACTCATTAGCAAGTTAGCACCTCAGTGGTTGCCATAGCAACAACAGCCGCAGAAACCTCCTCGTGACAGCGGGCTGGGGCTGCAGGGTGAGGCAGTACAGGGTCGAGATGGCAGATGCCTCCTCCACAGCCTCCTGCTGGACAGCTCCAGGGGGGGGGAGGCCCAGAGGCAAATCTTCTATCTCCAGCCCTCCCCTAAGCGACCTTCCAGATTCTGCCAAGGGCACCGGCCTCCTTCCAGGCACTGGGGTCTCCACTTCCCTCCCTCACCTATTGGGTTTCCACCCCAACGACCCATCTTGAATCTGTCTCTCTCCCCACAGCTACCGCTGGCACTGCAGCCTCCACATGGGCCTCCCTCCTAAAAGACCTTCGTTATTACCTTAGAGAATCCACCCTCCACCTGGCTGAAATGTAGATACTCCCAAATCACTGCCAGGACTAACCCTCTGCCTCCCCTGCTCAAGCTTCTCCAGGATCAAATCCAGATTCCTCTGGTTGCTGATGAGAGCCCTTTGGGATCCCGGCTGATGACTGGGATCTCTCCTCTTTCCATGTTCTCCATTGGGCCTGTGCGTTCCTTTCCTATCTGTACCAGAACCTTGGTCCCCACTCCCCCAATCTTGACTCTACAAAGCCCTGGCTCTAGAGGGCACTGCATTTCCTTCAGGAAGCCCTTCCTCATTCTCCAAGTCAGAAGCCGGCTTGTGTCTCCCATGGAGACACATGAATGTATGTGTAATTCTATGTCTCTCACCTGCATTTACTCATTAGTAGCATGTTGAGGGCAGGAGCAGGCTTCCTTTCCTATGTGAATGACCTGGTGCCCTGAAGGAGGACAGGAAGCCTAGAGCTCAGCCAAGCCTCCAACGCTTGAGACCTCCAGGGAGGAGAGCTCCCCACCTCTTCTGGCTGCCTCTTGGGCACAATTCTTGTGGTTAGGACAAGTTTTCTGACCTCAAGCCTAAATGGTCCTGTCTGGTACAACTCGGATAGCTCTGCCCATTGGAGCCAAGTACAGCCAGGCAGCCTGGGAGATGTCTGAGCCACAGCTTGACAGGCCAAGAGGGGCTGCACCTGATGACACTTGCCTAGAGTCTTGCAATGAGGGGGAAGGGAGAGAGATGCTGACACCCATGGACCTGCTCAAGCCACACCACAGAGGAGCCAGTTTGAAGGCCCAATCATTCAGAAGAGACATTTAAAAGTTTCACCGAGTCTCTGCTTAAGAACGTTCCATGGCTCCCCACTGCCTGGCTCCTCAGCCTGTCATTCAATTTGCTCCACTATTATGAGTGTTGATCAAGCACCTTGTGCTCCATGCTGGGGGTGCAAAGACAAAGTGCAGAAGAGCTCCAGACCTTGGGAAGTGACCGGAAACTTGGAGAGGAAGGAGGCACAGCCACAATGGCCATCACTGAGACTGGGGTTCGGGTCTGCCTCTGGCTGTGTGGCCCAGGGCACCTCTCCTAGAGCAAACTGTAGACTAACCCTGCATTGGTGGTGGAAGCCTCTTTACCCAGGAGGTTCTGGGGACAGTGAGGTCACCAAGCTGGTCCAAGGAAAGTCAATTCAGTAACTTGGGGAGGGGAGGGAGGGCTGGAGAAAACCAGGCCCCCGAGCTGAGGCTGGTGGGGAGCTCAGGGTGACAAGGAAGGGAATGGCCAGAGATGACTAATGTCAAGGCATGGGCAGGATGCGGAGGGAACGTCAAGGGGTGCTTTTCCCCCGCCTGTCCGTTCCATCATTCACCACTCCATCACCCAATGCCAGCAGCCTCCCAAACTGACTTCCCTGCCCCCAGCATCTTCTCAACCACAACCCATCCTGGATAGCCCTGAGTCCCAGCTCTAACAACCGCTAGCTGTAAGGCCCTGGATAAGCCAGGCACTGAACCATGCCGAGCCTGTTTCCTCTTCTGAAAAACAAGAAAAATCCTAGCTCCCTTTGCTTCTCACGGCTCTTTTGAGAAAAGTGCTCTGAAATCCTTGGCCTACCAGACCTTAGGGTCACTACTCTTGAGGGGAGCCCTCTGAAGGGGAAAAGCCACCCCACCCCAACCTGGACTGCTTACAAGGCCCACCCTCAGCAGTCTTGCCAGCCCCTCTTTCTCCACCTTTCAAGGGTGGGGGTCTCCTCCAGCCTCTTTCCTGGGCCTGTCCTGACCCTAGCCAGCCTTTGCTCCAGCCCTGCCTCCTCCAGGTAACCTTCTTCGATTGGGCCAATCCCTGCAGGGGCCCAGAGGACAGGGATTATTGGTGAGCAGAGGTCTTAGAGGTTTTGCCCTAAACAAAGGACTGAAGAGAAATGACTTGGCCAAGGTTACAAGCTGGAGACGCTACCACACCTCCCACTCTAACCACAAAATAGTGACTGATCCACCACACAGAAGGTGTCTCCTGGGAGGGGCCAAAGCCCCACACACCTCTCGGCCACAGAGGGCCTGGGAACAGTAACAGCAGTGCTTAAGTGCAAAGGCCCCAAGGCCCCTGGGGCAGAGATGCTGGGGACCAAGAATCAGCCCAAGAGGCCTTCCCCAGATGCCTGAGGCAGACAACAAAAGGGTAGCTGCCTCCTGATCTCTTTCCCAAGCACACAGACTCCTCCTTGACCCTCAGTCTGGATCCTGCCCTTGCAGGCAGGCATCCTGGGTGATGAGAGCACGCCCACTGTTCCCAGCCAGCCCCTCTCCCACTGCCTGCTTCCCGGTCAGAGCTAGGTGGCATCTTAGAGTTGGCTCATCTCTCACTTAAGAGAAGGGGAACCCGAGATCCAGAAAATATTTGTCCCTTGTCCAAGGTCAGTCACACAGTCATGAAGCCACAAAGCCACAATTCAACCTTATCCGGCGACCCCCAGGCCCAGGTGAAGGCTCACAAACACACTGTATGCGATAGCACCGTCTCCTGTGGGGCCAACCCAGCACTAACTGGAGATCAGACATCCACACAAATATGCATACACAAACACACACCTAGCATCTTTGCACACCTGGGGCCCTGCAGCCAAGGTCACAGTGAAGGGTGGGGCAGTGGCCAGAGCTGGGGGAGGGGGAACAGAAGGAAGGAAAGTGCCCTCCCCACTAATGCCCTGACTTTACACAGACCTTGACCTCACTAGGATACAGGAAGTCAGCCCAGGCCAGCCTTTCTCCTCCAAAGATGTGTTTAGCCTGGAAAAAGCTTTGTGGGGTGGGGTATGAAGATCATCTCCCAGTATCTAAAAGGCTCTAAAGGGGAGAAATGTGGGTGGGCTTGTCCTGCTCTGTTGAAGCCAGAACCAAGTTGCAGAAGGCAAATTTGGGGGTTTACTGTAAGGAGGAAGTTTCCCCCCTAAACAGAGCCATCTCCCTCCATAAATATATATGGGCAGGGATGGGTCTCACTTATATCTGTATCCAGCAAGCTACCTGGCACACAGTGGGTCCTTAGTAAGTCCTTGGTGAAATAAATTGTTCTCCAAAGATTTTGCTAGTGGGGTGAGGATGGAAGGTTGGGAGAGATGGGCCAAGATTCCATGATTCTTTAGTGGAATGTAGAGAGGAGGGCCAGCATGCCAGCAGGTTGGATTTAGGGAGCCGCTCAGGGATGGGACTTAGGAAAAGAGCCGCTTAGCTAGGCCAAAGGTACCTGGGATGCAGGCTAATTGGGGCAGTACTAGGAATGCTTGGAGATCTTCAGGAAGCAAGGACCCTCACCCCACCCTGACCCATTCATTTCTACAGCCCGTCCTTAGAAGGACAGAATTCAATCACTGGGAGAAGCAGAGAAAGAAGAAAGGCCCCCAGGATCCTCTTGTCCAATTTCTTCACTTTAGAGATGGGGAAACAGGCCCAAGGAGAAGGCACCTGGCCAAGATGAGCCAGCAATCTCCCTTGCCCCCTCTCCTAGGCAGGTCACCCCGGCTCTTCTTGCTCAGGTCCACCTCAAACCCCTCACCATGAAGGTGAAGCCAAGGTCTGTTAAGATGGACAATGACCTGGCATTGGTGACTCGATGACAAGCCCGGTCTCCTCATCTTCCTTCTGCTGCCTCCCATCCCTCTTCGGAGCAGCAGCCCCTCTTATCCCACAGGACCAGGGGAGGAGGCCAAGGTGTCTCTGCTCAAACTCTGCTCTTTACCCCAAAGGCCACTGGGAGCTGGAGAATCAAACTCAACTGAGTTCTAGCTGGGCTCCTTCCAAAGCTTATGACCCTGGGGCAAGGCATGAACAACTCCGGCTTCCTCTCCTCTAGAAGGGGCACCTTCCCAGATCCAGCAGGATAATGGGGGCCGTCACTGGGGCCTAGTTCTCCCATGAGCTAGATGGCAAATATTTATTCCCATTTTAATGATGTTATGATGACAATTATGTTATTTAATGGTATGAGAAGTCCCATTTTCCAGGTGGACCTCAGAAGTGAGATGACTTGCCAAGGTCACAGGGCTTCCAGACGTCAGAGTCTAGCCTCAAAGTGGTCCCTGGACCAGCCTGTCCAGCATTCTTGATGGCCCATGATGCCGCTGGGATGGAGGCAGCAATGAGCTGCCCAGAGGCCCCAAACCACTGCTTCCCACTATAGCCAAGCTAGTTTTACCTGGAAGGACGGAGGCCTGGGAGGCAGATGGTTTTCATTTTTGAAAGTGCCTAGCACATAGTAGGCATTTAATAAAGCTTATCGACTCAGCTCAGCTCCAAGCTGACTCAGCCAGATGCTCCCTCCCTCCTTTGCAGGCCCTTTAGGGGGCACCTGGTGGAGGCTGGGGCAGGACACCCTCCATCCTTCCACCTCTTTCCCTGGGCCCACTGCAGCCAGACCCAAAGATGGCCTTGCTCACTTCTGCAGGACAGGAAATCTGAGTGTAGGGCCAGGGCCCCTTCTCTGGAAAGCCTCTCACTGAGCCTTCCCTCTGCAGTTACCCCCAGTGGACCTGCCTAGCGCTTCTTTGCACATATGTGCCTGCATGTTGTCTCCCTCATTAGGCCAGCAGAGACCAGCTTTTGCCTAGGCTTCCTCTGCCTCTTCTCTGCTGAGGATTTCCCCTACCTTACCATCCTTATCCCAAAGAATCCTGGGTAGAAAGGAACCAAGCAGCAGCAGCCACTCAGTATTCAATCCTTTATTTCGACAGTAAATGTTTATGGAACACCTCTGGTCAGTGACTGGAGGGCCTTCCTGGAGCACTAGGCATGCTGAGGCTGCAGGTCCCAGCCTGGGATCCCTTAGCTTTCAGGGGCCTAGTACAGCAGAACCTAAACTCATTCCCTCCTGGAGGGACAATGGGAGGTGGGGGTGGGCAACAGGGGTGATGCTCTTCCCTCCTCTAGTCTCCTACTGCAAAGAGGAGGGGAGGCACCTATTGCCACTCTCCTTGTGGCTGGAGTTAGGAGATGCTCAGCCTCAGGAGGAGGGTCCTTGTGTGCTGGACATAAGCAAAGGCAGGGCATTGTGGGGGTCAGAGCACAGAGAGGGACCTGAAGAATATGGATACTTCTTGGGCCTGCCACCTAGGCGCCAGCCAGTGCAGGAAGAGAAAGAAAAGGAGGGAAGAGGAGAGGAGGGGAAGAGAGGGAAGGGGAGAAGGTGGGATGTGCAGCTTCCTTTCCCTTCCCCTCCTAGATGGGCCAGGCAGTTCTACAAGAAGGCTTTAGTGGTCTCCAGTCCGAAGGTCCCTTGTAGTAGGCTATGTATGTAGGGGTGGGGGGGGGGGGGGGGGGACTCTGTCCCTGCTTCCCTAGCCCCAAACCTCCCAAAGCTAATGGACACAGTCCAAGTTGGGTCCAGCCAGGCCTTCCCAGACTCACCCCACCCAACCTTCTGCATCGCCCAGCTCCCTTCCTCTTCTCCCCCACAGCTCATGGGAGCCCAGTAGACCGGCCAAGGGACTCAGGCTGCAGGGCCAGATTGAAATCTCCATCTCCCCACACTCCATCCTAGGTGGCTACAAGCATCGATCTACCTGGGGGCACCCAGCCAAGGCTCAGGAGGGGAGAAAGAGAGTGCCAAGGCAGGGAGATGATGCCCGCTGACTGACAGTGCCACCCCCAGCCCATCAAGAAGAGGACAGATATGGGAAAAAGGAAGGCTGGGCCGCAGCCCCCTCCCTGGTGCCAAGCTTAGACTGGCGCAGACAGGAAACCCAACGTGGGGGTGTGGGGGGGGAGGGGGCTCTGCGAACACAAAGGTGCGCTCCACTCCCTATACCCACATCACTGTCGCCGCCCGGGGAGGGGGGAGGGCGCTGGCCGTCTGGGTGGGCCAGAAGACCCTCCTCTCAGCCCCCCTACTGAATCCTCCTCCCTTGGCGGGCCTGTCGGGTGCACAGCCAAAGCTCGGGCCCGGGCCCCGGGGGAAGTGGGGGAAGGCAGCAGGGAAGGGGGACTGCACCTGGAGCCCCGCCCTGCTCTTGATCTTCAGCCCGCGGCGCCCCCTCCCCCCAGCCGAGCAGCTCACCTGCCCGGAGGCGCTACAGGGGGGGCCTGGGTGCAGAAAGACCGGCCAGTTTAGCCCCAGTTCTCAGCCCGGGCCCCGTCCGCGCGTCCTTCAGTCAGCCTAGGCTCGGCTGTCCCCCCGGCTAGCGCGAGTGGCTGCGGGAGGGATCCCCGCACTCACCTAGTGCGGCGGCCCCCGGGCCAGGCCCGGCTGCTCAGCCTCCGCTGCTGCTGCCGCCGCCGGGACAGGCCGGCCAAGGTCAAAAGGAGACCTGGGCGGCCGGGCAGCTCGGTGCGCAGCCCGCCCCGCCCCGCACCGCCCCGCACAGCCGCCGCGAGCGCCCCGGCCCCGTTCCTCTCCGCGCGCGCACCCCCGCCCCAGTCCAGCCTGGCGCTCACCGGCGCGCACCCACGCGCCCCCCGCCACGCACAGCCACGCGCCGCCCCTTCCCCCGCACCCCCGGGTGCCCACGGACCCACGGACGGACGGATGAGGCCGGGCCCCGACGGGCGTGCTTAGTCTTACCCGGGCTGCGGGGCTCCGGCTCTGGCTTGGGAAAGCTAGGACTGCGGCGGCCGCGGGGGGAGGGGGGACACAGGGGGAGGGGGGACGGGGAGGGAGGGGGAGAGCTTGGAGGATGAGGTCATGCCTAGAGAAAAAGGGCCCTGACGTCACCCGCAGCCAATCAGCGCGGGCGGCTCAGGGGCAGGTGACGTCAGCCTGCGAGCCAGCAAGAGAAAGAGAGGGAGAGAGTGAAGCAGCGAGCGAGGGAGAGAGCGAGCCGGGCACCCGGGAGTGAGGGGAGGGCTCGGGGTGCGAAGGGGAGGGGGGTGGGCAGCGGGGTGGAGGAGGCCGTGGGGGCTGCTGTGGGGCCCGGGCCCCTCCGGCCGCCAGCTCGGGCCTCACGGCGAGGCCGCCGGGGGGAGGGGGGGGCGGGCCCGCGGCGATTGGGTGTTTATTGTGAGCCGGGGAGGCTGGCCCTTCCCTCCGCTGACAAAGAGGGAATTAGGCTGCGGACCAGGCCGGCCCAGAGAGAGAGACCGAGCAGCGGAGATCCGGCCTGGGGGCGGCGGTGGGCGCTCCATCCTGGGCCGACCGGGTCTGCCACCCCGTCCCCCCAATCCTTCCGCGGGCCCCCTCAGGCCCCTGAAGTTTCATTGTAATAGCTGGACATTCATTCGTTCATTCAACGAGCATTTAAGCGTCAGCCTTGTGCCAGGCCTGGGAGGGTACAAGGGGTACAAATACAAACATGAGTCAAGGGGCTGCCCGGAGCGGGAGGAGGCGGGGGAGACAACCGAGAAAATGAGACACAAGGTGGCTACAATGTATCTGCAATGTAGATACCGAGGAATTTCCCCAGCCGGCCCTGGCCTCAGCCTGTTGGCGGGGCTAAGTCGCCTATGGAGGGTGATGCTGCCGCCCTTGGCTACTCACTGACCATCGCAAAGGCCCTAGTCAAGCCGAACTCACCATCTCTGATTGGGCTCTCAGCCCCTCCCCATTTCTGTCTCCAGCACCACCATCCCCCCCAGCCCCTCCCCATTGCTATCTCCAGCACCACCATCCCCCCAGCCCCTCCCCATTGCTGTCTCTAGCACCACCATCCCCCCCAGCCCCTCCCCATTTCCGTCTCCAGCACCACCATCCCCCCAACCCCTCCCCATTTCTGTCTCCAAAACCACCATCCCCCCAGCTCCTCCCCATTTCTGTCTCCAGCACCACCATCCCCCCCAGCCCCTCCCCATTGCTGTCTCCAGCACCACCATCCCCCCCAGCCCCTCCCCATTGCTGTCTCCAGCACCACCATCCCCCCAGCCCCTCCCCATTGCTATCTCCAGCACCACCATCCCCCCCATCCCCCCCAGCCCCTCCCCATTGCTGTCTCTAGCACCACCATCCCCCCCAGACCCTCCCCATTTCCGTCTCCAGCACCACCATCCCCCCAACCCCTCCCCATTTCTGTCTCCAGAACCACCATCCCCCCAGGGCTCCTCCCCATTTCTGTCTCCAGCACCACCATCCCCCCCCAGCCCCTCCCCATTGCTGTCTCCAGCACCACCATCCCCCCCTAGCCCCTCCCCCATTTCTATCTCCAGCACCACCATCCCCCCCAGCCCAGTCCGTTGCCAAATCTCCCTTCAGAACACATCTCCCAGAAGACCCCTTCTCTCCAATGGGTCACTCAGGCAACAGTCACTAAGCTCTGACTTGTGGCTTTTTGTCCTTCGTTCTCGAAGAGAATTGGGGAGGTGATATCATGACATACAAAGTGAATTGGCTTCAAGTGAGGAAGGGCTGTGCAAATGACTTAAGTGCTAAAACTCTGGGGTACAAAAACAAAGGCAACTCTTGTCTTCAAAGAGCATCCATTCGAATGGGCAAGGCCACACTCCTGTGAGGACAGAGCACCGGGCCTGCAGCCTTGAAGAGTGATTCCTCTTCAAGAGTTGGAATCCAGCTTCAGGCACTTAGCAAGTCTCTTCACCCTGTTTGCCTCAGTTTCCACACCTGTCAGATGAAAGGAAATGGCAAGCCACTCCAGTATCTTTGCCAAGAAAACCGACCCGAAGAGTTGGACATGATTAAACTCGACTCAACACCAGATACATCCACGGGAAGCCAAAGCTGAGAGGGGTTGGGGGTGGGCAGGCTCAATGAAGAGGTTCGGATTGCAGCCAGCCTGGGTGCCCTCGTTAAATGGAGGTTTGGGGGAGAAGAAGCTCTCTGATCAGAGGAAGGGGCCAAAGGGCCGAAGGTTCTTCTAAGCTGTGAAGTCCGGGGCTGCCATGATCTTCAGAATGAGTAGGGTTCTGGGCATGATGCAGCCTGGACTCCATTCACAGGTCGCTAGGTGGCGCCACAGTGGAGAGAGACCTGAGCCTGGAGCCGGGAAGACCTTCATTCAAATGTAGCCTCAGACAGTGTAACTGTTCGACCCTGGTCAGCTCTTTTCACTTCTGCCTCATGGGGATAACGATAGCATCTTTCTTCCAGGACTGTTGTAAAGCACTTGGCACGATGCCTGGCACATAGTAGGTGCCCAGTAGGTGCTTATTTCCCTCTTTTCCACTGGTTACCCTAGTTCTGGCTCCCATCCCCCCTCCCCTGGCCCACTCATCTCCGCTCAATCCACTCCAGTGTCTTCTCTCCCCAGCTGCCAGGCTGGCCCACATCACCCCCTGCTCGGGGGCCCTAGGGTTGCCATTTCCAGAATCGGCTCTGAGCCCTCACTAGGCCTATCTTTACAGGCCTTTCCTAAGCTGGATCCAACTACACTTTCCTCCCCTCCAGGGACTCCCCAGTCCAGCCACCTGGACCTCCTGGAAGCTCTTCTTCCCCCTCCCCCCTCCATTCAGGATGACTGTGCCGGGAGGCCTGGCACACTCTTCCTCCCCACCATCATTTAGAATCCTGGCACCTCCAATCCCACCTGGGGCAGGAGGCCTCACCTGCGGCCCCTCTGTGCAGGGGATGGAGATCCATGGCCCAGCTCCATCCACGTTGGCTCCCCTTGGAAGGTTTCTTCATGCCCAGCGTCTGGCACATAGTGATCTCCTGAATTCCCCGAGGGAGACCTGAGTCTGCATCTTCACCTGAAGCACAAGCCCCACCAGCTCAGCTGGCCTTTTGGCCCTTCCTTCAAGACCCTCCACCTCCCACACCCAGCATTGGCGCTAGCTGGGCCCCATGCCAGTAGTGTTAATCCCAGCTAAAAGCCTACTTTCTACTGGAAGCCTTTGCCAACTGCCGTTAATGCTGGCACTTGTCCTTCATCGATTCTCTCTGGAATATTTCTCCTGAATCAATCGAGTTTGCCCATAACTTGCCACCACCATCAGCCATCTGGTTTGGGGTTCAGGGTTTGGGGGTTGCCCTTTCTTTGTATCCCCAGGGCTCTGGGCCGGTGTTAGGTACCTAATTGGCTTGTTGATACATTCCAAAGGTCTCTGGATGAACCATGACCCCCACTGTCAGATACAGTTGACTGGATTCTGAGGGCAGACCCAAGCAGATTCCCCGCCCCACCCCACCCCCACTTGTTTTCCACGACCCCACCTATTTGTGGGCAGTGAGGTGGTGCAGTAGATAGAGTGCCAGGCCTGGAGTTCAAATCCAGCCTCACACACTATCTGTTTGACCCTGGGCAAGTCACTTTACCCTATTTGCCTCAGTTTCCTCATCTGACCAATGAACTGGAGAAGGAAAGGGCAAACCCCTCCAGTGGCCAAGAAAACACAAATGAGGCTATGAAGAGTCAGGCCGACTAAACCACCACAGATGCAGATTGGTGAGAGGTTTTGTTTTTCTTGGTTTTCAATTGGTGGGGGAGGGGAAGGGGAAGGAGGAGCTTTTGGAATTGAAAATAAAATAAAAATGGAATTTCAAAAATGCTTATTGACTTGCCCCTCATCTCCCTCTTGGTTGGGGATATTCCAGAGAAGGCCCAGGCTGGGCTGCTCATGCCCCCAGGGCTCATCTGAAGGGGAAAGGGCTCTTCTTTCTAGGTAGGGGTGCATTCCTATTCCTGCCTCTCCCAGGCCATGAAAGTCTGCGGGGGCAGGGCTGGGCAGCTCCTGCTGTTCTGGGACCTTAGCACACAGAAGAGGGGCTCCATTGGGCTTGGGTGAGTTGAATGTCCCTGGCATGGGCCTCTATTCAGAGAGAGCAGACCTGCCTGGCAGCCTAGGAGCTGACAGCCTCCAATTTGTAGTGAATAAATCAAGAGAGTAAACAAACACAGGGAGGAGGAGAGGTTTCCCCATAGGGGCCCCAGGGGCTCTGAGAGACTGTGAGGTGCTTGAGGGACAACTCCAAGCCCTTCTGGGAGCTGAGGATAGGTGCTCTGGGGGAAGCTGGGAGCTGCTAGTATTCCCCAAAAAGAGGCCTCTAAAGGAAGACTTGAGGAAGGAGCAGAAACCCCTATGGGAGGGAGCAGCAGTGGTCCAAAGGTCTGGACTGGGCTTCTTCCTTTGTGACTGGGAGGCTGCTTCCTAGTCCCTCCATCAGGGCCTTAGGTAAGCTTGACCCCTCTCTGGAGGTGGGGAACCCAGCAGCTTCTCCCTCCTCCTGCCTTCTGCCTCCTGAGTCCTGAGTCCTGCCTCCTCCATCCCTCCCGCCTCCTCTCCCCTCCCTCCTCCCCTTTCCCTCCTCCCTCCCTCCTCCTGCCACCTCCATCCTCCATCCCCCTCCTCCCTTTTCCCTCCTCCCTTCTGCCTTCTTCCTATTCCCTCCTCCTGCCTCCTCCCTCCCTCTCTCCTGCTTCTTCCCTCCTGCCTACTCCCTCCTCTTCCCTTCTTCCTGCCTTCTCCCTCCTCCCTCCCCCCCTGCCTTTTCCCTCCTTCCTCCCTCTTTCTGCCTCCTCCTTCCTCCCTCTTCTGCCTTCTCCTTCCTCCATCTTGCCTCCTTCCTCTTCCCTCCCTCCTCCTCCCTCCCTCCTACCTTCTCCCTCCCTCCTGCCTTCTCCCTCCTCCCTCCTCCTTCCTCCCTTCTGCCTCTTCCCTCCAACCTCTCTCCTGCCTCCTCCCTCTTGCCTTCTCTCTCCTGCCTCCTGAAGGGCCCTCAGGGAGAGCCTGGGGCCTGGATGCCTGGCTTCTCCTCTTGGCTCTGCCACAGCCCCACCCTGTGACTGACTGGGCAGGCTGGGCTGGGCTGATGGAGCAGGCATGCTCTGGTACTTTGACGGGCTGCTGCCCTGGGTGGTGCCTCATAGTCTGTTGGCCCTCAGTCAAATTCAGTGAGTCAGTCAGTGTCTTTGAGTGCTCAGAGCTCCTCTGGCTAGGACCCAACATGGGGAGAGCAGCCCACAAGACTGCTGGGGCTGGGTGGGAGCCTAGAGTCAATAGGGATGTGAGCAAAAGCAGGGGCAGTTGAGCCCTCTCCCCCACCCCCAGGCAGCAGATACAACCCCGAGGGCTTCCTCCTGCCCTATCCAGGCCATCTTAGATTTCACTGCTGAGATTTGGTTAAGCCTGGTTCCTAAAGAAGGCCACTCCTGTTTGGGTCACTCTGGCTCTTCCAAAGGGACCATCCTTTGTCATGCTGGAAATTGGAAACTGAGGGGGGTGGGGACCAAGAGGTGGGAGGGCAAGGGGACATTTGGCTGCACTTCTGGTCCCCTGAGCCTCCAGGTAGGTGTAGACTAGCTCAGGGTACTAGACTTTCATGGGCAGAGGAGGTATTTATATCAAGGAGCCACACAAGAACATCAGTCATCAACATCGATCCAGCAGCTACTACGTGCCAGGCAATGGTGGCTAGGTGGCACGGCGTATAGCATGCCAGTCCTGTAGTCAGGAAGACTCCTCTTCTTGAGTTCAAATCCAGCCACACACACTTAATAGCTATGTGACTCTAGGTAAGTCACTTCACCCTGTTTGCCTCAGTTTCCTCATCTGCAAAATGAGCTGGAAAAGGAAATGGTGAACCACTTCAGATTCTTTGCCAAGAAAACCTTAAATAGTTTCATGAAGTCAGACATGACTAGAAGGACGGACAATTTGTGCCTGGTCCTGTGCTGAGGGCTGGATCATCAGAAATCACTGAGGGGTCCCTCCAGTCCCACTAGGTCACGGAGATGGTCATGAAAGGTCTGAGCAGGGACACCCTGAGTTCACCTCAGGCCTACAAGCCTTCCTGCAGGGGTTGCCAGGGTTCTCATATGTTGGGCCAACTTCTATGTGGCAAAGACAGCCCATCTCCTCAGGTGCTCCTTGTCCTGAGGCTCGGAGCTTGACTGCCAGGCCCTAGCCCCGGGCTGGACACCAACAAAGAGATCTGCATCCCCACCACAGGAGGAAATCAGCTCCCTCTTTGTCCCGGATTTCTGGCCCTTTCCTGGGCTCAGACACCTGTGTATGGCCCCAGCACACCTGGCACAGTGACAACAGGGAGGGATTGGGCAATGAGCAGGGAAGGCTGGGTGGGGGCAGCAGGCAGCTGCCCTTGGCCTAAATGCCTGTGGAGGGTGGGGCCAGTCCAGACTTCAGTTTGCCAGGTCCAGCTTTTCTCTCCAGAAACAGGTGTTCAGTGCCTGACTGGCTTAAATAAATGGGTCAAGGTTCCCCTCTGCTGTCTGAACATGGAACTTCAAGGGGGTTTGCCCCCGAAGGCATTACTGGGCGTGGGGCACTAGCCCAAGACCAAACCATGAGAACATTTGAACAGAGAATGTTGGGAACTAGCCAGGGGTGAGGGCACCAGGCGAAACCAGAGTCAGGAGTCAGAAGACCTAGCCTGAGTTCAAGTGCACTCACTCACTGGCATTGTCAAGAGGCATTTAAGAAGCACCCACAACACACTAGACATTCTCTGAAAGAAAAGGGATACAGAATAGCAAGGCCAGTCCAGGCCGTCAAGGACCTCCCAGTCTAATAATGGCGCCAACAGGCAAACAACCTTGGACCAACGAGACCAGGTGAACAGGAGGTGATCTAAGAATGGAGGGACAAGGAGTCGGGAAGGGGTTTCTGTAGAAGGGGGGATTTTAGCTGAGACTTCCAAAACAAAACCCAGAAAGGCCAGGAGGCAAAGGGTGAAGAGGAATAGAGTTCCAGACCTCGGAGGAAGGGGCTGCAGGGGGAGTGCCTTGTTCAAGGAACCACAAGGAGATCACAGGATCCAAGAGGAGCTGGGGGAATCAGGTGTAAGAAGACTGGAAAGGAAAGAGGCTTGGAGGGGCTTTGAACAGTAACCAGAGGATTTTGTATTTAATACTGGAAGGGATGGGATCCAATCGCTTTTCACTGAACAGCATTTCAACTCTTGGGAAATTGGCTGTATTAAATATTCATCCCAGGAAGGACTTGAGACTGGTTTCCACCATTTCATAGACCCTGGTAGGACTTCCATTTTCCCTGGGAGACTCCAAGGGAGGCCAGTAATGAGAGCCCCATTTCTAATGTTCACTCATGAAATTATGTTGTGAAACTTTTATCGATGTTTTCCTCCAAAGCAAGGCAGCAAACTACCAGTGTATGAAAAGTCTTAAACTAGGAATAGTCAGTGAAAGTTGGAAGTGGATGGCAAGGAGACTGGAAAGCAGAAAGAGCTATGAGAGACAGTGACAGAGAGAGACAGTCTCTCCTACTTGGAGAGGATGGGAAGTTCATAAGAAACCACTGAAGACCTGGACACAGAGATTCTAACCATGGTGAAGGAAGCCAGGAGTACTTGAGGACTGCAAGGGCTTCTGTTGATCCCTGAAATGGAATTACTGCTTAATTGTCTTTCTTGGGGTGGGGTTGACAGAGTGTTTGTCATTAGTCCCTTGGGGGGTGAGTTTCTGTTTTCCCGGCTCTCCCACTGAAGCTGTGACTTGTCTCCATTAATGTCTTTATTGATCCAAGACCATGGCCTAGGATTGCCAGTGCAGCCTCCTCTGGAGAGATGACTGTACCTCCCATTTGCCTATGCCTCTTTCCTACATTTCTCTCCCTTGTCTTGTGTTGCTATGGCTGGCTTTTTTAGAGGTCTGTCACAGGAAAGCAGGAGGAAAGGCCCTGAGCTGATAGGGGACTTCTGCTAGATATCCCCGTTACCCATGGTGCTGGTACTTGGACTGAGGTGGGAACTGTTATAACATCCAGGAAAGGAGCTTTCTTTGCTCCCCTTTTGCGGACTTTACAAAACATCAGAAATGGGTGGCACATATTGGTCAAGGCTCTTTTCCCCTATATTTCTGTATATTCTCTGTGTCTATTCTCCTCCCAAGGGACAGTTATTCCACAGGGATTTTCTGTCTTCCCATATGATGGAAAAATGTTCAGGGAACCATCCTTGCACTCTCCACAGCATATCTCACTGAATGTTTAAAAAAAAATGATGCCTTCTTTTCACTTTCATTTTGTTAAAGCTTTTTGTCACTAAAGTCCATTCTGCTGGTTTTCAATACTTTTCTCTGCCTGGTTTGTTTCTCCCAGGTATTGGGAGACAATCATTGTCTCAGTGAATGAGTTTGATGAAGTGCTCACCCATTTCTCTCTCTCTGTTTCTCTGTCTCTCTTTCCACACTCTTCTCTCTCTGTCTCTGTCTCTCTGTCTCTCTCTTTCTCTCTCTTTTTCTCTCTCCTTTTCCACTCTGACTCATCATGAATGCACATTTTTCAACATGGTACATAGGGCCATATTCTGATAACATCACACAAGACAGCCCAATTTCTCCACTAAGACAATCTCAGTTAGACTGCTCTCCCACAGATTTGAAGCCAACACCGGGATGGATATAGGCAGTTCAACCTCAATAGGGATGAATACAGAGTGGTGACCTAACTGAGGTCCCAAGCATCAAGAGCATGGCTCCACGATGGAGGAGGCATGCTTCCTTTGTGATAGGTCTGAATCTTTTACTGGAAAGCAAGGTCCTTTGGAATCAGCTGAGGAATGGGGAAGCCTTGCCGGTATAAGCTTCCTTATGAACCACTGGCTACCTGGAGAGGGGCAATAAAGAGGTACTGAGGCAGAATTTTGACACGTTCCCACTGAGTGATTTACCTGGGATTAATGGAGGCCCTAATAGCTCTACTGCCAAGTGCTGTGTAGCCAGAATGGTCTCTAAAATCATGAGCTCTTCACATTGTGATCATCAAACTGCAAAAGTCACACACAAAAGTTAGTGGAACGCAAGAAGAAGGTGCAGAAGGGGTCAGGTCTGGGCCAACGTCCCACAATGTCCCAATATCCGAATGTCCCAATACCCCAAGACCCCAGAATGTCCCTGCCTGCAAGCCGCTGAATAGGTACTCAGGGAACAGGATGCAGATCACCCCAAGGCATTTGTCAAGACAAGGGAGACATTTTCAGGTTTAAGGGCAGATTTAATTAAAAGGAAATGATTGTGCAGGTTCCCAGGGATGGGAAATGATGCCCAAGAAAGGCAAGGAGACACTTTGTAGGAGAAAGTGGAGGAGTCAGGGAATGAGGGCTGTTGATGGGCAGCTCAGGAACCTCCAGCCATGGCCCAGCATCTGGTGGCAGAGCAGAAGATCCTTCGGAGACGACCCAGAGGTTTTCCAGGGGGTCTGGGTGGTGTGCTAGGCTAGTCCATGGGTGTGTTCCTTTGCGGTGTGATGTCCCCTTGGCCAAGGAGGAGGGGTAACATGGAAGGATGGGGGATTGGGAGAGCTGCTGTCTCAGGGCAGCTTCCTGAGTAACAGTAGAGAGCAGGCAAAGCAGAAATGATGGTTCCCTGATGGACCAGTGGCCTGGAGATCAGCAAGAATGCTGAGAAAGGAGCAGTGCTGCTGGGAGCTGGGAGTGGATGGTGGGTCTTGTAAAGTGGTGTGTTATCCTAGGGGTCTCATGGGAAGTCCAAGGGGTGGGCTTCAGATCTTACACTGGCAGCAAACAGGGACACAGCAGTTGGACTGCTGGCAGCAGGGCTTGCAGCAGCTGGACTGGCAACAGCCTCCACCACAGCCGGAGCAGGAGCAAGCTGGCACACAGCAGCAGACAGGCTTGCAACACTTGGATTGAGAGCAGCCGCCACAGCCTCCACCACAGCCGGAGCAGGAGCAAGCTGGCACACAACAGCAGGCAGGCTTGCAACAGCTGGACTGACAGCAGCCCCCACAGCCAGAGCCACAGCTGGACTGACAGCAGCCCCCACAGCCAGAGCCACAGCTGGCCTGGCAGCAGCCCCCACAACTGGAGCCACAGCCTCCCTTGCAGCTTCCACCACAGCTGGAGCCACAGCCTCCCTTGCAGCCTCCACCACAGCTGGAGCCACAGCCTCCCTTGCAGCCTCTACAAGAGCTGGAGCCACAGCCTCCCTTGCTGCCTCCACCACAGCTGGAGCAGGAGCAGGCTGGCACACAGCAGCAGACAGGCTTGCAGCAGCAAACTGGCACACAGCAACTGGAGCCACAGCCTCCACAGCTGGAGCCACAGCCTCCTGAACAGCCAGAGCAGCCCATGGTGCTGGGAGCTTGGAGGAACTTGGTGTACACAGGGGTGGAATGTGTCGAGAGAGAGAGAGAGGAGTCAGTGGGTTGTGGCGGCCCCTCTCAGCACCCAGCTTTTATACTGCGAGCAGCAACAGGGACGGGACTGGGCACATGCTCACTTGCCGCTCACTCTGAAGCCCTGCAGAAGCAGGAGAAGCCCCTGTAGGCTTGGTAGGTTGTTGTTGGACACTGGGCCCCTGGCTGCCATTGGCTCAGTCTTTGGATCGTGTTGGGACGGGCCTTGTGGCCATGACTCACCTGGAAGCCGCAGGCTGCCTTGATTGGCCAACAGGGCTGTTTGGCACTGCCCATAGGGACATTGGGATCTGCCAGCTCCACGCAGGAGCCTCCAGGCTCCCCCAGTTCAGCCCCAGATGACAAGGAGATGCAGAGAGCCCAGAAGCCAGGGAAGAAGCAGAAGATTCCTGGAGATGTGTGGGCAGGTTGGAGCAGGCATGTGCGTGGCACAACGTGTTTGGCTCTTCAGCCCCATGAACATGCCCCAAGTCTACAGGCTGAGAGAAGAGTCATGGCCAAGGCAGGGCTGACAAAGCTGCTGGCAGACACTGCAAAGCACCGATGACCTTGCTTCAAGGAGGAAAAAGGGAAGACCACCGGTGGGTGTCAAGTGAGCATGTCCTGTGCCGTATCAGGTGAGAGGGGGCCAGCTCTTGCCTCCCCTCAAGAAGGAAGAGAGGAAGAAGGAAGCCCAGGCAAAACAGGCAGTCAGGGAAGGTGTCCCAGGTCCAGTAGACCTGATGGGGCTAGGTTGGGGAAGGGCCTGCCACAGGGGATAAAGCCAGAGGAGGCAGAATCTTGTGAGCTGAGCAAGGAGGCTTCAGCCTCATTGTTGCCACCATGTGGGCAGAGAGGTCCTGTCATGCCCCATCAGAGTCAAGAGAGCAGCACTGGAGGGGTCAGGGGCAAGGCTTCTGCATGTCTGCTGGAGGCAGGGGGAAAAATGGGGAGCATTGTGACCCTGAGTCCTGGCCCTCATGGCGGCTGGGGAAAAGAAGGGAAGGCTTGGGGTCAGCAGTGATGGGGAAAGGAGCTGGATGGTGGAGGAAGACTGTGGTCATCTGATCAGGAAAGGCTCTGGAGACCAGGAACTCTCTCACTTTGGTCCATGGATCCTCCTGGCCCTAACCAGTGGCTGGCAAGGGTGAGGTGATTCATTGTGCCTGTTTTTAAAATAATATTTTATTTTTTTCCAATTCCATGTGAAACAAATTTTCACATTTCCTGCTTTAAATTAGGAGAGCAAGGAATAGATTACCTGTCAGACCTGTGGAGAAAGGAAGAATTTATGACCAAACACGAGGTGGAGAATGTTATCAAATGCAAAATGCAAAATTAAATAAAATAGTTTTTGGGCCAACAAAGCCAATGCATCCTTGGGTAGAATGGAAACAGAAAGCTGGGAAACATTTTGGACAACCAAATTCTCTGATGAAGGCCTCAGTTCTAAAATATACAGAGAACAGGCAGACTTCAGAAAAGCCTGGAAAGACTTACATGAACTGGTGCCGTGTGAAGGGAGCAGAACCAAGACAACATTGTCCACAGTAACAGCAACACTGTGAGATGCCCAACTTTGATAGACTTAGCTCTTCTTAGCAATGCAAGGATCTAAGACAACTCCAAGGTGCTCATGATGGACAATGCTCTCCACCTCCAGAGATGCAGTCCAGAGACTGGAGTCTGAATGCTAATCGGAGCATAGTATTTTTTCTTCTTGCTTTCCTTTCTCTTGGTTTTTCCTTTTAGTTTTGATTCTTCTCTCACTGTATGACTAATATGGAAATATGTCTAATCGGACTGTACATGTATAGCTTATATCAGATGGCATGCCCTCTTGTGGAATGGGGAGTGGAGGGAGGAAGAAATAATTTGGAGTTCAAACCCTTGTAAAAGTGAATATTGAAAGCTATCTTTACTTGTAATGGGAAGAAACAAAATACTATTAAGTGGGGGGAAACATTTCCTGCTTTAAGTTTCGAGTTTCAAATACTATTCATCCTTTATTTCCATCTCCCCTCCCTGAGAAGGTGAGCAATCTCCTTTAGGATACATCTGTGCAATCACATAAAACATTTCCATGTTAATCATCTTGTGCAAGAAAACTTGAACAAGAAAGAATGAATGAAAGAAATAGAGAAAAGAAAGGGAAGAGAACGAAGGAAAGAGAAAAAGGAAGAGAGAAAGAGAATGAAGAAGAAAAATTAGAAAAAAGAGGAAAGATTAAAGGAAAAGATAAAAATGAAGGAGAGAAAAAGAAAGAAAAAGGAGAAAAATAGAGAAAGACAGAAAGAAAGAAAGAAAGAAAGAAAGAAAGAAAGAAAGAAAGAAAGAAAGAAAGAAAGAAAAGAAGGAAGAAAGAAAGAAGGAAGAAAGGAAGGAAAAAGGAAGGAAGGAAAGAAATAAGGCAAATTAAAAATAATATGCTTCAGTTTTCCATCTGATGTCACCAGTTCTTGCTCTTGAAGCAGACTGCATTTTTCATCATGAGTCCTTTTGGATTGTGTCTAGGGTTGTTATATTACTGAGAAGAGCTAAGTCATTCCCAGTCGTTTCAGCTTTTTATCAGTATTCCTTTCTGATGGTTTTCAATACTTTCCTCTGCCTGGTTTGACTCTCCCCAACAGTCATTTTCTTTTTTTTTTAATTCCATATTTTATTATTTAATACTTTTTAGTTTTCAGCATTGATTTTCACAAGATTTTGAGGTACAAATTTTCTCCCCATTTCTACCCTCCCCCCCACTCCAAGATAGCATACATTCTGATTGCCCCATTCCCCAGTCAGCCCTCCCTTCTGTCACCCCACTCCCTCCCAATCCCCTTTCCCCTTTCTTTCTTGTAGGGCAGGATAGATTTCTATGTCCCATTCCCTATATATCTTATTTCCCAGTTGCATGCAGAAACAACTTTTTCTGAGCATCTGTTTTTAAAACTTTGAGTTCCAAATTGTCTCCCCTCTTCCCTCCCCAGCCACCCTGCCTAAGAAGGCAAGCAATTCAACATAGGCCACACATGTATCATTATGTAAAACACTTCCACAATACTCATGTTGTGAAAGACTAACTACATTTCCCTCCATCCTATCCTGTCCCCCTTTATTCGGTTTTGTCCCTTGACCCTGTCCCTTTTCAAAAGTCATTGCTTTGGATTATTTCTTTCCCTCTATCTGCCCTCTCTTCTATCGTCCATCCCTTGTTATCCCCTTCTCCCTAGTTTCCTCTGGGGTAAGATATCCAATTGAGTGTGTATGTTATTCCCTCCTCCAGTCAAATCTGATGACAGCAAGATGCTCTCATTCCCCCTCACCTGCCCCCTCTTCCCTTCCAACAAACTGCTTTTTCTTGCCACTTTTATGTGAGATAATTTACCCCATTCTGTCTCTCCCTTTCTCCCTCTCTCAATATATTCCTCTCTCATCCCTTAGTTTTAGTTTAGTTTTTTAGATATCGTCCCTTCATGTTCAACTCACCCTGTGCCCTCTGTCTATATATATGTATATTCAACTACCTTCAACTACCCTAATACTGAGAAAGGTCTCATGAATTACACACATCATCATTCAGTGCATGAATGTAAACCAAACAGTTCAAATTTAGTAAGTCCCTTATGATTTCTCTTTCTGGTTTACCTTTTCATGCTTCTCTTGATTCTTGTGTTTGAAAGTCATATTTTCAATTCAGCTCTGGTCTTTTCACTGAGAAAGCTTGAAAGTCCTCGATTTTATTGAAAATCCATATTTTGCCTTGGAGCATGATACTCAGTTTTGCTGGGTAGGTGTTTCTTGGTTTTAATCCTAACTCCTTTGACCTCCGGAATATCATATTCCAAGCCCTACGATCCCTTAATGTAGAAGCTGCTAGATCTTGTGTTATCCTGATTGTGTTTCCACAGTACTTAAATTGTTTGTTCCTGGCTGCTTACAGTATTTTCTCCTTGACCTGGAAAGTCTGGAATTTAGTGACAATATCCCTAGGAGTTTTCTTTTTTTCATCTTTTTCAGGAGGTGATGGGTGGATTCTTTCAATTTCTATTTTCCCCTCTGGCTCGAGAATATCAGGGCAGTTCTGCTTGATGATTTCTTGAAAGATGATGTCTAGGCTCTTTTTCTGATCATTGCTTGCAGGTAGTCCAATAATTTTTAAATTATCTCTCCTGCATCTATTTTTCAGGTCAGTGGTTTGTCCAGTGAGATAGTTCACATTGTCTTCCATTTTTTTCATTCCTTTGCTTCTATTTTATAGTATCTTGATTTCTCATGAAGTTACTAGCTTCCACTTGCTCCAATCTAATTGTTTACATAGTATTTTCTTCAGTGGTCTTTTGGGCCTCCTTTTCCATTTGCCTAATTCTGCCTTTCAAGGCATTCTTCTCCTCATTGGCTTTTTGGAGCTCTTTTGCCATTTGGATTAGTCTCTTTTTTAAGCTGCTGTTTCCTTCAGTATTTTTTGGGTCTCCTTTAGCAAGTCGTTGACTTCTTTTCATGGTTTTCTCACATCACTCTCATTTCTTTTCCCATTTTTTCCTTACTTGCTTTTCCAAATCCTTTTTGAGCTTTTCCATGGACTGAGACGAATTCATATTTTTCTTGGGGGCTTTTGATGTAGGCTCTTTGACTTTGTTGACTTCTTCCGGCTGTATGTTTTGATCTTCTTTGTCACCCAAAAAAAAGATTCTCAAGTCTGAGTCTGAATCTGAGTCCTCTTTCGCTGTCTGGCCAAGTTCCCAGACAACTACTTGACCCTTGAGCTTTTTGTCAGGGTATGAGTGCTTGTAGAATAGAGAGTACTTTGTCCCAAGCTTGAGGGGCTGCACTGCTGTTTCCAAAGCTACTTCTACACAGCAAGCTCTGCCACAGCAGCTCTCCTCCTCCCCCAAGAACCGCCAACCAGGATGGTGAGCCAGATCCCAGCAGGGCAAGGAAGGCTCTGCACTCCCGCTCTGATCCACCACTTAATCCCTCCCACCGGCTAGGCCTGGCACCAGAAGCAACTGCAGCTGGAGCTCTGGAAGCAGCCTCAGAGCTGAACCACCTCCACCACCCCATGGGGCTGGGGCCGACCGTGCCCTCCTCTCACTCTGATCTAGCAGTTTGTCCACAAACCTGCTCTGTTGTCTTTGGTGTTTGTGGGTTGAGAAGTCTGGTAACTACCACAGCTCAAAGATTCAGGACCCCACGGCCAGTTGCGCCTGGCTCTCGATCTGGTTGGTCCTGGCATGGCCCACGCTGGGCTGTGCACATTCATTTACTTGATGAAAAGAATTGGTGAAATGCTAAATGCTAACCCCCTGACCTCTCTCTCTGTCTCTGTCTCTCTGTCTCTGTCTCTCTCTCTCTTTCTCTCTCTCTCTCCCCTCTGTCTCTTTCTCTCTCTTCTGTGTCTTTCTCTCTGCTTTTCCTTCTGACTTTTCCTCAGTGCACTTCATTCAACATGGTAGGCAGGCCCATTTTATGATAACACCACACAGGGCAGCCCCGTTTCTCCACCAATAGAGTCTCCAGCAAGAGACTGTTCCCCAACAGATGTGGAGACAACACCTGAATGGATATAAGCAGATCACGTTCAGTAGGATGAATACAGAGTGGTGACCTAACTGAGACCTTAAGTATCAAGAGCACTGCTCCATGGTTCCTTTGTTGTAGGTGAGGGTGTTTTGATGGAAGGCAATGTCATTTGGAATCAGCTGAGGAATGGGGCAGCCATGCGTGCACATGCATCCTTATGAAGCCCTGGCTGGCTGGAGAGGGGCAGGAATGAGGCATTGAGGCTGTCCCATGAGCACTTGACACTGATCTTGGGGTAAATGGAGGCCCTAATCCATCTATTGCCAAGTGCTATGTGCCCAGAATGGGCTCTAAAAGCATGAGCTCTTGGCATTGTGTCCATCACCCTGGAGAAGTCACTCAGCATTGGTGGAACCCAAGAGGAGGATGCAAAATGCATCAGGTCTGGGTCAATGTCCCAAAATGTCCCAAGACCCCAGAATGTCCCTGCCTGCAAGCTGCTGACTAGGTACTCAGGGAACAGGATGCAGATCACCCCAAGGCATTTGTCAAGACAAGGGAGACATTTTCAGGTTTAAGGGCAGATTTAATTAAAAGGAAATGATTGTGCAGGTTCCCAGGGATGGGAAATGATGCCCAAGAAAGGCAAGGAGACACTTTGTAGGAGAAAGTGGAGGAGTCAGGGAATGAGGGCTGTTGATGGGCAGCTCAGGAACCTCCAGCCATGGCCCAGCATCTGGTGGCAGAGCAGAAGATCCTTCGGAGACGACCCAGAGGTTTTCCAGGGAGTCTGGGTGGTGTGCTAGGCTAGTCCATGGGTGTGTTCCTTTGCGGTGTGATGTCCCCTTGGCCAAGGAGGAGGGGTAGCATGGAAGGATGGGGGATTGGGAGAGCTGCTGTCTCAGGGCAGCTTCCTGAGTAACAGTAGAGAACAGGCAAAGCAGAAATGATGGTTCCCTGATGGACCAGTGGCCTGGAGATCAGCAAGAATGCTGAGAAAGGAGCAGTGCTGCTGGGAGCTGGGAGTGGATGGTGGGTGTGGTAAAGTGGTGTGTTTTCCTAGGGGTCTCATGGGAAGTTCAAGGGGTGGGCTTCAGATCTTACACTGGCAGCAAACAGGGACACAGCAGTTGGACTGCTGGCAGCAGGGCTTGCAGCAGCTGGACTGGCAACAGCCTCCACCACAGCTGGAGCCACAGCCTCCACCACAGCCGGAGCAGGAGCAAGCTGGCACACAGCAGCAGACAGGCTTGCAACACTTGGATTGAGAGCAGCCCCCACAGCCTCCACCACAGCCGGAGCAGGAGCAAGCTGGCACACAACAGCAGACAGGCTTGCAACAGCTGGACTGACAGCAGCCCCCACAGCCAGAGCCACAGCTGGACTGACAGCAGCCCCCACAGCCAGAGCCACAGCTGGCCTGGCAGCAGCCCCCACAGCTGGAGCCACAGCCTCCCTTGCAGCTTCCACCACAGCTGGAGCCACAGCCTCCTTTGCAGCCCCCACAACTGGAGCCACAGCCTCCCTTGCAGCCTCCACCACAGCTGGAGCCACAGCCTCCCTTGCAGCCTCCACCACAGCTGGAGCCACAGCCTCCCTTGCAGCCTCCACCACAGCTGGAGCCACAGCCTCCCTTGCAGCCTCCACCACAGCTGGAGCCACAGCCTCCCTTGCTGCCTCCACCACAGCTGGAGCAGGAGCAGGCTGGCACACAGCAGCAGACAGGCTTGCAGCAGCAAACTGGCACACAGCAACTGGAGCCACAGCCTCCACAGCTGGAGCCACAGCCTCCTGAACAGCCAGAGCAGCCCATGGTGCTGGGAGCTTGGAGGAACTTGGTGTACACAGGGGTGGAATGTGTCGAGAGAGAGAGAGGAGTCAGTGGGTTGTGGCGGCCCCTCTCAGCACCCAGCTTTTATACTGCGAGCAGCAACAGGGACGGGACTGGGCACATGCTCACTTGCCGCTCACTCTGAAGCCCTGCAGAAGCAGGAGAAGCCCCTGTAGGCTTGGTAGGTTGTTGTTGGACACTGGGCCCCTGGCTGCCATTGGCTCAGTCTTTGGATCGTGTTGGGACGGGCCTTGTGGCCATGACTCACCTGGAAGCCGCAGGCTGCCTTGATTGGCCAACAGGGCTGTTTGGCACTGCCCATAGGGACATTGGGATCTGCCAGCTCCACGCAGGAGCCTCCAGGCTCCCCCAGTTCAGCCCCAGATGACAAGGAGATGCAGAGAGCCCAGAAGCCAGGGAAGAAGCAGAAGATTCCTGGAGATGTGTGGGCAGGTTGGAGCAGGCATGTGCGTGGCACAACGTGTTTGGCTCTTCAGCCCCATGAACATGCCCCAAGTCTACAGGCTGAGAGAAGAGTCATGGCCAAGGCAGGGCTGACAAAGCTGCTGGCAGACACTGCAAAACACCGATGACCTTGCTTCAAGGAGGAAAAAGGGAAGACCACCGGTGGGTGTCAAGTGAGCATGTCCTGTGCCGTATCAGGTGAGAGGGGGCCAGCTCTTGCCTCCCCTCAAGAAGGAAGAGAGGAAGAAGGAAGCACAGGCAAAACAGGCAGTCAGGGAAGGTGTCCCAGGTCCAGTAGACCTGATGGGGCTAGGTTGGGGAAGGGCCTGCCACAGGGGATAAAGCCAGAGGAGGCAGTGTCTTTTGAGCTGAGCAAGGAGGCTTCAGCCTCATTGCTGCCACCATGTGGGCAGAGAGGTCCTGTCATGCCCCATCAGAGTCAAGAGAGCAGCACTGGAGGGGTCAGGGGCAAGGCTTCTGCATGTCTGCTGGAGGCAGGGGGAAAAATGGGGAGCATTGTGACCCTGAGTCCTGGCCCTCATGGCAACTGGGGAAAAGAAGGGAAGGCTTGGGGTCAGCAGTGATGAGGAAAGGAGCTGGATGGTGGAGGAAGACTGTGGTCATCTGATCAGGAAAGGCTCTGGAGACCAGGAACTCTCTCACTTTGGTCCATGGATCCTCCTGGCCCTAACCAGTGGCTGGCAAGGGTGAGGTGATTCATTGTGCCTGTTTTTAAAATAATATTTCATTTTTCTCCAATTCCATGTGAAACAAATTTTCACATTTCCTGCTTTAAATTAGGAGAGCAAGGAATAGATTACCTGTCAGACCTGTGGAGAAAGGAAGAATTTATGACCAAACATGAGGTGGAGAATGTTATCAAATGCAAAATGCAAAATTAAATAAAATAGTTTTTGGGCCAACAAAGCCAATGCATCCTTGGGTAGAATGGAAACAGAAAGCTGGGAAACATTTTGGACAACCAAATTCTCTGATGAAGGCCTCAGTTCTAAAATATACAGAGAACAGGCAGACTTCAGAAAAGCCTGGAAAGACTTACATGAACTGGTGCCGTGTGAAGGGAGCAGAACCAAGACAACATTGTCCACAGTAACAGCAACACTGTGAGATGCCCAACTTTGATAGACTTAGCTCTTCTTAGCAATGCAAGGATCTAAGACAACTCCAAGGTGCTCATGATGGACAATGCTCTCCACCTCCAGAGATGCAGTCCAGAGACTGGAGTCTGAATGCTAATCGGAGCATAGTATTTTTTCTTCTTGCTTTCCTTTCTCTTGGTTTTTCCTTTTAGTTTTGATTCTTCTCTCACAGTATGACTAATATGGAAATATGTCTAATCGGACTGTACACGTATAGCCTATATCAGATGGCATGCCCTCTTGTGGAGTGGGGAGTGGAGGGAGGAAGAAATAATTTGGAGTTCAAACCCTTGTAAAAGTGAATATTGAAAGCTATCTTTACTTGTAATGGGAAGAAACAAAATACTATTAAGTGGGGGGAAACATTTCCTGCTTTAAATTTCGAGTTTCAAATACTCTTCATCCTTTATTTCCATCTCCCCTCCCTGAGAAGGTGAGCAATCTCCTTTAGGATACATCTGTGCAATCACATAAAACATTTCCATGTTAATCATCTTGTGCAAGAAAACTTGAACAAGAAAGAATGAATGAAAGAAATAGAGAAAAGAAAGGGAAGAGAATGAAGGAAAGGGAAAATGGAAGAGAGAAAGAGAATGAAGAAGAAAAATTAGAAAAAAGAGGAAAGATTAAAGGAAAAGATAAAAATGAAGGAGAGAAAAAGAAAGAAAAAGGAGAAAAATAGAGAAAGACAGAAAGAAAGAAAGAAAGAAAGAAAGAAAGAAAGAAAGAAAGAAAGAAAGAAAGAAAGAAAGAAAGAAAGGAAGGAAGGAAGGAAGGAAGGAAGGAAGGAAGAAAGAAAGAAGGAAGAAAGGAAGGAAAAAGGAAGGAAGGAAAGAAATAAGGCAAATTAAAAATAATATGCTTCAGTCTTCAATCTGATGTCACCAGTTCTTGTTCTTGAAGCAGATTGCACTTTTGATCATGAGTCCTTTTGGATTGTATCTAGGGTTGTAATATTACTGAGAAGAGCTAAGTCATTCCCAGTCATTTCAGCTTTTTATCAGTATTCCTTTGTGATGGTTTTCAATACTTTCCTCTGCCTGGTTTGACTCTCCCCAACAGTCATTTTCTTTTTCTTAATTCCATATTTTATTATTTAATACTTTTTAGTTTTCAGCATTGATTATCACAAGATTTTGAGGTACAAATTTTCTCCCCCTTTCTACCCTCCCCCCAACTCCAAGATAGCATACATTCTGATTGCCCCATTCCCCAGTCAGCCCTCCCTTCTGTCACCCCACTCCCTCCCAATCCCCTTTCCCCTTTCTTTCTTGTAGGGCAGGATAGATTTCTATGTCCCATTCCCTATATATCTTATTTCCCAGTTGCATGCAGAAACAACTTTTTCTGAGCATCTGTTTTTAAAACTTTGAGTTCCAAATTGTCTCCCCTCTTCCCTCCCCAGCCACCCTGCCTAAGAAGGCAAGCAATTCAACATAGGCCACACATGTATCATTATGTAAAACACTTCCACAATACTCATGTTGTGAAAGACTAACTACATTTCCCTCCATCCTATCCTGTCCCCCTTTATTCGGTTTTGTCCCTTGACCCTGTCCCTTTTCAAAAGTCATTGCTTTGGATTATTTCTTTCCCTCTATCTGCCCTGTCTTCTATCGTCCATCCTTTGTTATCCCCTTCTCCCTAGTTTCCTCTGGGGTAAGATATCCAATTGAGTGTGTATGTTATTCCCTCCTCGAGTCAAATCTGATGACAGCAAGATGCTCTCATTCCCCCTCACCTGCCCCCTCTTCCCTTCCAACAAACTGCTTTTTCTTGCCACTTTTATGTGAGATAATTTACCCCATTCTGTCTCTCCCTTTCTCCCTCTCTCAATATATTGCTCTCTCATCCCTTAGTTTTAGTTTAGTTTTTTAGATATCGTCCCTTCATGTTCAACTCACCCTGTGCCCTCTGTCTATATATATGTATATTCAACTACCTTCAACTACCCTAATACTGAGAAAGGTCTCATGAATTACACACATCATCATTCAGTGCATGAATGTAAACCAAACAGTTCAAATTTAGTAAGTCCCTTATGATTTCTCTTTTTGGTTTACCTTTTCATGCTTCTCTTGATTCTTGTGTTTGAAAGTCATATTTTCAATTCAGCTCTGGTCTTTTCACTGAGAAAGCTTGAAAGTCCTCGATTTTATTGAAAATCCATATTTTGCCTTGGAGCATGATACTCAGTTTTGCTGGGTAGGTGTTTCTTGGTTTTAATCCTAACTCCTTTGACCTCCGGAATATCATATTCCAAGCCCTACGATCCCTTAATGTAGAAGGTGCTAGATCATGTGTTATCCTGATTCTGTTTCCACAGTACTTAAATTTTTTCTTTCTGGCTGCTTGCAGTATTTTCTCCTTGACCTGGAAAGTCTGGAATTTGGTGACAATATCCCTAGGAGTTTTCTTTTTTTCATCTTTTTCAGGAGGTGATGGGTGTATTCTTTCAATTTCTATTTTCCCCTCTGGCTCGAGAATATCAGAGCGGTTCTCCCTGATAATTTCTTGAAAGATGATGTCTAGGCTCTTTTTCTGATCATTGCTTGCAGGTAGTCCAATAATTTTTAAATTATCGCTCCTGCATCTATTTTTCAGGTCAGTGGTTTTTCCAGTGAGATAGTTCACATTGTCTTCCATTTTTTTCATTCCTTTGGTTGTATTTTATAGTATCTTGATTTCTCATGAAGTTACTAGCTTCCACTCGCTCCAATCTAATTGTTTACGTAGTATTTTCTTCAGTGGTCTTTTGGGCCTCCTTTTCCATTTGCCTAATTCTGCCTTTCAAGGCATTCTTCTCCTCATTGGCTTTTTGGAGCTCTTTTGCCATTTGGATTAGTCTCTTTTTTAAGCTGCTGTTTCCTTCAGTATTTTTTGGGTCTCCTTTAGCAAGTCGTTGACTTCTTTTCATGGTTTTCTCACATCACTCTCATTTCTTTTCCCATTTTTTCCTTACTTGCTTTTCCAAATCCTTTTTGAGCTTTTGCATGGCCTGAGACCAATCCATATTTTTCTTGGGGGCTTTTGATGTAGGCTCTTTGACTTTGTTGACTTCCTCCGGCTGTATGTTTTGATCTTCTTTGTCACCCAAAAAAAAGATTCTCAAGTCTGAGTCTGAATCTGAGTCCTCTTTCGCTGCCTGGCCAAGTTCCCAGACAACTACTTGACCCTTGAGCTTTTTGTCAGGGTATGAGTGCTTGTAGAATAGAGAGTACTTTGTCCCAAGCTTGAGGGGCTGCACTGCTGTTTCCAAAGCTACTTCTACACAGCAAGCCTGCCACAGCAGCTCTCCTCCTCCCCCAAGAACCGCCGACCAGGATGGTGAGCCAGATCCCAGCAGGGCAAGGAAGGCTCTGCACTCCCGCTCTGATCCGCCACTTAATTCCTCCCACCGGCTAGGCCTGGCACCAGAAGCAACTGCAGCTGGAGCTCTGGAAGCAGCCTCAGAGCTGAACCACCTCCACCACCCCATGGGGCTGGGGCCGACCGTGCCCTCCTCTCACTCTGATCTAGCAGTTTGTCCACAAACCTGCTCTGTTGTCTTTGGTGTTTGTGGATTGAGAAGTCTGGTAACTACCACAGCTCAAAGATTCAGGACCCCACGGCCAGTTGCGCCTGGCTCTCGATCTGGTTGGTCCTGGCATGGCCCACGCTGGGCTGTGCACATTCATTTACTTGATGAAAAGAATTGGTGAAATGCTAAATGCTAACCCCCTGACCTCTCTCTCTGTCTCTGTCTCTCTGTCTCTGTCTCTCTCTCTCTCTTTCTCTCTCTCTCTCCCCTCTGTCTCTTTCTCTCTCTTCTGTGTCTTTCTCTCTGCTTTTCCTTCTGACTTTTCCTCAGTGCACTTCATTCAACATGGTAGGCAGGCCCATTTTATGATAACACCACACAGGGCAGCCCCGTTTCTCCACCAATAGAGTCTCCAGCAAGAGACTGTTCCCCAACATATGTGGAGACAACACCTGAATGGATATAAGCAGATCACGTTCAGTAGGATGAATACAGAGTGGTGACCTAACTGAGACCTTAAGTATCAAGAGCACTGCTCCATGGTTCCTTTGTTGTAGGTGAGGGTGTTTTGATGGAAGGCAATGTCATTTGGAATCAGCTGAGGAATGGGGCAGCCATGCGTGCACATGCATCCTTATGAAGCCCTGGCTGGCTGGAGAGGGGCAGGAATGAGGCATTGAGGCTGTCCCTTGAGCACTTGACACTGATCTTGGGGTAAATGGAGGCCCTAATCCATCTATTGCCAAGTGCTATGTGCCCAGAATGGGCTCTAAAAGCATGAGCTCTTGGCATTGTGTCCATCACCCTGGAGAAGTCACTCAGTATTGGTGGAACCCAAGAGGAGGATGCAAAATGCATCAGGTCTGGGTCAATGTCCCAAAATGTCCCAAGACCCCAGAATGTCCCTGCCTGCAAGCTGCTGACTAGGTACTCAGGGAACAGGATGCAGATCACCCCAAGGCATTTGTCAAGACAAGGGAGACATTTTCAGGTTTAAGGGCAGATTTAATTAAAAGGAAATGATTGTGCAGGTTCCCAGGGATGGGAAATGATGCCCAAGAAAGGCAAGGAGACACTTTGTAGGAGAAAGTGGAGGAGTCAGGGAATGAGGGCTGTTGATGGGCAGCTCAGGAACCTCCAGCCATGGCCCAGCATCTGGTGGCAGAGCAGAAGATCCTTCGGAGACGACCCAGAGGTTTTCCAGGGGGTCTGGGTGGTGTGCTAGGCTAGTCCATGGGTGTGTTCCTTTGCGGTGTGATGTCCCCTTGGCCAAGGAGGAGGGGTAACATGGAAGGATGGGGGATTGGGAGAGCTGCTGTCTCAGGGCAGCTTCCTGAGTAACAGTAGAGAGCAGGCAAAGCAGAAATGATGGTTCCCTGATGGACCAGTGGCCTGGAGATCAGCAAGAATGCTGAGAAAGGAGCAGTGCTGCTGGGAGCTGGGAGTGGATGGTGGGTCTTGTAAAGTGGTGTGTTTTCCTAGGGGTCTCATGGGAAGTTCAAGGGGTGGGCTTCAGATCTTACACTGGCAGCAAACAGGGACACAGCAGTTGGACTGCTGGCAGCAGGGCTTGCAGCAGCTGGACTGGCAACAGCCTCCACCACAGCTGGAGCCACAGCCTCCACCACAGCCGGAGCAGGAGCAAGCTGGCACACAGCAGCAGACAGGCTTGCAACACTTGGATTGAGAGCAGGCCCCACAGCCTCCACCACAGTTGGAGCAGGAGCAAGCTGGCACACAGCAGCAGACAGGCTTGCAACACTTAGATTGAGAGCAGCCCCCACAGCCTCCACCACAGCCGGAGCAGGAGCAAGCTGGCACACAACAGCAGACAGGCTTGCAACAGCTGGACTGACAGCAGCCCCCACAGCCAGAGCCACAGCTGGACTGACAGCAGCCCCCACAGCCAGAGCCACAGCTGGCCTGGCAGCAGCCCCCACAGCTGGAGCCACAGCCTCCCTTGCAGCTTCCACCACAGCTGGAGCCACAGCCTCCCTTGCAGCCCCCACAACTGGAGCCACAGCCTCCCTTGCAGCCTCCACCACAGCTGGAGCCACAGCCTCCCTTGCAGCCTCCACCACAGCTGGAGCCACAGCCTCCCTTGCAGCCTCCACCACAGCTGGAGCCACAGCCTCCCTTGCAGCCTCCACCACAGCTGGAGCAGGAGCAGGCTGGCACACAGCAGCAGACAGGCTTGCAGCAGCAAACTGGCACACAGCAACTGGAGCCACAGCCTCCACAGCTGGAGCCACAGCCTCCTGAACAGCCAGAGCAGCCCATGGTGCTGGGAGCTTGGAGGAACTTGGTGTACACAGGGGTGGAATGTGTCGAGAGAGAGAGAGAGGAGTCAGTGGGTTGTGGCCGCCCCTCTCAGCACCCAGCTTTTATACTGCGAGCAGCAACAGGGATGGGACTGGGCACATGCTCACTTGCCGCTCACTCTGAAGCCTTGCAGATGCAGGAGAAGCCCCTGTAGGCTTGGTAGGTTGTTGTTGGACACTGGGCCCCTGGCTGCCATTGGCTCAGTCTTTGGATCGTGTTGGGACGGGCCTTGTGGCCATGACTCACCTGGAAGCCGCAGGCTGCCTTGATTGGCCAACAGGGCTGTTTGGCACTGCCCATAGGGACATTGGGATCTGCCAGCTCCACGCAGGAGCCTCCAGGCTCCCCCAGTTCAGCCCCAGATGACAAGGAGATGCAGAGAGCCCAGAAGCCAGGGAAGAAGCAGAAGATTCCTGGAGATGTGTGGGCAGGTTGGAGCAGGCATGTGCGTGGCACAACGTGTTTGGCTCTTCAGCCCCATGAACATGCCTCAAGTCTACAGGCTGAGAGAAGAGTCATGGCCAAGGCAGGGCTGACAAAGCTGCTGGCAGACACTGCAAAGCACCGATGACCTTGCTTCAAGGAGGAAAAAGGGAAGACCACCGGTGGGTGTCAAGTGAGCATGTCCTGTGCCGTATCAGGTGAGAGGGGGCCAGCTCTTGCCTCCCCTCAAGAAGGAAGAGAGGAAGAAGGAAGCCCAGGCAAAACAGGCAGTCAGGGAAGGTGTCCCAGGTCCAGTAGACCTGATGGGGCTAGGTTGGGGAAGGGCCTGCCACAGGGGATAAAGCCAGAGGAGGCAGTGTCTTTTGAGCTGAGCAAGGAGGCTTCAGCCTCATTGCTGCCACCATGTGGGCAGAGAGGTCCTGTCATGCCCCATCAGAGTCAAGAGAGCAGCACTGGAGGGGTCAGGGGCAAGGCTTCTGCATGTCTGCTGGAGGCAGGGGGAAAAATGGGGAGCATTGTGACCCTGAGTCCTGGCCCTCATGGCGGCTGGGGAAAAGAAGGGAAGGCTTGGGGTCAGCAGTGATGGGGAAAGGAGCTGGATGGTGGAGGAAGACTGTGGTCATCTGATCAGGAAAGGCTCTGGAGACCAGGAACTCTCTCACTTTGGTCCATGGATCCTCCTGGCCCTAACCAGTGGCTGGCAAGGGTGAGGTGATTCATTGTGCCTGTTTTTAAAATAATATTTCATTTTTCTCCAATTCCATGTGAAACAAATTTTCACATTTCCTGCTTTAAATTAGGAGAGCAAGGAATAGATTACCTGTCAGACCTGTGGAGAAAGGAAGAATTTATGACCAAACATGAGGTGGAGAATGTTATCAAATGCAAAATGCAAAATTAAATAAAATAGTTTTTGGGCCAACAAAGCCAATGCATCCTTGGGTAGAATGGAAACAGAAAGCTGGGAAACATTTTGGACAACCAAATTCTCTGATGAAGGCCTCAGTTCTAAAATATACAGAGAACAGGCAGACTTCAGAAAAGCCTGGAAAGACTTACATGAACTGGTGCCGTGTGAAGGGAGCAGAACCAAGACAACATTGTCCACAGTAAAAGCAACACTGTGAGATGCCCAACTTTGATAGACTTAGCTCTTCTTAGCAATGCAAGGATCTAAGACAACTCCAAGGTGCTCATGATGGACAATGCTCTCCACCTCCAGAGATGCAGTCCAGAGACTGGAGTCTGAATGCTAATCGGAGCATAGTATTTTTTCTTCTTGCTTTCCTTTCTCTTGGTTTTTCCTTTTAGTTTTGATTCTTCTCTCACAGTATGACTAATATGGAAATATGTCTAATCGGACTGTACATGTATAGCCTATATCAGATGGCATGCCCTCCTGTGGAGTGGGGAGTGGAGGGAGGAAGAAATAATTTGGAGTTCAAACCCTTGTAAAAGTGAATATTGAAAGCTATCTTTACTTGTAATGGGAAGAAACAAAATACTATTAAGTGGGGGGAAACATTTCCTGCTTTAAATTTCGAGTTTCAAATACTCTTCATCCTTTATTTCCATCTCCCCTCCCTGAGAAGGTGAGCAATCTCCTTTAGGATACATCTGTGCAATCACATAAAACATTTCCATGTTAATCATCTTGTGCAAGAAAACTTGAACAAGAAAGAATGAATGAAAGAAATAGAGAAAAGAAAGGGAAGAGAACGAAGGAAAGGGAAAATGGAAGAGAGAAAGAGAATGAAGAAGAAAAATTAGAAAAAAAGAGGAAAGATTAAAGGAAAAGATAAAAATGAAGGAGAGAAAAAGAAAGAAAAAGGAGAAAAATAGAGAAAGACAGAAAGAAAGAAAGAAAGAAAGAAAGAAAGAAAGAAAGAAAGAAAGAAAGAAAGAAAGAAAGAAAGAAAGAAAGGAAGGAAGGAAGGAAGGAAGGAAGAAAGAAAGAAGGAAGAAAGGAAGGAAAAAGGAAGGAAGGAAAGAAATAAGGCAAATTAAAAATAATATGCTTCAGTCTTCAATCTGATGTCACCAGTTCTTGTTCTTGAAGCAGATTGCACTTTTGATCATGAGTCCTTTTGGATTGTGTCTAGGGTTGTAATATTACTGAGAAGAGCTAAGTCATTCCCAGTCATTTCAGCTTTTTATCAGTATTCCTTTGTGATGGTTTTCAATACTTTCCTCTGCCTGGTCTGACTCTCCCCAACATTCATTTTCTTTTTTTTTTAATTCCATATTTTATTATTTAATACTTTTTAGTTTTCAGCATTGATTTTCACAATATTTTGAGGTACAAATTTTCTCCCCATTTCTACCCTCCCCCCAACTCCAAGATAGCATACATTCTGATTGCCCCTTTCCCCAGTCAGCCCTCCCTTCTGTCACCCCACTCCCTCCCAATCCCCTTTCCCCTTTCTTTCTTGTAGGTCAGGATAGATTTCTATGTCCCATTCCCTATATATCTTATTTCCCAGTTGCATGCAGAAACAACTTTTTCTGAGCATCTGTTTTTAAAACTTTGAGTTCCAAATTGTCTCCCCTCTTCCCTCCACAACCACCCTGCCTAAGAAGGCAAGCAATTCAACATAGGCCACACATGTATCATTATGTAAAACACTTCCACAATACTCATGTTGTGAAAGACTAACTACATTTCCCTCCATCCTATCCTGTCCCCCTTTATTCGGTTTTGTCCCTTGACCCTGTCCCTTTTCAAAAGTCATTGCTTTGGATTATTTCTTTCCCTCTATCTGCCCTCTCTTCTATCGTCCATCCTTTGTTATCCCCTTCTCCCTAGTTTCCTCTGGGGTAAGATATCCAATTGAGTGTGTATGTTATTCCCTCCTCGAGTCAAATCTGATGACAGCAAGATGCTCTCATTCCCCCTCACCTGCCCCCTCTTCCCTTCCAACAAACTGCTTTTTCTTGCCACTTTTATGTGAGATAATTTACCCCATTCTGTCTCTCCCTTTCTCCCTCTCTCAATATATTGCTCTCTCATCCCTTAGTTTTAGTTTAGTTTTTTAGATATCGTCCCTTCATGTTCAACTCACCCTGTGCCCTCTGTCTATATATATGTATATTCAACTACCTTCAACTACCCTAATACTGAGAAAGGTCTCATGAATTACACACATCATCATTCAGTGCATGAATGTAAACCAAACAGTTCAAATTTAGTAAGTCCCTTATGATTTCTCTTTCTTGTTTACCTTTTCATGCTTCTCTTGATTCTTGTGTTTGAAAGTCATATTTTCAATTCAGCTCTGGTCTTTTCACTGAGAAAGCTTGAAAGTCCTCGATTTTATTGAAAATCCATATTTTGCCTTGGAGCATGATACTCAGTTTTGCTGGGTAGGTGTTTCTTGGTTTTAATCCTAACTCCTTTGACCTCCGGAATATCATATTCCAAGCCCTACGATCCCTTAATGTAGAAGGTGCTAGATCATGTGTTATCCTGATGCTGTTTCCACAGTATTTAAATTTTTTCTTTCTGGCTGCTTGCAGTATTTTCTCCTTGACCTGGAAAGTCTGGAATTTGGTGACAATATCCCTAGGAGTTTTCTTTTTTTCATCTTTTTCAGGAGGTGATGGGTGTATTCTTTCAATTTCTATTTTCCCCTCTGGCTCGAGAATATCAGAGCGGTTCTCCTTGATGATTTCTTGAAAGATGATGTCTAGGCTCTTTTTCTGATCATTGCTTGCAGGTAGTCCAATAATTTTTAAATTATCTCTCCTGCATCTATTTTTCAGGTCAGTGGTTTTTCCAGTGAGATAGTTCACATTGTCTTCCATTTTTTTCATTCCTTTGGTTGTATTTTATAGTATCTTGATTTCTCATGAAGTTACTAGCTTCCACTTGCTCCAATCTAATTGTTTACGTAGTATTTTCTTCAGTGGTCTTTTGGGCCTCCTTTTCCATTTGCCTAATTCTGCCTTTCAAGGCATTCTTCTCCTCATTGGCTTTTTGGAGCTCTTTTGCCATTTGGATTAGTCTCTTTTTTAAGCTGCTGTTTCCTTCAGTATTTTTTGGGTCTCCTTTAGCAAGTCGTTGACTTCTTTTCATGGTTTTCTCACATCACTCTCATTTCTTTTCCCATTTTTTCCTTACTTGCTTTTCCAAATCCTTTTTGAGCTTTTGCATGGCCTGAGACCAATCCATATTTTTCTTGGGGGCTTTTGATGTAGGCTCTTTGACTTTGTTGACTTCCTCCGGCTGTATGTTTTGATCTTCTTTGTCACCCAAAAAAAAGATTCTCAAGTCTGAGTCTGAATCTGAGTCCTCTTTCGCTGCCTGGCCAAGTTCCCAGACAACTACTTGACCCTTGAGCTTTTTGTCAGGGTATGAGTGCTTGTAGAATAGAGAGTACTTTGTCCCAAGCTTGAGGGGCTGCACTGCTGTTTCCAAAGCTACTTCTACACAGCAAGCCTGCCACAGCAGCTCTCCTCCTCCCCCAAGAACCGCCGACCAGGATGGTGAGCCAGATCCCAGCAGGGCAAGGAAGGCTCTGCACTCCCGCTCTGATCCGCCACTTAATTCCTCCCACCGGCTAGGCCTGGCACCAGAAGCAACTGCAGCTGGAGCTCTGGAAGCAGCCTCAGAGCTGAACCACCTCCACCACCCCATGGGGCTGGGGCCGACCGTGCCCTCCTCTCACTCTGATCTAGCAGTTTGTCCACAAACCTGCTCTGTTGTCTTTGGTGTTTGTGGATTGAGAAGTCTGGTAACTACCACAGCTCAAAGATTCAGGACCCCACGGCCAGTTGCGCCTGGCTCTCGATCTGGTTGGTCCTGGCATGGCCCACGCTGGGCTGTGCACATTCATTTACTTGATGAAAAGAATTGGTGAAATGCTAAATGCTAACCCCCTGACCTCTCTCTCTGTCTCTGTCTCTCTGTCTCTGTCTCTCTCTCTCTCTTTCTCTCTCTCTCTCCCCTCTGTCTCTTTCTCTCTCTTCTGTGTCTTTCTCTCTGCTTTTCCTTCTGACTTTTCCTCAGTGCACTTCATTCAACATGGTAGGCAGGCCCATTTTATGATAACACCACACAGGGCAGCCCCGTTTCTCCACCAAGAGAGTCTCCAGCAAGAGACTGTTCCCCAACAGATGTGGAGACAACACTTGAATGGATATAAGCAGATCACGTTCAGTAGGATGAATACAGAGTGGTGACCTAACTGAGACCTTAAGTATCAAGAGCACTGCTCCATGGTTCCTTTGTTGTAGGTGAGGGTGTTTTGATGGAAGGCAATGTCATTTGGAATCAGCTGAGGAATGGGGCAGCCATGCGTGCACATGCATCCTTATGAAGCCCTGGCTGGCTGGAGAGGGGCAGGAATGAGGCATTGAGGCTGTCCCTTGAGCACTTGACACTGATCTTGGGGTAAATGGAGGCCCTAATCCATCTATTGCCAAGTGCTATGTGCCCAGAATGGGCTCTAAAAGCATGAGCTCTTGGCATTGTGTCCATCACCCTGGAGAAGTCACTCAGTATTGGTGGAACCCAAGAGGAGGATGCAAAATGCATCAGGTCTGGGTCAATGTCCCAAAATGTCCCAAGACCCCAGAATGTCCCTGCCTGCAAGCTGCTGACTAGGTACTCAGGGAACAGGATGCAGATCACCCCAAGGCATTTGTCAAGACAAGGGAGACATTTTCAGGTTTAAGGGCAGATTTAATTAAAAGGAAATGATTGTGCAGGTTCCCAGGGATGGGAAATGATGCCCAAGAAAGGCAAGGAGACACTTTGTAGGAGAAAGTGGAGGAGTCAGGGAATGAGGGCTGTTGATGGGCAGCTCAGGAACCTCCAGCCATGGCCCAGCATCTGGTGGCAGAGCAGAAGATCCTTCGGAGACGACCCAGAGGTTTTCCAGGGGGTCTGGGTGGTGTGCTAGGCTAGTCCATGGGTGTGTTCCTTTGCGGTGTGATGTCCCCTTGGCCAAGGAGGAGGGGTAACATGGAAGGATGGGGGATTGGGAGAGCTGCTGTCTCAGGGCAGCTTCCTGAGTAACAGTAGAGAGCAGGCAAAGCAGAAATGATGGTTCCCTGATGGACCAGTGGCCTGGAGATCAGCAAGAATGCTGAGAAAGGAGCAGTGCTGCTGGGAGCTGGGAGTGGATGGTGGGTCTTGTAAAGTGGTGTGTTTTCCTAGGGGTCTCATGGGAAGTTCAAGGGGTGGGCTTCAGATCTTACACTGGCAGCAAACAGGGACACAGCAGTTGGACTGCTGGCAGCAGGGCTTGCAGCAGCTGGACTGGCAACAGCCTCCACCACAGCTGGAGCCACAGCCTCCACCACAGCCGGAGCAGGAGCAAGCTGGCACACAGCAGCAGACAGGCTTGCAACACTTGGATTGAGAGCAGGCCCCACAGCCTCCACCACAGCCGGAGCAGGAGCAAGCTGGCACACAGCAGCAGACAGGCTTGCAACACTTGGATTGAGAGCAGCCCCCACAGCCTCCACCACAGCCGGAGCAGGAGCAAGCTGGCACACAGCAGCAGACAGGCTTGCAACACTTGGATTGAGAGCAGCCCCCACAGCCTCCACCACAGCCGGAGCAGGAGCAAGCTGGCACACAACAGCAGACAGGCTTGCAACAGCTGGACTGACAGCAGCCCCCACAGCCAGAGCCACAGCTGGACTGACAGCAGCCCCCACAGCCAGAGCCACAGCTGGCCTGGCAGCAGCCCCCACAGCTGGAGCCACAGCCTCCCTTGCAGCTTCCACCACAGCTGGAGCCACAGCCTCCCTTGCAGCCCCCACAACTGGAGCCACAGCCTCCCTTGCAGCCTCCACCACAGCTGGAGCCACAGCCTCCCTTGCAGCCTCCACCACAGCTGGAGCCACAGCCTCCCTTGCAGCCTCCACCACAGCTGGAGCCACAGCCTCCCTTGCAGCCTCCACCACAGCTGGAGCCACAGCCTCCCTTGCTGCCTCCACCACAGCTGGAGCAGGAGCAGGCTGGCACACAGCAGCAGACAGGCTTGCAGCAGCAAACTGGCACACAGCAACTGGAGCCACAGCCTCCACAGCTGGAGCCACAGCCTCCTGAACAGCCAGAGCAGCCCATGGTGCTGGGAGCTTGGAGGAACTTGGTGTACACAGGGGTGGAATGTGTCGAGAGAGAGAGAGAGGAGTCAGTGGGTTGTGGCCGCCCCTCTCAGCACCCAGCTTTTATACTGCGAGCAGCAACAGGGATGGGACTGGGCACATGCTCACTTGCCGCTCACTCTGAAGCCTTGCAGATGCAGGAGAAGCCCCTGTAGGCTTGGTAGGTTGTTGTTGGACACTGGGCCCCTGGCTGCCATTGGCTCAGTCTTTGGATCGTGTTGGGACGGGCCTTGTGGCCATGACTCACCTGGAAGCCGCAGGCTGCCTTGATTGGCCAACAGGGCTGTTTGGCACTGCCCATAGGGACATTGGGATCTGCCAGCTCCACGCAGGAGCCTCCAGGCTCCCCCAGTTCAGCCCCAGATGACAAGGAGATGCAGAGAGCCCAGAAGCCAGGGAAGAAGCAGAAGATTCCTGGAGATGTGTGGGCAGGTTGGAGCAGGCATGTGCGTGGCACAACGTGTTTGGCTCTTCAGCCCCATGAACATGCCTCAAGTCTACAGGCTGAGAGAAGAGTCATGGCCAAGGCAGGGCTGACAAAGCTGCTGGCAGACACTGCAAAGCACCGATGACCTTGCTTCAAGGAGGAAAAAGGGAAGACCACCGGTGGGTGTCAAGTGAGCATGTCCTGTGCCGTATCAGGTGAGAGGGGGCCAGCTCTTGCCTCCCCTCAAGAAGGAAGAGAGGAAGAAGGAAGCACAGGCAAAACAGGCAGTCAGGGAAGGTGTCCCAGGTCCAGTAGACCTGATGGGGCTAGGTTGGGGAAGGGCCTGCCACAGGGGATAAAGCCAGAGGAGGCAGTGTCTTTTGAGCTGAGCAAGGAGGCTTCAGCCTCATTGCTGCCACCATGTGGGCAGAGAGGTCCTGTCATGCCCCATCAGAGTCAAGAGAGCAGCACCGGAGGGGTCAGGGGCAAGGCTTCTGCATGTCTGCTGGAGGCAGGGGGAAAAATGGGGAGCATTGTGACCCTGAGTCCTGGCCCTCATGGCGGCTGGGGAAAAGAAGGGAAGGCTTGGGGTCAGCAGTGATGGGGAAAGGAGCTGGATGGTGGAGGAAGACTGTGGTCATCTGATCAGGAAAGGCTCTGGAGACCAGGAACTCTCTCACTTTGGTCCATGGATCCTCCTGGCCCTAACCAGTGGCTGGCAAGGGTGAGGTGATTCATTGTGCCTGTTTTTAAAATAATATTTCATTTTTCTCCAATTCCATGTGAAACAAATTTTCACATTTCCTGCTTTAAATTAGGAGAGCAAGGAATAGATTACCTGTCAGACCTGTGGAGAAAGGAAGAATTTATGACCAAACATGAGGTGGAGAATGTTATCAAATGCAAAATGCAAAATTAAATAAAATAGTTTTTGGGCCAACAAAGCCAATGCATCCTTGGGTAGAATGGAAACAGAAAGCTGGGAAACATTTTGGACAACCAAATTCTCTGATGAAGGCCTCAGTTCTAAAATATACAGAGAACAGGCAGACTTCAGAAAAGCCTGGAAAGACTTACATGAACTGGTGCCGTGTGAAGGGAGCAGAACCAAGACAACATTGTCCACAGTAAAAGCAACACTGTGAGATGCCCAACTTTGATAGACTTAGCTCTTCTTAGCAATGCAAGGATCTAAGACAACTCCAAGGTGCTCATGATGGACAATGCTCTCCACCTCCAGAGATGCAGTCCAGAGACTGGAGTCTGAATGCTAATCGGAGCATAGTATTTTTTCTTCTTGCTTTCCTTTCTCTTGGTTTTTCCTTTTAGTTTTGATTCTTCTCTCACAGTATGACTAATATGGAAATATGTCTAATCGGACTGTACACGTATAGCCTATATCAGATGGCATGCCCTCTTGTGGAGTGGGGAGTGGAGGGAGGAAGAAATAATTTGGAGTTCAAACCCTTGTAAAAGTGAATATTGAAAGCTATCTTTACTTGTAATGGGAAGAAACAAAATACTATTAAGTGGGGGGAAACATTTCCTGCTTTAAATTTCGAGTTTCAAATACTCTTCATCCTTTATTTCCATCTCCCCTCCCTGAGAAGGTGAGCAATCTCCTTTAGGATACATCTGTGCAATCACATAAAACATTTCCATGTTAATCATCTTGTGCAAGAAAACTTGAACAAGAAAGAATGAATGAAAGAAATAGAGAAAAGAAAGGGAAGAGAATGAAGGAAAGGGAAAAAGGAAGAGAGAAAGAGAATGAAGAAGAAAAATTAGAAAAAAAGAGGAAAGATTAAAGGAAAAGATTAAAATGAAGGAGAGAAAAAGAAAGAAAAAGGAGAAAAATAGAGAAAGACAGAAAGAAAGAAAGAAAGAAAGAAAGAAAGAAAGAAAGAAAGAAAGAAAGAAAGAAAGAAAGAAAGAAAGGAAGGAAGGAAGGAAGGAAGGAAGGAAGAAAGAAAGAAGGAAGAAAGGAAGGAAAAAGGAAGGAAGGAAAGAAATAAGGCAAATTAAAAATAATATGCTTCAGTCTTCAATCTGATGTCACCAGTTCTTGTTCTTGAAGCAGATTGCACTTTTGATCATGAGTCCTTTTGGATTGTGTCTAGGGTTGTAATATTACTGAGAAGAGCTAAGTCATTCCCAGTCATTTCAGCTTTTTATCAGTATTCCTTTGTGATGGTTTTCAATACTTTCCTCTGCCTGGTCTGACTCTCCCCAACAGTCATTTTCTTTTTTTTAATTCCATATTTTATTATTTAATACTTTTTAGTTTTCAGCATTGATTTTCACAAGATTTTGAGGTACAAATTTTCTCCCCCTTTCTACCCTCCCCCCAACTCCAAGATAGCATACATTCTGATTGCCCCATTCCCCAGTCAGCCCTCCCTTCTGTCACCTCACTCCCTCCCAATCCCCTTTCCCCTTTCTTTCTTGTAGGGCAGGATAGATTTCTATGTCCCATTCCCTATATATCTTATTTCCCAGTTGCATGCAGAAACAACTTTTTCTGAGCATCTGTTTTTAAAACTTTGAGTTCCAAATTGTCTCCCCTCTTCCCTCCCCAGCCACCCTGCCTAAGAAGGCAAGCAATTCAACATAGGCCACACATGTATCATTATGTAAAACACTTCCACAATACTCATGTTGTGAAAGACTAACTACATTTCCCTCCATCCTATCCTGTCCCCCTTTATTCGGTTTTGTCCCTTGACCCTGTCCCTTTTCAAAAGTCATTGCTTTGGATTATTTCTTTCCCTCTATCTGCCCTCTCTTCTATCGTCCATCCTTTGTTATCCCCTTCTCCCTAGTTTCCTCTGGGGTAAGATATCCAATTGAGTGTGCATGTTATTCCCTCCTCGAGTCAAATCTGATGACAGCAAGATGCTCTCATTCCCCCTCACCTGCCCCCTCTTCCCTTCCAACAAACTGCTTTTTCTTGCCACTTTTATGTGAGATAATTTACCCCATTCTGTCTCTCCCTTTCTCCCTCTCTCAATATATTGCTCTCTCATCCCTTAGTTTTAGTTTAGTTTTTTAGATATCGTCCCTTCATGTTCAACTCACCCTGTGCCCTCTGTCTATATATATGTATATTCAACTACCTTCAACTACCCTAATACTGAGAAAGGTCTCATGAATTACACACATCATCATTCAGTGCATGAATGTAAACCAAACAGTTCAAATTTAGTAAGTCCCTTATGATTTCTCTTTTTGGTTTACCTTTTCATGCTTCTCTTGATTCTTGTGTTTGAAAGTCATATTTTCAATTCAGCTCTGGTCTTTTCACTGAGAAAGCTTGAAAGTCCTCGATTTTATTGAAAATCCATATTTTGCCTTGGAGCATGATACTCAGTTTTGCTGGGTAGGTGTTTCTTGGTTTTAATCCTAACTCCTTTGACCTCCGGAATATCATATTCCAAGCCCTACGATCCCTTAATGTAGAAGATGCTAGATCATGTGTTATCCTGATTCTGTTTCCACAGTATTTAAATTTTTTCTTTCTGGCTGCTTGCAGTATTTTCTCCTTGACCTGGAAAGTCTGGAATTTGGTGACAATATCCCTAGGAGTTTTCTTTTTTTCATCTTTTTCAGGAGGTGATGGGTGTATTCTTTCAATTTCTATTTTCCCCTCTGGCTCGAGAATATCAGAGCGGTTCTCCCTGATAATTTCTTGAAAGATGATGTCTAGGCTCTTTTTCTGATCATTGCTTGCAGGTAGTCCAATAATTTTTAAATTATCGCTCCTGCATCTATTTTTCAGGTCAGTGGTTTTTCCAGTGAGATAGTTCACATTGTCTTCCATTTTTTTCATTCCTTTGCTTCTATTTTATAGTATCTTGATTTCTCATGAAGTTACTAGCTTCCACTCGCTCCAATCTAATTGTTTACGTAGTATTTTCTTCAGTGGTCTTTTGGGCCTCCTTTTCCATTTGCCTAATTCTGCCTTTCAAGGCATTCTTCTCCTCATTGGCTTTTTGGAGCTCTTTTGCCATTTGGATTAGTCTCTTTTTTAAGCTGCTGTTTCCTTCAGTATTTTTTGGGTCTCCTTTAGCAAGTCGTTGACTTCTTTTCATGGTTTTCTCACATCACTCTCATTTCTTTTCCCATTTTTTCCTTACTTGCTTTTCCAAATCCTTTTTGAGCTTTTGCATGGCCTGAGACCAATCCATATTTTTCTTGGGGGCTTTTGATGTAGGCTCTTTGACTTTGTTGACTTCCTCCGGCTGTATGTTTTGATCTTCTTTGTCACCCAAAAAAAAGATTCTCAAGTCTGAGTCTGAATCTGAGTCCTCTTTCGCTGCCTGGCCAAGTTCCCAGACAACTACTTGACCCTTGAGCTTTTTGTCAGGGTATGAGTGCTTGTAGAATAGAGAGTACTTTGTCCCAAGCTTGAGGGGCTGCACTGCTGTTTCCAAAGCTACTTCTACACAGCAAGCTCTGCCACAGCAGCTCTCCTCCTCCCCCAAGAACCGCCGACCAGGATGGTGAGCCAGATCCCAGCAGGGCAAGGAAGGCTCTGCACTCCCGCTCTGATCCGCCACTTAATCCCTCCCACCGGCTAGGCCTGGCACCAGAAGCAACTGCAGCTGGAGCTCTGGAAGCAGCCTCAGAGCTGAACCACCTCCACCACCCCATGGGGCTGGGGCCGACCGTGCCCTCCTCTCACTCTGATCTAGCAGTTTGTCCACAAACCTGCTCTGTTGTCTTTGGTGTTTGTGGGTTGAGAAGTCTGGTAACTACCACAGCTCAAAGATTCAGGACCCCACGGCCAGTTGCGCCTGGCTCTCGATCTGGTTGGTCCTGGCATGGCCCACGCTGGGCTGTGCACATTCATTTACTTGATGAAAAAAATTGGTGAAATGCTAAATGCTAACCCCCTGACCTCTCTCTCTGTCTCTGTCTCTCTGTCTCTGTCTCTCTCTCTCTCTTTCTCTCTCTCTCTCCCCTCTGTCTCTTTCTCTCTCTTCTGTGTCTTTCTCTCTGCTTTTCCTTCTGACTTTTCCTCAGTGCACTTCATTCAACATGGTAGGCAGGCCCATTTTATGATAACACCACACAGGGCAGCCCCGTTTCTCCACCAAGAGAGTCTCCAGCAAGAGACTGTTCCCCAACAGATGTGGAGACAACACTTGAATGGATATAAGCAGATCACGTTCAGTAGGATGAATACAGAGTGGTGACCTAACTGAGACCTTAAGTATCAAGAGCACTGCTCCATGGTTCCTTTGTTGTAGGTGAGGGTGTTTTGATGGAAGGCAATGTCATTTGGAATCAGCTGAGGAATGGGGCAGCCATGCGTGCACATGCATCCTTATGAAGCCCTGGCTGGCTGGAGAGGGGCAGGAATGAGGCATTGAGGCTGTCCCTTGAGCACTTGACACTGATCTTGGGGTAAATGGAGGCCCTAATCCATCTATTGCCAAGTGCTATGTGCCCATAATGGGCTCTAAAGGCATGAGCTCTTGGCATTGTGTCCATCACCCTGGAGAAGTCACTCAGTATTGGTGGAACCCAAGAGGAGGATGCAAAATGCATCAGGTCTGGGTCAATGTCCCAAAATGTCCCAAGACCCCAGAATGTCCCTGCCTGCAAGCTGCTGACTAGGTACTCAGGGAACAGGATGCAGATCACCCCAAGGCATTTGTCAAGACAAAGGAGACATTTTCAGGTTTAAGGGCAGATTTAATTAAAAGGAAATGATTGTGCAGGTTCCCAGGGATGGGAAATGATGCCCAAGAAAGGCAAGGAGACACTTTGTAGGAGAAAGTGGAGGAGTCAGGGAATGAGGGCTGTTGATGGGCAGCTCAGGAACCTCCAGCCATGGCCCAGCATCTGGTGGCAGAGCAGAAGATCCTTCGGAGACGACCCAGAGGTTTTCCAGGGGGTCTGGGTGGTGTGCTAGGCTAGTCCATGGGTGTGTTCCTTTGCGGTGTGATGTCCCCTTGGCCAAGGAGGAGGGGTAGCATGGAAGGATGGGGGATTGGGAGAGCTGCTGTCTCAGGGCAGCTTCCTGAGTAACAGTAGAGAGCAGGCAAAGCAGAAATGATGGTTCCCTGATGGACCAGTGGCCTGGAGATCAGCAAGAATGCTGAGAAAGGAGCAGTGCTGCTGGGAGCTGGGAGTGGATGGTGGGTCTTGTAAAGTGGTGTGTTTTCCTAGGGGTCTCATGGGAAGTTCAAGGGGTGGGCTTCAGATCTTACACTGGCAGCAAACAGGGACACAGCAGTTGGACTGCTGGCAGCAGGGCTTGCAGCAGCTGGACTGGCAACAGCCTCCACCACAGCTGGAGCCACAGCCTCCACCACAGCCGGAGCAGGAGCAAGCTGGCACACAGCAGCAGACAGGCTTGCAACACTTGGATTGAGAGCAGGCCCCACAGCCTCCACCACAGCCGGAGCAGGAGCAAGCTGGCACACAGCAGCAGACAGGCTTGCAACACTTGGATTGAGAGCAGCCCCCACAGCCTCCACCACAGCCGGAGCAGGAGCAAGCTGGCACACAACAGCAGACAGGCTTGCAACAGCTGGACTGACAGCAGCCCCCACAGCCAGAGCCACAGCTGGACTGACAGCAGCCCCCACAGCCAGCCTGGCAGCAGCCCCCACAGCTGGAGCCACAGCCTCCCTTGCAGCTTCCACCACAGCTGGAGCCACAGCCTCCCTTGCAGCCCCCACAACTGGAGCCACAGCCTCCCTTGCAGCCTCCACCACAGCTGGAGCCACAGCCTCCCTTGCAGCCTCCACCACAGCTGGAGCCACAGCCTCCCTTGCAGCCTCCACCACAGCTGGAGCCACAGCCTCCCTTGCAGCCTCCACCACAGCTGGAGCCACAGCCTCCCTTGCTGCCTCCACCACAGCCGGAGCAGGAGCAAGCTGGCACACAACAGCAGACAGGCTTGCAACAGCTGGACTGAGAGCAGCCCCCACAGCCTCCACCACAGCCGGAGCAGGAGCAAGCTGGCACACAACAGCAGACAGGCTTGCAACAGCTGGACTGGGAGCAGCCCCCACAGCCTCCACCACAGCTGGAGCAGGAGCAAGCTGGCACACAGCAGCAGACAGGCTTGCAACAGCTGGACTGACAGCAGCCCCCACAGCCTCCACCACAGCTGGACTGACAGCAGCCTCCACAGCCAGAGCCACAGCTGGACTGGCAGCAGCCCCTACAGCTGGAGCCACAGCCTCCCTTGCAGCCTCCACCACAGCTGGAGCCACAGCCTCCCTTGCAGCCTCCACCACAGCTGGAGCCACAGCCTCCCTTGCTGCCTCCACCACAGCTGGAGCAGGAGCAGGCTGGCACACAGCAGCAGACAGGCTTGCAGCAGCAAACTGGCACACAGCAACTGGAGCCACAGCCCCCACAGCTGGAGCCACAGCCTCCTGAACAGCCAGAGCAGCCCATGGTGCTGGGAGCTTGGAGGAACTTGGTGTACACAGGGGTGGAAGGTGTCGAGATAGAGGGAGGAGTCAGTGGGTTGTGGCTGCCCCTCTCAGCACCCAGCTTTTATACTGCGTGCAGCAGCAGGGACAGGCCTGGGCACATGCTCACTTGCCCCTCACTCTGAAGCCCTGCAGATGCAGGAGAAGCCCCTGTAGGCTTGGTGGGTTGTTGTTGTACACTGGGCCCTGGCTGCCATTGGCTCAGTCTTTGGATCGTGTTGGGGCAGGCCTTGTGGCCATGACTCACCTGGAAGCAGCAGGCTGCCTTGATTGGCCAACAGGGCTGTTTGGCACTGCCCATAGGGACATTGGGATCTGACAGCTCCACCCAGGAGCCTCTAGGCTCCCCCACTTCAGCCCCAGCTGGCAAATAAATGCAGAGAGCCCAGAAGCCAGGGAAGAAGCAGAGGATCCCTAGAAATCTGTGGGCAGGTGATAGCATGCATGTGTGAGACACAACATGTTTGGTTCTTGAGCCCCATGCACATGCCCTAAGTCAACAGGCTGAGAGAAGAGTCATGGCCAAGGCAGGGCTGAGAAAGCTGCTGGCAGACACTGCAAAGCACCGATGACCTTGCTTCAAGGAGGAAGAAGGGAAGACCACAGGTGGATGCCAAGTGAGCATGTCCTGTGCCGTATCAGGTGAGAGGGGCCCAGCTCTTGCCTCCCCTCGAGAAGGAAGAGAGGACGAAGCAAGCCCAGGCAAAACTGGCAGTCGGGCAAGCAGTCCCAGGTCCAACAGAGCTGATGGGGCTAAGTTGGGAAGGGCCTGCCACGGGGGACAAGGCCAGAGGAGGCAGTGTCTTGTGAGCTGAGCAATGAGGCTGAAGCCTCATTGCTGCCACCATGTGGGCAGAGAGGTCTTGTCATGCCCCATCAGAGTCAAGAGAGCAGCACTGGAGGGGTCAGGGGCAAGGCTTCTGCATGTCTGCTGGAGGCAGGGGGAAAGATGGGGAGCATTGTGACCCTGAGTCCAGGCCCTCATGGTGGCTGGGGAAAAGAAGGGAAGGCTTGGGGTCAGCAGTGATGGGGAAAGGAGCTGGATGGTGGAGGAAGACTGTGGTCATCTGATCAGGAAAGGCTCTGGAGACCAGGAACTCTCTCACTTTGGTCCATGGATCCTCCTGGCCCTAACCAGTGGCTGGCAAGGGGGAGGTGATTCATTGTGCTTGTTTTTAAAATAATATTTTATTTTTCTCCAATTCCATGTGAAACAAATTTTCACATTTCCTGCTTTAAATTAGGAGAGCAAGGAATAGATTACCTGTCAGACCTGTGGAGAAAGGAAGAATTTATGACCAAACACGAGGTGGAGAATGTTATCAAATGCAAAATGCAAAATTAAATAAAATAGTTTTTGGGCCAACAAAGCCAATGCATCCTTGGGTAGAATGGAAACAGAAAGCTGGGAAACATTTTGGACAACCAAATTCTCTGATGAAGGCCTCAGTTCTAAAATATACAGAGAACAGGCAGACTTCAGAAAAGCCTGGAAAGACTTACATGAACTGGTGCCGTGTGAAGGGAGCAGAACCAAGACAACATTGTCCACAGTAACAGCAACACTGTGAGATGCCCAACTTTGATAGACTTAGCTCTTCTTAGCAATGCAAGGATCTAAGACAACTCCAAGGTGCTCATGATGGACAATGCTCTCCACCTCCAGAGATGCAGTCCAGAGACTGGAGTCTGAATGCTAATCGGAGCATAGTATTTTTTCTTCTTGCTTTCCTTTCTCTTGGTTTTTCCTTTTAGTTTTGATTCTTCTCTCACAGTATGACTAATATGGAAATATGTCTAATCGGACTGTACATGTATAGCCTATATCAGATGGCATGCCCTCTTGTGGAGTGGGGAGTGGAGGGAGGAAGAAATAATTTGGAGTTCAAACCCTTGTAAAAGTGAATATTGAAAGCTATCTTTACTTGTAATGGGAAGAAACAAAATACTATTAAGTGGGGGGAAGCATTTCCTGCTTTAAGTTTCGAGTTTCAAATACTCTTCATCCTTTATTTCCATCTCCCCTCCCTGAGAAGGTGAGCAATCTCCTTTAGGATACATCTGTGCAATCACATAAAACATTTCCATGTTAATCATCTTGTGCAAGAAAACTTGAACAAGAAAGAATGAATGAAAGAAATAGAGAAAAGAAAGGGAAGAGAAAGAAGGAAAGAGAAAAAGGAAGAGAGAAAGAGAATGAAGAAGAAAAATTAGAAAAAAAGAGGAAAGATTAAAGGAAAAGATTAAAATGAATGAGAGAAAAAGAAAGAAAAAGGAGAAAAATAGAGAAAGAAAGACAGAAAGAAAGAAAGAAAGAAAGAAAGAAAGAAAGAAAGGAATAAAGAAAGGAAGAAAGGAATAAAAAAGAAAGGAAGGAAGAAAGAAGGAATGAAGAAAGGAAGGAAATAGGAAGGAAGGAAAGAAATAAGGCAAATTAAAAATAATATGTTTCAGTTTTCCATCTGATGTCACCAGTTCTTGCTCTTGATTGCAGATTGCATTTTTCATCATGAGTCCTTTTGGATTGTGTCTAGGGTTGTTATATTGCTGAGAAGAGCTAAGTCATTCCCAGTCGTTTCAGCTTTTTATCAGTATTCCTTTCTGATGGTTTTCAATACTTTCCTCTGCCTGGTTTGACTCTCCCCAACAGTTATTTTCTTTTTTTTTCCATATTTTATTATTTAATACTTTGTAGTTTTCAGCATTGATTTTCACAAGATTTTGAGGTACAAATTTTCTCCCCATTTCTACCCTCCCCCCCACTCCAAGATGGCATACATTCTGATTGCCCCATTCCCCAGTCAGCCCTCCCTTCTGTCACCCCACTCCCTCCCAATCCCCTTTCCCCTTTCTTTCTTGTAGGGCAGGATAGATTTCTATGCCCCATTCCCTATATATCTTATTTCCCAGTTGCATGCAGAAACAACCTTTTCTGAGCATCTGTTTTTAAGACTTTGAGTTCCAAATTGTCTCCCCTCTTCCCTCCACAGCCACCCTGCCTAAGAAGGCAAGCAATTCAACATAGGCCACACATGTATCATTATGTAAAACACTTCCACAATACTCATGTTGTGAAAGACAAACTACATTTCCCTCCATCCTATCCTGTCCCCCTTTATTCGGTTTTGTCCCTTGACCCTGTCCCTTTTCAAAAGTCATTGCTTTGGATTATTTCTTTCCCTCTATCTGCCCTCTCTTCTATCATCCCTCCTTTGTTATCCCCTTCTCCCTAGTTTCCTCTGGGGTAAGATATCCAACTGAGTGTGTATGTTATTCCCTCCTCGAGTCAAATCTGATGATGACAGCAAGATGCACTCATTCCCCCTCACCTGCCCTCTCTTCCTTTCCAACGAGCTGCTTTTTCTTGCCACTTTTATGTGACATAATTTACCCCATTATATTCCTCTCTCATTCCTTAATTTTAGTTTAGTGTTTTAGATATCATCCCTTCATGTTCAACTCACCCTGTGCCCTCTGTCTATATATGTGTATATTCAACTACCTTCAACTACCCTAATACTGAGAAAGGTCTCATGAATTACACACATCATCATTCAGTGCATGAATGTAAACCAAACAGTTCAAATTTAGTAAGTCCCTTATGATTTCTCTTTCTTGTTTACCTTTTCATGCTTCTCTTGATTCTTGTGTTTGAAAGTCATATTTTCAATTCAGCTCTGGTCTTTTCACTGAGAAACTTGAAAGTCCTCGATTTTATTGAAAATCCATATTTTGCCTTGGAGCATGATACTCAGTTTTGCTGGGCAGGTGTTTCTTGGTTTTAATCCTAACTCCTTTGACCTCCCGAATATCATATTCCAAGCCCTAAGATCCCTTAATGTAGAAGACACTAGATCTTGTGTTATCCTGACTGTGTTTCCACAGTACTCAAATTGTTTCTTTCTGGCTGCTTGCAGTATTTTCTCCTTGACCTGGAAAGTCTGGAATTTAGTGACAATATCCCTAGGAGTTTTCTTTTTTTCATCTTTTTCAAGAGGTGATGGGTGGATTCTTTCAATTTCTATTTTCCCCTCTGGTTCGAGAATATCAGGGCAGTTCTCCTTGATGATTTCTTGAAAGATGATGTCTAGGCTCTTTTCTTGATCATGGCTTGCAGGTAGTCCAATAATTTTTAAATTATCTCTCCTGGATCTTTTTTCCTGGTCAGTGGTTTTTCCAGGGAGATAGTTCTCATAGTCTTCCATTTTTTTCATTCCTTTGGTTCTATTTTATAGTATCTTGATTTCTCATAAAGTCACAAGCTTCCACTTGCTCCAGTCTAATTTTTAGGTAGTATTTTCTTCAGTGGTTTTTTGGGCCTCCTTTTCCATTTGGCTAATTCTGCCTTTCAAGGCATTCTTCTCCTCATTGTCTTTTTGGAGTTCTTTTGCCATTTGGATTAGTCTCTTTTTTAAGCTGCTGTTTCCTTCACTATTTTTTGGCTCTTCTTTAGCAAGTCATTGACTTCTTTTCACAGTTTTCTCACATCATTCTCATTTCTCTTCCTATTTTTTCCTTACTGGCTTTTGCAAATCCTTTTTGAGCTCTTCCATGACCTGAGACCAATTCATATTTTTCTTGGGGGCTTTTGAAGTAGGCTCTTTGACTTTGTTGACTTCTTCCGGCTGTATGTTTTGATCTTCTTTGTCACCCAAAAAAAAAGATTCTCAAGTCTGAGTCTGAATCTGAGTCCTCTTTCGCTGCCTGGCCATGTTCCCAGACAACTACTTGACCCTTGAGCTTTTTGTCAGGGTATGACTGCTTGTAGAATAGAGAGCACTTTGTCCCAAGCTTGAGGGGCTGCACTGCTGTTTTCAAAGCCACTTCTGCGCAGCAAACTCTGCCACAGCAGCACTCCTCCCCTCCCAAGAACCGCCAACCAGGATGGTGAGCCAGATCCCAGCAGGGCAAGGAAGGCTCTGCACTCCCGCTCTGAGCTGCCACTTAATTCCTCCCCCTGGCTAGGCCTGGCACCAGACGCAACTGCAGCTGGAGCTCTGGAAGCAGCCTCAGAGCTGAACCACCTCCACCACCCCATGTGTCTGGGGCCGACTGTGCCCTCCTCTCACTCTGATCTAGCAATTTGACCACAAACCTGCTCTGTTGTCTTTGGTGTTTGTGGGTTGAGAAGTCAGGACCCCATGGCCACTGACACTTGACACTGATCTTGGGGTAAATGGAGACCCTAATCCATCTATTGCCAAGTGCTATGTGACCAGAACGGGCTCTAAAATCATGAGCTCTTGGCATTGTGACCATCACCCTGGAGAAGTCACTCAGTGTTGGTGAAACCCAAGAGGAGGATACAAAGTGCATCAGGTCTGGGTCAATGTCCCAAAATGTCCCAAGACCCCAAAATCCCAGAATGTCCCTGCCTGCAAGCTGCTGACCACATGCTCAGGTCACAGGATGCAGATCACCCCAAGCCATTTGTCAAGACAACGGAGACATTTTCAGGTTTAAGGGCAGGTTTTATTAAAAGGAAATGATTGTCCAGGTTCCCAGGGATGGGAAATGATGCCCAAGAAAGGCAAGGAGACACTTTGTAGGAGAAAGTGGAGGAGTCAGGGAATGAGGGCTGTTGATGGGCAGCTCAGGAACCTCCAGCCATGGCCCAGCATCTGGTGGCAGAGCAGAGGATCCTTTGGAGATGACCCAGAGTTTTTCCAGGGAGTCTGAGTGGTGTGCTAGGCTAGCCCATGGGTGTGTTCCTTTGCAGTATGATGTCCCCTTGGCCAAGGAGGAGGGGTAGCATGGAAGGATGGGGGATTGAGAGAGCTGCTGTCTCAGGGCAGCTTCCTGAGTAACAGTAGAGAACAGGCAAAGCAGAAATGATGGTTCCCTGATGGGCCAGTGGCCTGGAGATCAGGAAGAATGATGAGAAAGGAGCAGTGCTGCTGGGAGCTGGGAGTGGATGGTGAGTCTTGTAGAGTGGTGTGTTTTCCTAGGGGTCTCATGGGAAGTTCAAGGGGTGGGCTTCAGATCTTACACTGGCAGCAAACAGGGACGCAGCTGCTGGACTGCCGGCAGCAGGGCTTGCAGCAGCTGGACTAGCAACAGCCTCCACAGCTGGAGCCACAGCCTCCACCACAGCCGGAGCAGGAGCAAGCTGGCACACAACAGCAGACAGGCTTGCAACAGCTGGACTGAGAGCAGCCCCCACAGCCTCCACCACAGCCGGAGCAGGAGCAAGCTGGCACACAACAGCAGACAGGCTTGCAACAGCTGGACTGACAGCAGCCCCCACAGCCTCCACCACAGCTGGAGCAGGAGCAAGCTGGCACACAACAGCAGACAGGCTTGCAACAGCTGGACTGAGAGCAGCCCCCACAGCCTCCACCACAGCCGGAGCAGGAGCAAGCTGGCACACAACAGCAGACAGGCTTGCAACAGCTGGACTGGGAGCAGCCCCCACAGCCTCCACCACAGCTGGAGCAGGAGCAAGCTGGCACACAGCAGCAGACAGGCTTGCAACAGCTGGACTGACAGCAGCCCCCACAGCCTCCACCACAGCTGGACTGACAGCAGCCTCCACAGCCAGAGCCACAGCTGGACTGGCAGCAGCCCCTACAGCTGGAGCCACAGCCTCCCTTGCAGCCTCCACCACAGCTGGAGCCACAGCCTCCCTTGCAGCCTCCACCACAGCTGGAGCCACAGCCTCCCTTGCTGCCTCCACCACAGCTGGAGCAGGAGCAGGCTGGCACACAGCAGCAGACAGGCTTGCAGCAGCAAACTGGCACACAGCAACTGGAGCCACAGCCCCCACAGCTGGAGCCACAGCCTCCTGAACAGCCAGAGCAGCCCATGGTGCTGGGAGCTTGGAGGAACTTGGTGTACACAGGGGTGGAAGGTGTCGAGATAGAGGGAGGAGTCAGTGGGTTGTGGCTGCCCCTCTCAGCACCCAGCTTTTATACTGCGTGCAGCAGCAGGGACAGGCCTGGGCACATGCTCACTTGCCCCTCACTCTGAAGCCCTGCAGATGCAGGAGAAGCCCCTGTAGGCTTGGTGGGTTGTTGTTGTACACTGGGGCCCTGGCTGCCATTGGCTCAGTCTTTGGATCGTGTTGGGGCAGGCCTTGTGGCCATGACTCACCTGGAAGCAGCAGGCTGCCTTGATTGGCCAACAGGGCTGTTTGGCACTGCCCATAGGGACATTGGGATCTGACAGCTCCACCCAGGAGCCTCTAGGCTCCCCCACTTCAGCCCCAGCTGGCAAATAAATGCAGAGAGCCCAGAAGCCAGGGAAGAAGCAGAGGATCCCTAGAAATCTGTGGGCAGGTGATAGCATGCATGTGTGAGACACAACATGTTTGGTTCTTGAGCCCCATGCACATGCCCTAAGTCAACAGGCTGAGAGAAGAGTCATGGCCAAGGCAGGGCTGAGAAAGCTGCTGGCAGACACTGCAAAGCACCGATGACCTTGCTTCAAGGAGGAAGAAGGGAAGACCACAGGTGGATGCCAAGTGAGCATGTCCTGTGCCGTATCAGGTGAGAGGGGCCCAGCTCTTGCCTCCCCTCGAGAAGGAAGAGAGGACGAAGCAAGCCCAGACAAAACTGGCAGTCGGGCAAGCAGTCCCAGGTCCAACAGAGCTGATGGGGCTAAGTTGGGAAGGGCCTGCCACGGGGGACAAGGCCAGAGGAGGCAGTGTCTTGTGAGCTGAGCAAGGAGGCTTCAGCCTCATTGCTGCCACCATGTGGGCAGAGAGGTCTTGTCATGCCCCATCAGAGTCAAGAGAGCAGCACTGGAGGGGTCAGGGGCAAGGCTTCTGCATGTCTGCTGGAGGCAGGGGGAAAGATGGGGAGCATTGTGACCCTGAGTCCAGGCCCTCATGGTGGCTGGGGAAAAGAAGGGAAGGCTTGGGGTCAGCAGTGATGGGGAAAGGAGCTGGATGGTGGAGGAAGACTGTGGTCATCTGATCAGGAAAGGCTCTGGAGACCAGGAACTCTCTCACTTTGGTCCATGGATCCTCCTGGCCCTAACCAGTGGCTGGCAAGGGGGAGGTGATTCATTGTGCTTGTTTTTAAAATAATATTTTATTTTTCTCCAATTCCATGTGAAACAAATTTTCACATTTCCTGCTTTAAATTAGGAGAGCAAGGAATAGATTACCTGTCAGACCTGTGGAGAAAGGAAGAATTTATGACCAAACACGAGGTGGAGAATGTTATCAAATGCAAAATGCAAAATTAAATAAAATAGTTTTTGGGCCAACAAAGCCAATGCATCCTTGGGTAGAATGGAAACAGAAAGCTGGGAAACATTTTGGACAACCAAATTCTCTGATGAAGGCCTCAGTTCTAAAATATACAGAGAACAGGCAGACTTCAGAAAAGCCTGGAAAGACTTACATGAACTGGTGCCGTGTGAAGGGAGCAGAACCAAGACAACATTGTCCACAGTAACAGCAACACTGTGAGATGCCCAACTTTGATAGACTTAGCTCTTCTTAGCAATGCAAGGATCTAAGACAACTCCAAGGTGCTCATGATGGACAATGCTCTCCACCTCCAGAGATGCAGTCCAGAGACTGGAGTCTGAATGCTAATCGGAGCATAGTATTTTTTCTTCTTGCTTTCCTTTCTCTTGGTTTTTCCTTTTAGTTTTGATTCTTCTCTCACAGTATGACTAATATGGAAATATGTCTAATCGGACTGTACATGTATAGCCTATATCAGATGGCATGCCCTCTTGTGGAGTGGGGAGTGGAGGGAGGAAGAAATAATTTGGAGTTCAAACCCTTGTAAAAGTGAATATTGAAAGCTATCTTTACTTGTAATGGGAAGAAACAAAATACTATTAAGTGGGGGGAAGCATTTCCTGCTTTAAGTTTCGAGTTTCAAATACTCTTCATCCTTTATTTCCATCTCCCCTCCCTGAGAAGGTGAGCAATCTCCTTTAGGATACATCTGTGCAATCACATAAAACATTTCCATGTTAATCATCTTGTGCAAGAAAACTTGAACAAGAAAGAATGAATGAAAGAAATAGAGAAAAGAAAGGGAAGAGAAAGAAGGAAAGAGAAAAAGGAAGAGAGAAAGAGAATGAAGAAGAAAAATTAGAAAAAAAGAGGAAAGATTAAAGGAAAAGATAAAAATGAATGAGAGAAAAAGAAAGAAAAAGGAGAAAAATAGAGAAAGAAAGACAGAAAGAAAGAAAGAAAGAAAGAAAGAAAGAAAGGAATAAAGAAAGGAAGAAAGGAATAAAAAAGAAAGGAAGGAAGAAAGAAGGAATGAAGAAAGGAAGGAAATAGGAAGGAAGGAAAGAAATAAGGCAAATTAAAAATAATATGTTTCAGTTTTCCATCTGATGTCACCAGTTCTTGCTCTTGATTGCAGATTGCATTTTTCATCATGAGTCCTTTTGGATTGTGTCTAGGGTTGTTATATTGCTGAGAAGAGCTAAGTCATTCCCAGTCGTTTCAGCTTTTTATCAGTATTCCTTTCTGATGGTTTTCAATACTTTCCTCTGCCTGGTTTGACTCTCCCCAACAGTTATTTTCTTTTTTTTTCCATATTTTATTATTTAATACTTTGTAGTTTTCAGCATTGATTTTCACAAGATTTTGAGGTACAAATTTTCTCCCCATTTCTACCCTCCCCCCACTCCAAGATGGCATACATTCTGATTGCCCCATTCCCCAGTCAGCCCTCCCTTCTGTCACCCCACTCCCTCCCAATCCCCTTTCCCCTTTCTTTCTTGTAGGGCAGGATAGATTTCTATGCCCCATTCCCTATATATCTTATTTCCCAGTTGCATGCAGAAACAACCTTTTCTGAGCATCTGTTTTTAAGACTTTGAGTTCCAAATTGTCTCCCCTCTTCCCTCCACAGCCACCCTGCCTAAGAAGGCAAGCAATTCAACATAGGCCACACATGTATCATTATGTAAAACACTTCCACAATACTCATGTTGTGAAAGACAAACTACATTTCCCTCCATCCTATCCTGTCCCCCTTTATTCGGTTTTGTCCCTTGACCCTGTCCCTTTTCAAAAGTCATTGCTTTGGATTATTTCTTTCCCTCTATCTGCCCTCTCTTCTATCATCCCTCCTTTGTTATCCCCTTCTCCCTAGTTTCCTCTGGGGTAAGATATCCAACTGAGTGTGTATGTTATTCCCTCCTCGAGTCAAATCTGATGATGACAGCAAGATGCACTCATTCCCCCTCACCTGCCCTCTCTTCCTTTCCAACGAGCTGCTTTTTCTTGCCACTTTTATGTGACATAATTTACCCCATTATATTCCTCTCTCATTCCTTAATTTTAGTTTAGTGTTTTAGATATCATCCCTTCATGTTCAACTCACCCTGTGCCCTCTGTCTATATATGTGTATATTCAACTACCTTCAACTACCCTAATACTGAGAAAGGTCTCATGAATTACACACATCATCATTCAGTGCATGAATGTAAACCAAACAGTTCAAATTTAGTAAGTCCCTTATGATTTCTCTTTCTTGTTTACCTTTTCATGCTTCTCTTGATTCTTGTGTTTGAAAGTCATATTTTCAATTCAGCTCTGGTCTTTTCACTGAGAAACTTGAAAGTCCTCGATTTTATTGAAAATCCATATTTTGCCTTGGAGCATGATACTCAGTTTTGCTGGGCAGGTGTTTCTTGGTTTTAATCCTAACTCCTTTGACCTCCCGAATATCATATTCCAAGCCCTAAGATCCCTTAATGTAGAAGACACTAGATCTTGTGTTATCCTGACTGTGTTTCCACAGTACTCAAATTGTTTCTTTCTGGCTGCTTGCAGTATTTTCTCCTTGACCTGGAAAGTCTGGAATTTAGTGACAATATCCCTAGGAGTTTTCTTTTTTTCATCTTTTTCAAGAGGTGATGGGTGGATTCTTTCAATTTCTATTTTCCCCTCTGGTTCGAGAATATCAGGGCAGTTCTCCTTGATGATTTCTTGAAAGATGATGTCTAGGCTCTTTTCTTGATCATGGCTTGCAGGTAGTCCAATAATTTTTAAATTATCTCTCCTGGATCTTTTTTCCTGGTCAGTGGTTTTTCCAGGGAGATAGTTCTCATAGTCTTCCATTTTTTTCATTCCTTTGGTTCTATTTTATAGTATCTTGATTTCTCATAAAGTCACAAGCTTCCACTTGCTCCAGTCTAATTTTTAGGTAGTATTTTCTTCAGTGGTTTTTTGGGCCTCCTTTTCCATTTGGCTAATTCTGCCTTTCAAGGCATTCTTCTCCTCATTGTCTTTTTGGAGTTCTTTTGCCATTTGGATTAGTCTCTTTTTTAAGCTGCTGTTTCCTTCACTATTTTTTGGCTCTTCTTTAGCAAGTCATTGACTTCTTTTCACAGTTTTCTCACATCATTCTCATTTCTCTTCCTATTTTTTCCTTACTGGCTTTTGCAAATCCTTTTTGAGCTCTTCCATGACCTGAGACCAATTCATATTTTTCTTGGGGGCTTTTGAAGTAGGCTCTTTGACTTTGTTGACTTCTTCCGGCTGTATGTTTTGATCTTCTTTGTCACCCAAAAAAAAAGATTCTCAAGTCTGAGTCTGAATCTGAGTCCTCTTTCGCTGCCTGGCCATGTTCCCAGACAACTACTTGACCCTTGAGCTTTTTGTCAGGGTATGACTGCTTGTAGAATAGAGAGCACTTTGTCCCAAGCTTGAGGGGCTGCACTGCTGTTTTCAAAGCCACTTCTGCGCAGCAAACTCTGCCACAGCAGCACTCCTCCCCTCCCAAGAACCGCCAACCAGGATGGTGAGCCAGATCCCAGCAGGGCAAGGAAGGCTCTGCACTCCCGCTCTGAGCTGCCACTTAATTCCTCCCCCTGGCTAGGCCTGGCACCAGACGCAACTGCAGCTGGAGCTCTGGAAGCAGCCTCAGAGCTGAACCACCTCCACCACCCCATGTGTCTGGGGCCGACTGTGCCCTCCTCTCACTCTGATCTAGCAATTTGACCACAAACCTGCTCTGTTGTCTTTGGTGTTTGTGGGTTGAGAAGTCAGGACCCCATGGCCACTGACACTTGACACTGATCTTGGGGTAAATGGAGACCCTAATCCATCTATTGCCAAGTGCTATGTGACCAGAACGGGCTCTAAAATCATGAGCTCTTGGCATTGTGACCATCACCCTGGAGAAGTCACTCAGTGTTGGTGAAACCCAAGAGGAGGATACAAAGTGCATCAGGTCTGGGTCAATGTCCCAAAATGTCCCAAGACCCCAAAATCCCAGAATGTCCCTGCCTGCAAGCTGCTGACCACATGCTCAGGTCACAGGATGCAGATCACCCCAAGCCATTTGTCAAGACAACGGAGACATTTTCAGGTTTAAGGGCAGGTTTTATTAAAAGGAAATGATTGTCCAGGTTCCCAGGGATGGGAAATGATGCCCAAGAAAGGCAAGGAGACACTTTGTAGGAGAAAGTGGAGGAGTCAGGGAATGAGGGCTGTTGATGGGCAGCTCAGGAACCTCCAGCCATGGCCCAGCATCTGGTGGCAGAGCAGAGGATCCTTTGGAGATGACCCAGAGTTTTTCCAGGGAGTCTGAGTGGTGTGCTAGGCTAGCCCATGGGTGTGTTCCTTTGCAGTATGATGTCCCCTTGGCCAAGGAGGAGGGGTAGCATGGAAGGATGGGGGATTGAGAGAGCTGCTGTCTCAGGGCAGCTTCCTGAGTAACAGTAGAGAACAGGCAAAGCAGAAATGATGGTTCCCTGATGGGCCAGTGGCCTGGAGATCAGGAAGAATGATGAGAAAGGAGCAGTGCTGCTGGGAGCTGGGAGTGGATGGTGAGTCTTGTAGAGTGGTGTGTTTTCCTAGGGGTCTCATGGGAAGTTCAAGGGGTGGGCTTCAGATCTTACACTGGCAGCAAACAGGGACGCAGCTGCTGGACTGCCGGCAGCAGGGCTTGCAGCAGCTGGACTAGCAACAGCCTCCACAGCTGGAGCCACAGCCTCCACCACAGCCGGAGCAGGAGCAAGCTGGCACACAACAGCAGACAGGCTTGCAACAGCTGGACTGAGAGCAGCCCCCACAGCCTCCACCACAGCCGGAGCAGGAGCAAGCTGGCACACAACAGCAGACAGGCTTGCAACAGCTGGACTGAGAGCAGCCCCCACAGCCTCCACCACAGCTGGAGCAGGAGCAAGCTGGCACACAACAGCAGACAGGCTTGCAACAGCTGGACTGAGAGCAGCCCCCACAGCCTCCACCACAGCCGGAGCAGGAGCAAGCTGGCACACAACAGCAGACAGGCTTGCAACAGCTGGACTGGGAGCAGCCCCCACAGCCTCCACCACAGCTGGAGCAGGAGCAAGCTGGCACACAGCAGCAGACAGGCTTGCAACAGCTGGACTGACAGCAGCCCCCACAGCCTCCACCACAGCTGGACTGACAGCAGCCTCCACAGCCAGAGCCACAGCTGGACTGGCAGCAGCCCCTACAGCTGGAGCCACAGCCTCCCTTGCAGCCTCCACCACAGCTGGAGCCACAGCCTCCCTTGCAGCCTCCACCACAGCTGGAGCCACAGCCTCCCTTGCTGCCTCCACCACAGCTGGAGCAGGAGCAGGCTGGCACACAGCAGCAGACAGGCTTGCAGCAGCAAACTGGCACACAGCAACTGGAGCCACAGCCCCCACAGCTGGAGCCACAGCCTCCTGAACAGCCAGAGCAGCCCATGGTGCTGGGAGCTTGGAGGAACTTGGTGTACACAGGGGTGGAAGGTGTCGAGATAGAGGGAGGAGTCAGTGGGTTGTGGCTGCCCCTCTCAGCACCCAGCTTTTATACTGCGTGCAGCAGCAGGGACAGGCCTGGGCACATGCTCACTTGCCCCTCACTCTGAAGCCCTGCAGATGCAGGAGAAGCCCCTGTAGGCTTGGTGGGTTGTTGTTGTACACTGGGGCCCTGGCTGCCATTGGCTCAGTCTTTGGATCGTGTTGGGGCAGGCCTTGTGGCCATGACTCACCTGGAAGCAGCAGGCTGCCTTGATTGGCCAACGGGGCTGTTTGGCACTGCCCATAGGGACATTGGGATCTGACAGCTCCACCCAGGAGCCTCTAGGCTCCCCCACTTCAGCCCCAGCTGGCAAATAAATGCAGAGAGCCCAGAAGCCAGGGAAGAAGCAGAGGATCCCTAGAAATCTGTGGGCAGGTGATAGCATGCATGTGTGAGACACAACATGTTTGGTTCTTGAGCCCCATGCACATGCCCTAAGTCAACAGGCTGAGAGAAGAGTCATGGCCAAGGCAGGGCTGAGAAAGCTGCTGGCAGACACTGCAAAGCACCGATGACCTTGCTTCAAGGAGGAAGAAGGGAAGACCACAGGTGGATGCCAAGTGAGCATGTCCTGTGCCGTATCAGGTGAGAGGGGCCCAGCTCTTGCCTCCCCTCGAGAAGGAAGAGAGGACGAAGCAAGCCCAGACAAAACTGGCAGTCGGGCAAGCAGTCCCAGGTCCAACAGAGCTGATGGGGCTAAGTTGGGAAGGGCCTGCCACGGGGGACAAGGCCAGAGGAGGCAGTGTCTTGTGAGCTGAGCAAGGAGGCTTCAGCCTCATTGCTGCCACCATGTGGGCAGAGAGGTCTTGTCATGCCCCATCAGAGTCAAGAGAGCAGCACTGGAGGGGTCAGGGGCAAGGCTTCTGCATGTCTGCTGGAGGCAGGGGGAAAGATGGGGAGCATTGTGACCCTGAGTCCAGGCCCTCATGGTGGCTGGGGAAAAGAAGGGAAGGCTTGGGGTCAGCAGTGATGGGGAAAGGAGCTGGATGGTGGAGGAAGACTGTGGTCATCTGATCAGGAAAGGCTCTGGAGACCAGGAACTCTCTCACTTTGGTCCATGGATCCTCCTGGCCCTAACCAGTGGCTGGCAAGGGGGAGGTGATTCATTGTGCTTGTTTTTAAAATAATATTTTATTTTTCTCCAATTCCATGTGAAACAAATTTTCACATTTCCTGCTTTAAATTAGGAGAGCAAGGAATAGATTACCTGTCAGACCTGTGGAGAAAGGAAGAATTTATGACCAAACACGAGGTGGAGAATGTTATCAAATGCAAAATGCAAAATTAAATAAAATAGTTTTTGGGCCAACAAAGCCAATGCATCCTTGGGTAGAATGGAAACAGAAAGCTGGGAAACATTTTGGACAACCAAATTCTCTGATGAAGGCCTCAGTTCTAAAATATACAGAGAACAGGCAGACTTCAGAAAAGCCTGGAAAGACTTACATGAACTGGTGCCGTGTGAAGGGAGCAGAACCAAGACAACATTGTCCACAGTAACAGCAACACTGTGAGATGCCCAACTTTGATAGACTTAGCTCTTCTTAGCAATGCAAGGATCTAAGACAACTCCAAGGTGCTCATGATGGACAATGCTCTCCACCTCCAGAGATGCAGTCCAGAGACTGGAGTCTGAATGCTAATCGGAGCATAGTATTTTTTCTTCTTGCTTTCCTTTCTCTTGGTTTTTCCTTTTAGTTTTGATTCTTCTCTCACAGTATGACTAATATGGAAATATGTCTAATCGGACTGTACATGTATAGCCTATATCAGATGGCATGCCCTCTTGTGGAGTGGGGAGTGGAGGGAGGAAGAAATAATTTGGAGTTCAAACCCTTGTAAAAGTGAATATTGAAAGCTATCTTTACTTGTAATGGGAAGAAACAAAATACTATTAAGTGGGGGGAAGCATTTCCTGCTTTAAGTTTCGAGTTTCAAATACTCTTCATCCTTTATTTCCATCTCCCCTCCCTGAGAAGGTGAGCAATCTCCTTTAGGATACATCTGTGCAATCACATAAAACATTTCCATGTTAATCATCTTGTGCAAGAAAACTTGAACAAGAAAGAATGAATGAAAGAAATAGAGAAAAGAAAGGGAAGAGAAAGAAGGAAAGAGAAAAAGGAAGAGAGAAAGAGAATGAAGAAGAAAAATTAGAAAAAAAGAGGAAAGATTAAAGGAAAAGATAAAATGAATGAGAGAAAAAGAAAGAAAAAGGAGAAAAATAGAGAAAGAAAGACAGAAAGAAAGAAAGAAAGAAAGAAAGGAATAAAGAAAGGAAGAAAGGAATAAAAAAGAAAGGAAGGAAGAAAGAAGGAATGAAGAAAGGAAGGAAATAGGAAGGAAGGAAAGAAATAAGGCAAATTAAAAATAATATGTTTCAGTTTTCCATCTGATGTCACCAGTTCTTGCTCTTGATTGCAGATTGCATTTTTCATCATGAGTCCTTTTGGATTGTGTCTAGGGTTGTTATATTGCTGAGAAGAGCTAAGTCATTCCCAGTCGTTTCAGCTTTTTATCAGTATTCCTTTCTGATGGTTTTCAATACTTTCCTCTGCCTGGTTTGACTCTCCCCAACAGTTATTTTCTTTTTTTTTCCATATTTTATTATTTAATACTTTGTAGTTTTCAGCATTGATTTTCACAAGATTTTGAGGTACAAATTTTCTCCCCATTTCTACCCTCCCCCCCACTCCAAGATGGCATACATTCTGATTGCCCCATTCCCCAGTCAGCCCTCCCTTCTGTCACCCCACTCCCTCCCAATCCCCTTTCCCCTTTCTTTCTTGTAGGGCAGGATAGATTTCTATGCCCCATTCCCTATATATCTTATTTCCCAGTTGCATGCAGAAACAACCTTTTCTGAGCATCTGTTTTTAAGACTTTGAGTTCCAAATTGTCTCCCCTCTTCCCTCCACAGCCACCCTGCCTAAGAAGGCAAGCAATTCAACATAGGCCACACATGTATCATTATGTAAAACACTTCCACAATACTCATGTTGTGAAAGACAAACTACATTTCCCTCCATCCTATCCTGTCCCCCTTTATTCGGTTTTGTCCCTTGACCCTGTCCCTTTTCAAAAGTCATTGCTTTGGATTATTTCTTTCCCTCTATCTGCCCTCTCTTCTATCATCCCTCCTTTGTTATCCCCTTCTCCCTAGTTTCCTCTGGGGTAAGATATCCAACTGAGTGTGTATGTTATTCCCTCCTCGAGTCAAATCTGATGATGACAGCAAGATGCACTCATTCCCCCTCACCTGCCCTCTCTTCCTTTCCAACGAGCTGCTTTTTCTTGCCACTTTTATGTGACATAATTTACCCCATTATATTCCTCTCTCATTCCTTAATTTTAGTTTAGTGTTTTAGATATCATCCCTTCATGTTCAACTCACCCTGTGCCCTCTGTCTATATATGTGTATATTCAACTACCTTCAACTACCCTAATACTGAGAAAGGTCTCATGAATTACACACATCATCATTCAGTGCATGAATGTAAACCAAACAGTTCAAATTTAGTAAGTCCCTTATGATTTCTCTTTCTTGTTTACCTTTTCATGCTTCTCTTGATTCTTGTGTTTGAAAGTCATATTTTCAATTCAGCTCTGGTCTTTTCACTGAGAAACTTGAAAGTCCTCGATTTTATTGAAAATCCATATTTTGCCTTGGAGCATGATACTCAGTTTTGCTGGGCAGGTGTTTCTTGGTTTTAATCCTAACTCCTTTGACCTCCCGAATATCATATTCCAAGCCCTAAGATCCCTTAATGTAGAAGACACTAGATCTTGTGTTATCCTGACTGTGTTTCCACAGTACTCAAATTGTTTCTTTCTGGCTGCTTGCAGTATTTTCTCCTTGACCTGGAAAGTCTGGAATTTAGTGACAATATCCCTAGGAGTTTTCTTTTTTTCATCTTTTTCAAGAGGTGATGGGTGGATTCTTTCAATTTCTATTTTCCCCTCTGGTTCGAGAATATCAGGGCAGTTCTCCTTGATGATTTCTTGAAAGATGATGTCTAGGCTCTTTTCTTGATCATGGCTTGCAGGTAGTCCAATAATTTTTAAATTATCTCTCCTGGATCTTTTTTCCTGGTCAGTGGTTTTTCCAGGGAGATAGTTCTCATAGTCTTCCATTTTTTTCATTCCTTTGGTTCTATTTTATAGTATCTTGATTTCTCATAAAGTCACAAGCTTCCACTTGCTCCAGTCTAATTTTTAGGTAGTATTTTCTTCAGTGGTTTTTTGGGCCTCCTTTTCCATTTGGCTAATTCTGCCTTTCAAGGCATTCTTCTCCTCATTGTCTTTTTGGAGTTCTTTTGCCATTTGGATTAGTCTCTTTTTTAAGCTGCTGTTTCCTTCACTATTTTTTGGCTCTTCTTTAGCAAGTCATTGACTTCTTTTCACAGTTTTCTCACATCATTCTCATTTCTCTTCCTATTTTTTCCTTACTGGCTTTTGCAAATCCTTTTTGAGCTCTTCCATGACCTGAGACCAATTCATATTTTTCTTGGGGGCTTTTGAATGTAGGCTCTTTGACTTTGTTGACTTCTTCCGGCTGTATGTTTTGATCTTCTTTGTCACCCAAAAAAAAGATTCTCAAGTCTGAGTCTGAATCTGAGTCCTCTTTCGCTGCCTGGCCATGTTCCCAGACAACTACTTGACCCTTGAGCTTTTTGTCAGGGTATGACTGCTTGTAGAATAGAGAGCACTTTGTCCCAAGCTTGAGGGGCTGCACTGCTGTTTTCAAAGCCACTTCTGCGCAGCAAACTCTGCCACAGCAGCACTCCTCCCCTCCCAAGAACCGCCAACCAGGATGGTGAGCCAGATCCCAGCAGGGCAAGGAAGGCTCTGCACTCCCGCTCTGACCTGCCACTTAATTCCTCCCCCTGGCTAGGCCTGGCACCAGACGCAACTGCAGCTGGAGCTCTGGAAGCAGCCTCAGAGCTGAACCACCTCCACCACCCCATGTGTCTGGGGCCGACTGTGCCCTCCTCTCACTCTGATCTAGCAATTTGTACCACAAACCTGCTCTGTTGTCTTTGGTGTTTGTGGGTTGAGAAGTCAGGACCCCATGGCCACTGACACTTGACACTGATCTTGGGGTAAATGGAGACCCTAATCCATCTATTGCCAAGTGCTATGTGACCAGAACGGGCTCTAAAATCATGAGCTCTTGGCATTGTGACCATCACCCTGGAGAAGTCACTCAGTGTTGGTGAAACCCAAGAGGAGGATACAAAGTGCATCAGGTCTGGGTCAATGTCCCAAAATGTCCCAAGACCCCAAAATCCCAGAATGTCCCTGCCTGCAAGCTGCTGACCACATGCTCAGGTCACAGGATGCAGATCACCCCAAGCCATTTGTCAAGACAACGGAGACATTTTCAGGTTTAAGGGCAGGTTTATTAAAAGGAAATGATTGTCCAGGTTCCCAGGGATGGGAAATGATGCCCAAGAAAGGCAAGGAGACACTTTGTAGGAGAAAGTGGAGGAGTCAGGGAATGAGGGCTGTTGATGGGCAGCTCAGGAACCTCCAGCCATGGCCCAGCATCTGGTGGCAGAGCAGAGGATCCTTTGGAGATGACCCAGAGTTTTTCCAGGGAGTCTGAGTGGTGTGCTAGGCTAGCCCATGGGTGTGTTCCTTTGCAGTATGATGTCCCCTTGGCCAAGGAGGAGGGGTAGCATGGAAGGATGGGGGATTGAGAGAGCTGCTGTCTCAGGGCAGCTTCCTGAGTAACAGTAGAGAACAGGCAAAGCAGAAATGATGGTTCCCTGATGGGCCAGTGGCCTGGAGATCAGGAAGAATGATGAGAAAGGAGCAGTGCTGCTGGGAGCTGGGAGTGGATGGTGAGTCTTGTAGAGTGGTGTGTTTTCCTAGGGGTCTCATGGGAAGTTCAAGGGGTGGGCTTCAGATCTTACACTGGCAGCAAACAGGGATGCAGCTGCTGGACTGCCGGCAGCAGGGCTTGCAGCAGCTGGACTAGCAACAGCCTCCACAGCTGGAGCCACAGCCTCCACCACAGCCGGAGCAGGAGCAAGCTGGCACACAACAGCAGACAGGCTTGCAACAGCTGGACTGAGAGCAGCCCCCACAGCCTCCACCACAGCCGGAGCAGGAGCAAGCTGGCACACAACAGCAGACAGGCTTGCAACAGCTGGACTGAGAGCAGCCCCCACAGCCTCCACCACAGCTGGAGCAGGAGCAAGCTGGCACACAACAGCAGACAGGCTTGCAACAGCTGGACTGAGAGCAGCCCCCACAGCCTCCACCACAGCCGGAGCAGGAGCAAGCTGGCACACAACAGCAGACAGGCTTGCAACAGCTGGACTGGGAGCAGCCCCCACAGCCTCCACCACAGCTGGAGCAGGAGCAAGCTGGCACACAGCAGCAGACAGGCTTGCAACAGCTGGACTGACAGCAGCCCCCACAGCCTCCACCACAGCTGGACTGACAGCAGCCTCCACAGCCAGAGCCACAGCTGGACTGGCAGCAGCCCCTACAGCTGGAGCCACAGCCTCCCTTGCAGCCTCCACCACAGCTGGAGCCACAGCCTCCCTTGCAGCCTCCACCACAGCTGGAGCCACAGCCTCCCTTGCTGCCTCCACCACAGCTGGAGCAGGAGCAGGCTGGCACACAGCAGCAGACAGGCTTGCAGCAGCAAACTGGCACACAGCAACTGGAGCCACAGCCCCCACAGCTGGAGCCACAGCCTCCTGAACAGCCAGAGCAGCCCATGGTGCTGGGAGCTTGGAGGAACTTGGTGTACACAGGGGTGGAAGGTGTCGAGATAGAGGGAGGAGTCAGTGGGTTGTGGCTGCCCCTCTCAGCACCCAGCTTTTATACTGCGTGCAGCAGCAGGGACAGGCCTGGGCACATGCTCACTTGCCCCTCACTCTGAAGCCCTGCAGATGCAGGAGAAGCCCCTGTAGGCTTGGTGGGTTGTTGTTGTACACTGGGGCCCTGGCTGCCATTGGCTCAGTCTTTGGATCGTGTTGGGGCAGGCCTTGTGGCCATGACTCACCTGGAAGCAGCAGGCTGCCTTGATTGGCCACATGGGCTGTTTGGCACTGCCCATAGGGACATTGGGATCTGACAGCTCCACCCAGGAGCCTCTAGGCTCCCCCACTTCAGCCCCAGCTGGCAAATAAATGCAGAGAGCCCAGAAGCCAGGGAAGAAGCAGAGGATCCCTAGAAATCTGTGGGCAGGTGATAGCATGCATGTGTGAGACACAACATGTTTGGTTCTTGAGCCCCATGCACATGCCCTAAGTCAACAGGCTGAGAGAAGAGTCATGGCCAAGGCAGGGCTGAGAAAGCTGCTGGCAGACACTGCAAAGCACCGATGACCTTGCTTCAAGGAGGAAGAAGGGAAGACCACAGGTGGATGCCAAGTGAGCATGTCCTGTGCCGTATCAGGTGAGAGGGGCCCAGCTCTTGCCTCCCCTCGAGAAGGAAGAGAGGACGAAGCAAGCCCAGACAAAACTGGCAGTCGGGCAAGCAGTCCCAGGTCCAACAGAGCTGATGGGGCTAAGTTGGGAAGGGCCTGCCACGGGGGACAAGGCCAGAGGAGGCAGTGTCTTGTGAGCTGAGCAAGGAGGCTTCAGCCTCATTGCTGCCACCATGTGGGCAGAGAGGTCTTGTCATGCCCCATCAGAGTCAAGAGAGCAGCACTGGAGGGGTCAGGGGCAAGGCTTCTGCATGTCTGCTGGAGGCAGGGGGAAAGATGGGGAGCATTGTGACCCTGAGTCCAGGCCCTCATGGTGGCTGGGGAAAAGAAGGGAAGGCTTGGGGTCAGCAGTGATGGGGAAAGGAGCTGGATGGTGGAGGAAGACTGTGGTCATCTGATCAGGAAAGGCTCTGGAGACCAGGAACTCTCTCACTTTGGTCCATGGATCCTCCTGGCCCTAACCAGTGGCTGGCAAGGGGGAGGTGATTCATTGTGCTTGTTTTTAAAATAATATTTTATTTTTCTCCAATTCCATGTGAAACAAATTTTCACATTTCCTGCTTTAAATTAGGAGAGCAAGGAATAGATTACCTGTCAGACCTGTGGAGAAAGGAAGAATTTATGACCAAACACGAGGTGGAGAATGTTATCAAATGCAAAATGCAAAATTAAATAAAATAGTTTTTGGGCCAACAAAGCCAATGCATCCTTGGGTAGAATGGAAACAGAAAGCTGGGAAACATTTTGGACAACCAAATTCTCTGATGAAGGCCTCAGTTCTAAAATATACAGAGAACAGGCAGACTTCAGAAAAGCCTGGAAAGACTTACATGAACTGGTGCCGTGTGAAGGGAGCAGAACCAAGACAACATTGTCCACAGTAACAGCAACACTGTGAGATGCCCAACTTTGATAGACTTAGCTCTTCTTAGCAATGCAAGGATCTAAGACAACTCCAAGGTGCTCATGATGGACAATGCTCTCCACCTCCAGAGATGCAGTCCAGAGACTGGAGTCTGAATGCTAATCGGAGCATAGTATTTTTTCTTCTTGCTTTCCTTTCTCTTGGTTTTTCCTTTTAGTTTTGATTCTTCTCTCACAGTATGACTAATATGGAAATATGTCTAATCGGACTGTACATGTATAGCCTATATCAGATGGCATGCCCTCCTGTGGAGTGGGGAGTGGAGGGAGGAAGAAATAATTTGGAGTTCAAACCCTTGTAAAAGTGAATATTGAAAGCTATCTTTACTTGTAATGGGAAGAAACAAAATACTATTAAGTGGGGGGAAGCATTTCCTGCTTTAAGTTTCGAGTTTCAAATACTCTTCATCCTTTATTTCCATCTCCCCTCCCTGAGAAGGTGAGCAATCTCCTTTAGGATACATCTGTGCAATCACATAAAACATTTCCATGTTAATCATCTTGTGCAAGAAAACTTGAACAAGAAAGAATGAATGAAAGAAATAGAGAAAAGAAAGGGAAGAGAAAGAAGGAAAGAGAAAAAGGAAGAGAGAAAGAGAATGAAGAAGAAAAATTAGAAAAAAAGAGGAAAGATTAAAGGAAAAGATAAAAATGAATGAGAGAAAAAGAAAGAAAAAGGAGAAAAATAGAGAAAGAAAGACAGAAAGAAAGAAAGAAAGAAAGGAATAAAGAAAGGAAGAAAGGAATAAAAAAGAAAGGAAGGAAGAAAGAAGGAATGAAGAAAGGAAGGAAATAGGAAGGAAGGAAAGAAATAAGGCAAATTAAAAATAATATGTTTCAGTTTTCCATCTGATGTCACCAGTTCTTGCTCTTGATTGCAGATTGCATTTTTCATCATGAGTCCTTTTGGATTGTGTCTAGGGTTGTTATATTGCTGAGAAGAGCTAAGTCATTCCCAGTCGTTTCAGCTTTTTATCAGTATTCCTTTCTGATGGTTTTCAATACTTTCCTCTGCCTGGTTTGACTCTCCCCAACAGTTATTTTCTTTTTTTTCCATATTTTATTATTTAATACTTTGTAGTTTTCAGCATTGATTTTCACAAGATTTTGAGGTACAAATTTTCTCCCCATTTCTACCCTCCCCCCCACTCCAAGATGGCATACATTCTGATTGCCCCATTCCCCAGTCAGCCCTCCCTTCTGTCACCCCACTCCCTCCCAATCCCCTTTCCCCTTTCTTTCTTGTAGGGCAGGATAGATTTCTATGCCCCATTCCCTATATATCTTATTTCCCAGTTGCATGCAGAAACAACCTTTTCTGAGCATCTGTTTTTAAGACTTTGAGTTCCAAATTGTCTCCCCTCTTCCCTCCACAGCCACCCTGCCTAAGAAGGCAAGCAATTCAACATAGGCCACACATGTATCATTATGTAAAACACTTCCACAATACTCATGTTGTGAAAGACAAACTACATTTCCCTCCATCCTATCCTGTCCCCCTTTATTCGGTTTTGTCCCTTGACCCTGTCCCTTTTCAAAAGTCATTGCTTTGGATTATTTCTTTCCCTCTATCTGCCCTCTCTTCTATCATCCCTCCTTTGTTATCCCCTTCTCCCTAGTTTCCTCTGGGGTAAGATATCCAACTGAGTGTGTATGTTATTCCCTCCTCGAGTCAAATCTGATGATGACAGCAAGATGCACTCATTCCCCCTCACCTGCCCTCTCTTCCTTTCCAACGAGCTGCTTTTTCTTGCCACTTTTATGTGACATAATTTACCCCATTATATTCCTCTCTCATTCCTTAATTTTAGTTTAGTGTTTTAGATATCATCCCTTCATGTTCAACTCACCCTGTGCCCTCTGTCTATATATGTGTATATTCAACTACCTTCAACTACCCTAATACTGAGAAAGGTCTCATGAATTACACACATCATCATTCAGTGCATGAATGTAAACCAAACAGTTCAAATTTAGTAAGTCCCTTATGATTTCTCTTTCTTGTTTACCTTTTCATGCTTCTCTTGATTCTTGTGTTTGAAAGTCATATTTTCAATTCAGCTCTGGTCTTTTCACTGAGAAACTTGAAAGTCCTCGATTTTATTGAAAATCCATATTTTGCCTTGGAGCATGATACTCAGTTTTGCTGGGCAGGTGTTTCTTGGTTTTAATCCTAACTCCTTTGACCTCCCGAATATCATATTCCAAGCCCTAAGATCCCTTAATGTAGAAGACACTAGATCTTGTGTTATCCTGACTGTGTTTCCACAGTACTCAAATTGTTTCTTTCTGGCTGCTTGCAGTATTTTCTCCTTGACCTGGAAAGTCTGGAATTTAGTGACAATATCCCTAGGAGTTTTCTTTTTTTCATCTTTTTCAAGAGGTGATGGGTGGATTCTTTCAATTTCTATTTTCCCCTCTGGTTCGAGAATATCAGGGCAGTTCTCCTTGATGATTTCTTGAAAGATGATGTCTAGGCTCTTTTCTTGATCATGGCTTGCAGGTAGTCCAATAATTTTTAAATTATCTCTCCTGGATCTTTTTTCCTGGTCAGTGGTTTTTCCAGGGAGATAGTTCTCATAGTCTTCCATTTTTTTCATTCCTTTGGTTCTATTTTATAGTATCTTGATTTCTCATAAAGTCACAAGCTTCCACTTGCTCCAGTCTAATTTTTAGGTAGTATTTTCTTCAGTGGTTTTTTGGGCCTCCTTTCCATTTGGCTAATTCTGCCTTTCAAGGCATTCTTCTCCTCATTGTCTTTTTGGAGTTCTTTTGCCATTTGGATTAGTCTCTTTTTTAAGCTGCTGTTTCCTTCACTATTTTTTGGCTCTTCTTTAGCAAGTCATTGACTTCTTTTCACAGTTTTCTCACATCATTCTCATTTCTCTTCCTATTTTTTCCTTACTGGCTTTTGCAAATCCTTTTTGAGCTCTTCCATGACCTGAGACCAATTCATATTTTTCTTGGGGGCTTTTGATGTAGGCTCTTTGACTTTGTTGACTTCTTCCGGCTGTATGTTTTGATCTTCTTTGTCACCCAAAAAAAAGATTCTCAAGTCTGAGTCTGAATCTGAGTCCTCTTTCGCTGCCTGGCCATGTTCCCAGACAACTACTTGACCCTTGAGCTTTTTGTCAGGGTATGACTGCTTGTAGAATAGAGAGCACTTTGTCCCAAGCTTGAGGGGCTGCACTGCTGTTTTCAAAGCCACTTCTGCGCAGCAAACTCTGCCACAGCAGCACTCCTCCCCTCCCAAGAACCGCCAACCAGGATGGTGAGCCAGATCCCAGCAGGGCAAGGAAGGCTCTGCACTCCCGCTCTGACCTGCCACTTAATTCCTCCCCCTGGCTAGGCCTGGCACCAGACACAACTGCAGCTGGAGCTCTGGAAGCAGCCTCAGAGCTGAACCACCTCCACCACCCCATGTGTCTGGGGCCGACTGTGCCCTCCTCTCACTCTGATCTAGCAATTTGTCCACAAACCTGCTCTGTTGTCTTTGGTGTTTGTGGGTTGAGAAGTCAGGACCCCATGGCCACTGACACTTGACACTGATCTTGGGGTAAATGGAGACCCTAATCCATCTATTGCCAAGTGCTATGTGACCAGAACGGGCTCTAAAATCATGAGCTCTTGGCATTGTGACCATCACCCTGGAGAAGTCACTCAGTGTTGGTGAAACCCAAGAGGAGGATACAAAGTGCATCAGGTCTGGGTCAATGTCCCAAAATGTCCCAAGACCCCAAAATCCCAGAATGTCCCTGCCTGCAAGCTGCTGACCACATGCTCAGGTCACAGGATGCAGATCACCCCAAGCCATTTGTCAAGACAACGGAGACATTTTCAGGTTTAAGGGCAGGTTTTATTAAAAGGAAATGATTGTCCAGGTTCCCAGGGATGGGAAATGATGCCCAAGAAAGGCAAGGAGACACTTTGTAGGAGAAAGTGGAGGAGTCAGGGAATGAGGGCTGTTGATGGGCAGCTCAGGAACCTCCAGCCATGGCCCAGCATCTGGTGGCAGAGCAGAGGATCCTTTGGAGATGACCCAGAGTTTTTCCAGGGAGTCTGAGTGGTGTGCTAGGCTAGCCCATGGGTGTGTTCCTTTGCAGTATGATGTCCCCTTGGCCAAGGAGAAGGGGTAGCATGGAAGGATGGGGGATTGAGAGAGCTGCTGTCTCAGGGCAGCTTCCTGAGTAACAGTAGAGAACAGGCAAAGCAGAAATGATGGTTCCCTGATGGGCCAGTGGCCTGGAGATCAGGAAGAATGATGAGAAAGGAGCAGTGCTGCTGGGAGCTGGGAGTGGATGGTGAGTCTTGTAGAGTGGTGTGTTTTCCTAGGGGTCTCATGGGAAGTTCAAGGGGTGGGCTTCAGATCTTACACTGGCAGCAAACAGGGATGCAGCTGCTGGACTGCCGGCAGCAGGGCTTGCAGCAGCTGGACTAGCAACAGCCTCCACAGCTGGAGCCACAGCCTCCACCACAGCCGGAGCAGGAGCAAGCTGGCACACAACAGCAGACAGGCTTGCAACAGCTGGACTGAGAGCAGCCCCCACAGCCTCCACCACAGCTGGAGCAGGAGCAAGCTGGCACACAACAGCAGACAGGCTTGCAACAGCTGGACTGAGAGCAGCCCCCACAGCCTCCACCACAGCCGGAGCAGGAGCAAGCTGGCACACAACAGCAGACAGGCTTGCAACAGCTGGACTGGGAGCAGCCCCCACAGCCTCCACCACAGCTGGAGCAGGAGCAAGCTGGCACACAGCAGCAGACAGGCTTGCAACAGCTGGACTGACAGCAGCCCCCACAGCCTCCACCACAGCTGGACTGACAGCAGCCTCCACAGCCAGAGCCACAGCTGGACTGGCAGCAGCCCCTACAGCTGGAGCCACAGCCTCCCTTGCAGCCTCCACCACAGCTGGAGCCACAGCCTCCCTTGCAGCCTCCACCACAGCTGGAGCCACAGCCTCCCTTGCTGCCTCCACCACAGCTGGAGCAGGAGCAGGCTGGCACACAGCAGCAGACAGGCTTGCAGCAGCAAACTGGCACACAGCAACTGGAGCCACAGCCCCCACAGCTGGAGCCACAGCCTCCTGAACAGCCAGAGCAGCCCATGGTGCTGGGAGCTTGGAGGAACTTGGTGTACACAGGGGTGGAAGGTGTCGAGATAGAGGGAGGAGTCAGTGGGTTGTGGCTGCCCCTCTCAGCACCCAGCTTTTATACTGCGTGCAGCAGCAGGGACAGGCCTGGGCACATGCTCACTTGCCCCTCACTCTGAAGCCCTGCAGATGCAGGAGAAGCCCCTGTAGGCTTGGTGGGTTGTTGTTGTACACTGGGGCCCTGGCTGCCATTGGCTCAGTCTTTGGATCGTGTTGGGGCAGGCCTTGTGGCCATGACTCACCTGGAAGCAGCAGGCTGCCTTGATTGGCCAATGGGGCTGTTTGGCACTGCCCATAGGGACATTGGGATCTGACAGCTCCACCCAGGAGCCTCTAGGCTCCCCCACTTCAGCCCCAGCTGGCAAATAAATGCAGAGAGCCCAGAAGCCAGGGAAGAAGCAGAGGATCCCTAGAAATCTGTGGGCAGGTGATAGCATGCATGTGTGAGACACAACATGTTTGGTTCTTGAGCCCCATGCACATGCCCTAAGTCAACAGGCTGAGAGAAGAGTCATGGCCAAGGCAGGGCTGAGAAAGCTGCTGGCAGACACTGCAAAGCACCGATGACCTTGCTTCAAGGAGGAAGAAGGGAAGACCACAGGTGGATGCCAAGTGAGCATGTCCTGTGCCGTATCAGGTGAGAGGGGCCCAGCTCTTGCCTCCCCTCGAGAAGGAAGAGAGGACGAAGCAAGCCCAGACAAAACTGGCAGTCGGGCAAGCAGTCCCAGGTCCAACAGAGCTGATGGGGCTAAGTTGGGAAGGGCCTGCCACGGGGGACAAGGCCAGAGGAGGCAGTGTCTTGTGAGCTGAGCAAGGAGGCTTCAGCCTCATTGCTGCCACCATGTGGGCAGAGAGGTCCTGTCATGCCCCATCAGAGTCAAGAGAGCAGCACTGGAGGGGTCAGGGGCAAGGCTTCTGCATGTCTGCTGGAGGCAGGGGGAAAGATGGGGAGCATTGTGACCCTGAGTCCAGGCCCTCATGGTGGCTGGGGAAAAGAAGGGAAGGCTTGGGGTCAGCAGTGATGGGGAAAGGAGCTGGATGGTGGAGGAAGACTGTGGTCATCTGATCAGGAAAGGCTCTGGAGACCAGGAACTCTCTCACTTTGGTCCATGGATCCTCCTGGCCCTAACCAGTGGCTGGCAAGGGGGAGGTGATTCATTGTGCTTGTTTTTAAAATAATATTTTATTTTTCTCCAATTCCATGTGAAACAAATTTTCACATTTCCTGCTTTAAATTAGGAGAGCAAGGAATAGATTACCTGTCAGACCTGTGGAGAAAGGAAGGATTTATGACCAAACACGAGGTGGAGAATGTTGTCAAATGCAAAATGCAAAATTAAATAAAATGGTTTTTGGGCCAACAAAGCCAATGCATCCTTGGGTAGAATGGAAACAGAAAGCTGGGAAACATTTTGGACAACCAAATTCTCTGATGAAGGCCTCAGTTCTAAAATATACAGAGAACAGGCAGACTTCAGAAAAGCCTGGAAAGACTTACATGAACTGGTGCCGTGTGAAGGGAGCAGAACCAAGACAACATTGTCCACAGTAAAAGCAACACTGTGAGATGCCCAACTTTGATAGACTTAGCTCTTCTTAGCAATGCAAGGATCTAAGACAACTCCAAGGTGCTCATGATGGACAATGCTCTCCACCTCCAGAGATGCAGTCCAGAGACTGGAGTCTGAATGCTAATCGGAGCATAGTATTTTTTCTTCTTGCTTTCCTTTCTCTTGGTTTTTCCTTTTAGTTTTGATTCTTCTCTCACAGTATGACTAATATGGAAATATGTCTAATCGGACTGTACATGTATAGCCTATATCAGATGGCATGCCCTCTTGTGGAGTGGGGAGTGGAGGGAGGAAGAAATAATTTGGAGTTCAAACCCTTGTAAGTGAATATTGAAAGCTATCTTTACTTGTAATGGGAAGAAACAAAATACTATTAAGTGGGGGGAAGCATTTCCTGCTTTAAGTTTCGAGTTTCAAATACTCTTCATCCTTTATTTCCATCTCCCCTCCCTGAGAAGGTGAGCAATCTCCTTTAGGATACATCTGTGCAATCACATAAAACATTTCCATGTTAATCATCTTGTGCAAGAAAACTTGAACAAGAAAGAATGAATGAAAGAAATAGAGAAAAGAAAGGGAAGAGAAAGAAGGAAAGAGAAAAAGGAAGAGAGAAAGAGAATGAAGAAGAAAAATTAGAAAAAAAGAGGAAAGATTAAAGGAAAAGATAAAAATGAATGAGAGAAAAAGAAAGAAAAAGGAGAAAAATAGAGAAAGAAAGACAGAAAGAAAGAAAGAAAGAAAGAAAGGAATAAAGAAAGGAAGAAAGGAATAAAAAAGAAAGGAAGGAAGAAAGAAGGAATGAAGAAAGGAAGGAAATAGGAAGGAAGGAAAGAAATAAGGCAAATTAAAAATAATATGTTTCAGTTTTCCATCTGATGTCACCAGTTCTTGCTCTTGATTGCAGATTGCATTTTTCATCATGAGTCCTTTTGGATTGTGTCTAGGGTTGTTATATTGCTGAGAAGAGCTAAGTCATTCCCAGTCGTTTCAGCTTTTTATCAGTATTCCTTTCTGATGGTTTTCAATACTTTCCTCTGCCTGGTTTGACTCTCCCCAACAGTTATTTTCTTTTTTTTTCCATATTTTATTATTTAATACTTTGTAGTTTTCAGCATTGATTTTCACAAGATTTTGAGGTACAAATTTTCTCCCCATTTCTACCCTCCCCCCCACTCCAAGATGGCATACATTCTGATTGCCCCATTCCCCAGTCAGCCCTCCCTTCTGTCACCCCACTCCCTCCCAATCCCCTTTCCCCTTTCTTTCTTGTAGGGCAGGATAGATTTCTATGCCCCATTCCCTATATATCTTATTTCCCAGTTGCATGCAGAAACAACCTTTTCTGAGCATCTGTTTTTAAGACTTTGAGTTCCAAATTGTCTCCCCTCTTCCCTCCACAGCCACCCTGCCTAAGAAGGCAAGCAATTCAACATAGGCCACACATGTATCATTATGTAAAACACTTCCACAATACTCATGTTGTGAAAGACAAACTACATTTCCCTCCATCCTATCCTGTCCCCCTTTATTCGGTTTTGTCCCTTGACCCTGTCCCTTTTCAAAAGTCATTGCTTTGGATTATTTCTTTCCCTCTATCTGCCCTCTCTTCTATCATCCCTCCTTTGTTATCCCCTTCTCCCTAGTTTCCTCTGGGGTAAGATATCCAACTGAGTGTGTATGTTATTCCCTCCTCGAGTCAAATCTGATGATGACAGCAAGATGCACTCATTCCCCCTCACCTGCCCTCTCTTCCTTTCCAACGAGCTGCTTTTTCTTGCCACTTTTATGTGACATAATTTACCCCATTATATTCCTCTCTCATTCCTTAATTTTAGTTTAGTGTTTTAGATATCATCCCTTCATGTTCAACTCACCCTGTGCCCTCTGTCTATATATGTGTATATTCAACTACCTTCAACTACCCTAATACTGAGAAAGGTCTCATGAATTACACACATCATCATTCAGTGCATGAATGTAAACCAAACAGTTCAAATTTAGTAAGTCCCTTATGATTTCTCTTTCTTGTTTACCTTTTCATGCTTCTCTTGATTCTTGTGTTTGAAAGTCATATTTTCAATTCAGCTCTGGTCTTTTCACTGAGAAACTTGAAAGTCCTCGATTTTATTGAAAATCCATATTTTGCCTTGGAGCATGATACTCAGTTTTGCTGGGCAGGTGTTTCTTGGTTTTAATCCTAACTCCTTTGACCTCCCGAATATCATATTCCAAGCCCTAAGATCCCTTAATGTAGAAGACACTAGATCTTGTGTTATCCTGACTGTGTTTCCACAGTACTCAAATTGTTTCTTTCTGGCTGCTTGCAGTATTTTCTCCTTGACCTGGAAAGTCTGGAATTTAGTGACAATATCCCTAGGAGTTTTCTTTTTTTCATCTTTTTCAAGAGGTGATGGGTGGATTCTTTCAATTTCTATTTTCCCCTCTGGTTCGAGAATATCAGGGCAGTTCTCCTTGATGATTTCTTGAAAGATGATGTCTAGGCTCTTTTCTTGATCATGGCTTGCAGGTAGTCCAATAATTTTTAAATTATCTCTCCTGGATCTTTTTTCCTGGTCAGTGGTTTTTCCAGGGAGATAGTTCTCATAGTCTTCCATTTTTTTCATTCCTTTGGTTCTATTTTATAGTATCTTGATTTCTCATAAAGTCACAAGCTTCCACTTGCTCCAGTCTAATTTTTAGGTAGTATTTTCTTCAGTGGTTTTTTGGGCCTCCTTTTCCATTTGGCTAATTCTGCCTTTCAAGGCATTCTTCTCCTCATTGTCTTTTTGGAGTTCTTTTGCCATTTGGATTAGTCTCTTTTTTAAGCTGCTGTTTCCTTCACTATTTTTTGGCTCTTCTTTAGCAAGTCATTGACTTCTTTTCACAGTTTTCTCACATCATTCTCATTTCTCTTCCTATTTTTTCCTTACTGGCTTTTGCAAATCCTTTTTGAGCTCTTCCATGACCTGAGACCAATTCATATTTTTCTTGGGGGCTTTTGATGTAGGCTCTTTGACTTTGTTGACTTCTTCCGGCTGTATGTTTTGATCTTCTTTGTCACCCAAAAAAAAGATTCTCAAGTCTGAGTCTGAATCTGAGTCCTCTTTCGCTGCCTGGCCATGTTCCCAGACAACTACTTGACCCTTGAGCTTTTTGTCAGGGTATGACTGCTTGTAGAATAGAGAGCACTTTGTCCCAAGCTTGAGGGGCTGCACTGCTGTTTTCAAAGCCACTTCTGCGCAGCAAACTCTGCCACAGCAGCACTCCTCCCCTCCCAAGAACCGCCAACCAGGATGGTGAGCCAGATCCCAGCAGGGCAAGGAAGGCTCTGCACTCCCGCTCTGACCTGCCACTTAATTCCTCCCCCTGGCTAGGCCTGGCACCAGACACAACTGCAGCTGGAGCTCTGGAAGCAGCCTCAGAGCTGAACCACCTCCACCACCCCATGTGTCTGGGGCCGACTGTGCCCTCCTCTCACTCTGATCTAGCAATTTGTCCACAAACCTGCTCTGTTGTCTTTGGTGTTTGTGGGTTGAGAAGTCAGGACCCCATGGCCACTGACACTTGACACTGATCTTGGGGTAAATGGAGACCCTAATCCATCTATTGCCAAGTGCTATGTGACCAGAACGGGCTCTAAAATCATGAGCTCTTGGCATTGTGACCATCACCCTGGAGAAGTCACTCAGTGTTGGTGAAACCCAAGAGGAGGATACAAAGTGCATCAGGTCTGGGTCAATGTCCCAAAATGTCCCAAGACCCCAAAATCCCAGAATGTCCCTGCCTGCAAGCTGCTGACCACATGCTCAGGTCACAGGATGCAGATCACCCCAAGCCATTTGTCAAGACAACGGAGACATTTTCAGGTTTAAGGGCAGGTTTTATTAAAAGGAAATGATTGTCCAGGTTCCCAGGGATGGGAAATGATGCCCAAGAAAGGCAAGGAGACACTTTGTAGGAGAAAGTGGAGGAGTCAGGGAATGAGGGCTGTTGATGGGCAGCTCAGGAACCTCCAGCCATGGCCCAGCATCTGGTGGCAGAGCAGAGGATCCTTTGGAGATGACCCAGAGTTTTTCCAGGGAGTCTGAGTGGTGTGCTAGGCTAGCCCATGGGTGTGTTCCTTTGCAGTATGATGTCCCCTTGGCCAAGGAGGAGGGGTAGCATGGAAGGATGGGGGATTGAGAGAGCTGCTGTCTCAGGGCAGCTTCCTGAGTAACAGTAGAGAACAGGCAAAGCAGAAATGATGGTTCCCTGATGGGCCAGTGGCCTGGAGATCAGGAAGAATGATGAGAAAGGAGCAGTGCTGCTGGGAGCTGGGAGTGGATGGTGAGTCTTGTAGAGTGGTGTGTTTTCCTAGGGGTCTCATGGGAAGTTCAAGGGGTGGGCTTCAGATCTTACACTGGCAGCAAACAGGGACGCAGCTGCTGGACTGCCGGCAGCAGGGCTTGCAGCAGCTGGACTAGCAACAGCCTCCACAGCTGGAGCCACAGCCTCCACCACAGCCGGAGCAGGAGCAAGCTGGCACACAACAGCAGACAGGCTTGCAACAGCTGGACTGAGAGCAGCCCCCACAGCCTCCACCACAGCTGGAGCAGGAGCAAGCTGGCACACAACAGCAGACAGGCTTGCAACAGCTGGACTGAGAGCAGCCCCCACAGCCTCCACCACAGCCGGAGCAGGAGCAAGCTGGCACACAACAGCAGACAGGCTTGCAACAGCTGGACTGGGAGCAGCCCCCACAGCCTCCACCACAGCTGGAGCAGGAGCAAGCTGGCACACAGCAGCAGACAGGCTTGCAACAGCTGGACTGACAGCAGCCCCCACAGCCTCCACCACAGCTGGACTGACAGCAGCCTCCACAGCCAGAGCCACAGCTGGACTGGCAGCAGCCCCTACAGCTGGAGCCACAGCCTCCCTTGCAGCCTCCACCACAGCTGGAGCCACAGCCTCCCTTGCAGCCTCCACCACAGCTGGAGCCACAGCCTCCCTTGCTGCCTCCACCACAGCTGGAGCAGGAGCAGGCTGGCACACAGCAGCAGACAGGCTTGCAGCAGCAAACTGGCACACAGCAACTGGAGCCACAGCCCCCACAGCTGGAGCCACAGCCTCCTGAACAGCCAGAGCAGCCCATGGTGCTGGGAGCTTGGAGGAACTTGGTGTACACAGGGGTGGAAGGTGTCGAGATAGAGGGAGGAGTCAGTGGGTTGTGGCTGCCCCTCTCAGCACCCAGCTTTTATACTGCGTGCAGCAGCAGGGACAGGCCTGGGCACATGCTCACTTACCCCTCACTCTGAAGCCCTGCAGATGCAGGAGAAGCCCCTGTAGGCTTGGTGGGTTGTTGTTGTACACTGGGGCCCTGGCTGCCATTGGCTCAGTCTTTGGATCGTGTTGGGGCAGGCCTTGTGGCCATGACTCACCTGGAAGCAGCAGGCTGCCTTGATTGGCCAATGGGGCTGTTTGGCACTGCCCATAGGGACATTGGGATCTGACAGCTCCACCCAGGAGCCTCTAGGCTCCCCCACTTCAGCCCCAGCTGGCAAATAAATGCAGAGAGCCCAGAAGCCAGGGAAGAAGCAGAGGATCCCTAGAAATCTGTGGGCAGGTGATAGCATGCATGTGTGAGACACAACATGTTTGGTTCTTGAGCCCCATGCACATGCCCTAAGTCAACAGGCTGAGAGAAGAGTCATGGCCAAGGCAGGGCTGAGAAAGCTGCTGGCAGACACTGCAAAGCACCGATGACCTTGCTTCAAGGAGGAAGAAGGGAAGACCACAGGTGGATGCCAAGTGAGCATGTCCTGTGCCGTATCAGGTGAGAGGGGCCCAGCTCTTGCCTCCCCTCGAGAAGGAAGAGAGGACGAAGCAAGCCCAGACAAAACTGGCAGTCGGGCAAGCAGTCCCAGGTCCAACAGAGCTGATGGGGCTAAGTTGGGAAGGGCCTGCCACGGGGGACAAGGCCAGAGGAGGCAGTGTCTTGTGAGCTGAGCAAGGAGGCTTCAGCCTCATTGCTGCCACCATGTGGGCAGAGAGGTCCTGTCATGCCCCATCAGAGTCAAGAGAGCAGCACTGGAGGGGTCAGGGGCAAGGCTTCTGCATGTCTGCTGGAGGCAGGGGGAAAGATGGGGAGCATTGTGACCCTGAGTCCAGGCCCTCATGGTGGCTGGGGAAAAGAAGGGAAGGCTTGGGGTCAGCAGTGATGGGGAAAGGAGCTGGATGGTGGAGGAAGACTGTGGTCATCTGATCAGGAAAGGCTCTGGAGACCAGGAACTCTCTCACTTTGGTCCATGGATCCTCCTGGCCCTAACCAGTGGCTGGCAAGGGGGAGGTGATTCATTGTGCTTGTTTTTAAAATAATATTTTATTTTTCTCCAATTCCATGTGAAACAAATTTTCACATTTCCTGCTTTAAATTAGGAGAGCAAGGAATAGATTACCTGTCAGACCTGTGGAGAAAGGAAGGATTTATGACCAAACACGAGGTGGAGAATGTTATCAAATGCAAAATGCAAAATTAAATAAAATGGTTTTTGGGCCAACAAAGCCAATGCATCCTTGGGTAGAATGGAAACAGAAAGCTGGGAAACATTTTGGACAACCAAATTCTCTGATGAAGGCCTCAGTTCTAAAATATACAGAGAACAGGCAGACTTCAGAAAAGCCTGGAAAGACTTACATGAACTGGTGCCGTGTGAAGGGAGCAGAACCAAGACAACATTGTCCACAGTAAAAGCAACACTGTGAGATGCCCAACTTTGATAGACTTAGCTCTTCTTAGCAATGCAAGGATCTAAGACAACTCCAAGGTGCTCATGATGGACAATGCTCTCCACCTCCAGAGATGCAGTCCAGAGACTGGAGTCTGAATGCTAATCGGAGCATAGTATTTTTTCTTCTTGCTTTCCTTTCTCTTGGTTTTTCCTTTTAGTTTTGATTCTTCTCTCACAGTATGACTAATATGGAAATATGTCTAATCGGACTGTACATGTATAGCCTATATCAGATGGCATGCCCTCTTGTGGAGTGGGGAGTGGAGGGAGGAAGAAATAATTTGGAGTTCAAACCCTTGTAAGTGAATATTGAAAGCTATCTTTACTTGTAATGGGAAGAAACAAAATACTATTAAGTGGGGGGAAGCATTTCCTGCTTTAAGTTTCGAGTTTCAAATACTCTTCATCCTTTATTTCCATCTCCCCTCCCTGAGAAGGTGAGCAATCTCCTTTAGGATACATCTGTGCAATCACATAAAACATTTCCATGTTAATCATCTTGTGCAAGAAAACTTGAACAAGAAAGAATGAATGAAAGAAATAGAGAAAAGAAAGGGAAGAGAAAGAAGGAAAGAGAAAAAGGAAGAGAGAAAGAGAATGAAGAAGAAAAATTAGAAAAAAAGAGGAAAGATTAAAGGAAAAGATAAAAATGAATGAGAGAAAAAGAAAGAAAAAGGAGAAAAATAGAGAAAGAAAGACAGAAAGAAAGAAAGAAAGAAAGAAAGGAATAAAGAAAGGAAGAAAGGAATAAAAAAGAAAGGAAGGAAGAAAGAAGGAATGAAGAAAGGAAGGAAATAGGAAGGAAGGAAAGAAATAAGGCAAATTAAAAATAATATGTTTCAGTTTTCCATCTGATGTCACCAGTTCTTGCTCTTGATTGCAGATTGCATTTTTCATCATGAGTCCTTTTGGATTGTGTCTAGGGTTGTTATATTGCTGAGAAGAGCTAAGTCATTCCCAGTCGTTTCAGCTTTTTATCAGTATTCCTTTCTGATGGTTTTCAATACTTTCCTCTGCCTGGTTTGACTCTCCCCAACAGTTATTTTCTTTTTTTTTTCCATATTTTATTATTTAATACTTTGTAGTTTTCAGCATTGATTTTCACAAGATTTTGAGGTACAAATTTTCTCCCCATTTCTACCCTCCCCCCCACTCCAAGATGGCATACATTCTGATTGCCCCATTCCCCAGTCAGCCCTCCCTTCTGTCACCCCACTCCCTCCCAATCCCCTTTCCCCTTTCTTTCTTGTAGGGCAGGATAGATTTCTATGCCCCATTCCCTATATATCTTATTTCCCAGTTGCATGCAGAAACAACCTTTTCTGAGCATCTGTTTTTAAGACTTTGAGTTCCAAATTGTCTCCCCTCTTCCCTCCACAGCCACCCTGCCTAAGAAGGCAAGCAATTCAACATAGGCCACACATGTATCATTATGTAAAACACTTCCACAATACTCATGTTGTGAAAGACAAACTACATTTCCCTCCATCCTATCCTGTCCCCCTTTATTCGGTTTTGTCCCTTGACCCTGTCCCTTTTCAAAAGTCATTGCTTTGGATTATTTCTTTCCCTCTATCTGCCCTCTCTTCTATCATCCCTCCTTTGTTATCCCCTTCTCCCTAGTTTCCTCTGGGGTAAGATATCCAACTGAGTGTGTATGTTATTCCCTCCTCGAGTCAAATCTGATGATGACAGCAAGATGCACTCATTCCCCCTCACCTGCCCTCTCTTCCTTTCCAACGAGCTGCTTTTTCTTGCCACTTTTATGTGACATAATTTACCCCATTATATTCCTCTCTCATTCCTTAATTTTAGTTTAGTGTTTTAGATATCATCCCTTCATGTTCAACTCACCCTGTGCCCTCTGTCTATATATGTGTATATTCAACTACCTTCAACTACCCTAATACTGAGAAAGGTCTCATGAATTACACACATCATCATTCAGTGCATGAATGTAAACCAAACAGTTCAAATTTAGTAAGTCCCTTATGATTTCTCTTTCTTGTTTACCTTTTCATGCTTCTCTTGATTCTTGTGTTTGAAAGTCATATTTTCAATTCAGCTCTGGTCTTTTCACTGAGAAACTTGAAAGTCCTCGATTTTATTGAAAATCCATATTTTGCCTTGGAGCATGATACTCAGTTTTGCTGGGCAGGTGTTTCTTGGTTTTAATCCTAACTCCTTTGACCTCCCGAATATCATATTCCAAGCCCTAAGATCCCTTAATGTAGAAGACACTAGATCTTGTGTTATCCTGACTGTGTTTCCACAGTACTCAAATTGTTTCTTTCTGGCTGCTTGCAGTATTTTCTCCTTGACCTGGAAAGTCTGGAATTTAGTGACAATATCCCTAGGAGTTTTCTTTTTTTCATCTTTTTCAAGAGGTGATGGGTGGATTCTTTCAATTTCTATTTTCCCCTCTGGTTCGAGAATATCAGGGCAGTTCTCCTTGATGATTTCTTGAAAGATGATGTCTAGGCTCTTTTCTTGATCATGGCTTGCAGGTAGTCCAATAATTTTTAAATTATCTCTCCTGGATCATTTTTCCTGGTCAGTGGTTTTTCCAGGGAGATAGTTCTCATAGTCTTCCATTTTTTTCATTCCTTTGGTTCTATTTTATAGTATCTTGATTTCTCATAAAGTCACAAGCTTCCACTTGCTCCAGTCTAATTTTTAGGTAGTATTTTCTTCAGTGGTTTTTTGGGCCTCCTTTTCCATTTGGCTAATTCTGCCTTTCAAGGTATTCTTCTCCTCATTGTCTTTTTGGAGCTCTTTTGCCATTTGGATTAGTCTCTTTTTTAAGCTGCTGTTTCCTTCACTATTTTTTGGCTCTTCTTTAGCAAGTCATTGACTTCTTTTCACAGTTTTCTCACATCATTCTCATTTCTCTTCCTATTTTTTCCTTACTGGCTTTTGCAAATCCTTTTTGAGCTCTTCCATGACCTGAGACCAATTCATATTTTTCTTGGGGGCTTTTGATGTAGGCTCTTTGACTTTGTTGACTTCTTCCGGCTGTATGTTTTGATCTTCTTTGTCACCCAAAAAAAAAGATTCTCAAGTCTGAGTCTGAATCTGAGTCCTCTTTCGCTGCCTGGCCATGTTCCCAGACAACTACTTGACCCTTGAGCTTTTTGTCAGGGTATGACTGCTTGTAGAATAGAGAGCACTTTGTCCCAAGCTTGAGGGGCTGCACTGCTGTTTTCAAAGCCACTTCTGCACAGCAAACTCTGCCACAGCAGCACTCCTCCCCTCCCAAGAACCGCCAACCAGGATGGTGAGCCAGATCCCAGCAGGGCAAGGAAGGCTCTGCACTCCCGCTCTGACCTGCCACTTAATTCCTCCCCCTGGCTAGGCCTGGCACCAGACGCAACTGCAGCTGGAGCTCTGGAAGCAGCCTCAGAGCTGAACCACCTCCACCACCCCATGTGTTTGGGGCCAACTGTGCCCTCCTCTCACTCTGATCTAGCAATTTGTCCACAAACCTGCTCTGTTGTCTTTGGTGTTTGTGGGTTGAGAAGTCAGGACCCCATGGCCACTGACACTTGACACTGATCTTGGGGTAAATGGAGACCCTAATCCATCTATTGCCAAGTGCTATGTGACCAGAACGGGCTCTAAAATCATGAGCTCTTGGCATTGTGACCATCACCCTGGAGAAGTCACTCAGTGTTGGTGAAACCCAAGAGGAGGATACAAAGTGCATCAGGTCTGGGTCAATGTCCCAAAATGTCCCAAGACCCCAAAATCCCAGAATGTCCCTGCCTGCAAGCTGCTGACCACGTGCTCAGGTCACAGGATGCAGATCACCCCAAGCCATTTGTCAAGACAACGGAGACATTTTCAGGTTTAAGGGCAGGTTTTATTAAAAGGAAATGATTGTCCAGGTTCCCAGGGATGGGAAATGATGCCCAAGAAAGGCAAGGAGACACTTTGTAGGAGAAAGTGGAGGAGTCAGGGAATGAGGGCTGTTGATGGGCAGCTCAGGAACCTCCAGCCATGGCCCAGCATCTGGTGGCAGAGCAGAGGATCCTTTGGAGATGACCCAGAGTTTTTCCAGGGAGTCTGAGTGGTGTGCTAGGCTAGCCCATGGGTGTGTTCCTTTGCAGTATGATGTCCCCTTGGCCAAGGAGGAGGGGTAGCATGGAAGGATGGGAGATTGAGAGAGCTGCTGTCTCAGGGCAGCTTCCTGAGTAACAGTAGAGAACAGGCAAAGCAGAAATGATGGTTCCCTGATGGGCCAGTGGCCTGGAGATCAGGAAGAATGATGAGAAAGGAGCAGTGCTGCTGGGAGCTGGGAGTGGATGGTGAGTCTTGTAGAGTGGTGTGTTTTCCTAGGGGTCTCATGGGAAGTTCAAGGGGTGGGCTTCAGATCTTACACTGGCAGCAAACAGGGACACAGCTGCTGGACTGCCGGCAGCAGGGCTTGCAGCAGCTGGACTAGCAACAGCCTCCACAGCTGGAGCCACAGCCTCCACCACAGCCGGAGCAGGAGCAAGCTGGCACGCAACAGCAGACAGGCTTGCAACAGCTGGACTGAGAGCAGCCCCCACAGCCTCCACCACAGCCGGAGCAGGAGCAAGCTGGCACACAACAGCAGACAGGCTTGCAACAGCTGGACTGACAGCAGCCCCCACAGCCTCCACCACAGCCGGAGCAGGAGCAAGCTGGCACACAACAGCAGACAGGCTTGCAACAGCTGGACTGAGAGCAGCCCCCACAGCCTCCACCACAGCCGGAGCAGGAGCAAGCTGGCACACAACAGCAGACAGGCTTGCAACAGCTGGACTGGGAGCAGCCCCCACAACGTCCACCACAGCTGGAGCAGGAGCAAGCTGGCACACAGCAGCAGACAGGCTTGCAACAGCTGGACTGACAGCAGCCTCCACAGCCAGAGCAACAGCTGGACTGGCAGCAGCCTCCACAGCCAGAGCCACAGCTGGACTGGCAGCAGCTCCTACAGCTGGAGCCACAGCCTCCCTTGCAGCCTCCACCACAGCTGGAGCCACAGCCTCCCTTGCTGCCTCCACCACAGCTGGAGCAGGAGCAGGCTGGCACAGAACAGCAGACAGGCTTGCAGCAGCAAACTGGCACACAGCAACTGGAGCCACAGCCCCCACAGCTGGAGCCACAGCCTCCTGAACAGCCAGAGCAGCCCATGGTGCTGGGAGCTTGGAGGAACTTGGTGTACACAGGGGTGGAAGGTGTCGAGATAGAGGGAGGAGTCAGTGGGTTGTGGCCGCGCCTCTCAGCACCCAGCTTTTATACTGCGTGCAGCAGCAGGGACAGACCTGGGCACATGCTCACTTGCCCCTCACTCTGAAGCCCTGCAGATGCAGGAGAAGCCCCTGTAGGCTTGGTGGGTTGTTGTTGTACACTGGGGCCCTGGCTGCCATTGGCTCAGTCTTTGGATCGTGTTGGGGCAGGCCTTGTGGCCATGACTCACCTGGAAGCAGCAGGCTGCCTTGATTGGCCAACAGGGCTGTTTGGCACTGCCCATAGGGACATTGGGATCTGACAGCTCCACCCAGGAGCCTCTAGGCTCCCCCACTTCAGCCCCAGCTGGCAAATAAATGCAGAGAGCCCAGAAGCCAGGGAAGAAGCAGAGGATCCCTAGAAATCTGTGGGCAGGTGATAGCATGCATGTGTGAGACACAACATGTTTGGTTCTTGAGCCCCATGCACATGCCCTAAGTCAACAGGCTGAGAGAAGAGTCATGGCCAAGGCAGGGCTGAGAAAGCTGCTGGCAGACACTGCAAAGCACCGATGACCTTGCTTCAAGGAGGAAGAAGGGAAGACCACAGGTGGATGCCAAGTGAGCATGTCCTGTGCCGTATCAGGTGAGAGGGGCCCAGCTCTTGCCTCCCCTCGAGAAGGAAGAGAGGACGAAGCAAGCCCAGACAAAACTGGCAGTCGGGCAAGCAGTCCCAGGTCCAACAGAGCTGATGGGGCTAAGTTGGGAAGGGCCTGCCACGGGGGACAAGGCCAGAGGAGGCAGTGTCTTGTGAGCTGAGCAAGGAGGCTTCAACCTCATTGCTGCCACCATGTGGGCAGAGAGGTCCTGTCATGCCCCATCAGAGTCAAGAGAGCAGCACTGGAGGGGTCAGGGGCAAGGCTTCTGCATGTCTGCTGGAGGCAGGGGGAAAGATGGGGAGCATTGTGACCCTGAGTCCAGGCCCTCATGGTGGCTGGGGAAAAGAAGGGAAGGCTTGGGGTCAGCAGTGATGGGGAAAGGAGCTGGATGGTGGAGGAAGACTGTGGTCATCTGATCAGGAAAGGCTCTGGAGACCAGGAACTCTCTCACTTTGGTCCATGGATCCTCCTGGCCCTAACCAGTGGCTGGCAAGGGGGAGGTGATTCATTGTGCTTGTTTTTAAAATAATATTTTATTTTTCTCCAATTCCATGTGAAACAAATTTTCACATTTCCTGCTTTAAATTAGGAGAGCAAGGAATAGATTACCTGTCAGACCTGTGGAGAAAGGAAGGATTTATGACCAAACACGAGGTGGAGAATGTTATCAAATGCAAAATGCAAAATTAAATAAAATGGTTTTTGGGCCAACAAAGCCAATGCATCCTTGGGTAGAATGGAAACAGAAAGCTGGGAAACATTTTGGACAACCAAATTCTCTGATGAAGGCCTCAGTTCTAAAATATACAGAGAACAGGCAGACTTCAGAAAAGCCTGGAAAGACTTACATGAACTGGTGCCGTGTGAAGGGAGCAGAACCAAGACAACATTGTCCACAGTAACAGCAACACTGTGAGATGCCCAACTTTGATAGACTTAGCTCTTCTTAGCAATGCAAGGATCTAAGACAACTCCAAGGTGCTCATGATGGACAATGCTCTCCACCTCCAGAGATGCAGTCCAGAGACTGGAGTCTGAATGCTAATCGGAGCATAGTATTTTTTCTTCTTGCTTTCCTTTCTCTTGGTTTTTCCTTTTAGTTTTGATTCTTCTCTCACAGTATGACTAATATGGAAATATGTCTAATCGGACTGTACATGTATAGCCTATATCAGATGGCATGCCCTCTTGTGGAGTGGGGAGTGGAGGGAGGAAGAAATAATTTGGAGTTCAAACCCTTGTAAGTGAATATTGAAAGCTATCTTTACTTGTAATGGGAAGAAACAAAATACTATTAAGTGGGGGGAAGCATTTCCTGCTTTAAGTTTCGAGTTTCAAATACTCTTCATCCTTTATTTCCATCTCCCCTCCCTGAGAAGGTGAGCAATCTCCTTTAGGATACATCTGTGCAATCACATAAAACATTTCCATGTTAATCATCTTGTGCAAGAAAACTTGAACAAGAAAGAATGAATGAAAGAAATAGAGAAAAGAAAGGGAAGAAAAAGAAGGAAAGAGAAAAAGGAAGAGAGAAAGAGAATGAAGAAGAAAAATTAGAAAAAAGGGGAAAGATTGAAAGAAAAGATAAAAATGAATGAGAGAAAAAGAAAGAAAAAGAAAAATAGAGAAAGAAAGACAGAAAGAAAGAAAGAAAGGAATAAAGAAAGGAAGAAAGGAATAAAAAAGAAAGGAAGGAAGAAAGGAAGAAAGAAAGAAAGAAAGAAAGAAAGAAAGAAAGAAAGAAAGAAAGAAAGAAAGAAAGAAGAAACGAAGAAAGGAAGGAAAAAGGAAGGAAGGATAGAAATAAGGCAAATTAAAAATAGTATGCTTCAGTCTTCCATCTGATGTTACCAGTTCTTGCTCTTGAAGCAGATTGCATTTTTCATCATGAGTCCTTTTGGATTGTGTCTAGCGTTGTTATATTGCTGTGAAGAGCTAAGTCAGGGACTGGAGGGGTATGGGGCAAGGGGTCTGCATGCCTGCTGGAGGCAGGGGGAATGATGGGTAGCATTGTGACCCTGATTCCTGGCCCTCATGGCGGCTATGGAAAAGAAGGGAAGGCTTGGGGTCACCAGTAATGGGGAAAGGAGCTGGATGATGGAGGAAGACTGTGGTCATCTGATCAGGAAAGGCTCTGGAGACCAGGAATTCTCCCACTTTGGTCCAAGGATCCTCCTTGCCCTGACCAGGGGCTGGCAAGGCTGAAGTGATTATGGATTTTTTTTTAAAAACAATTTCATTTTCCCCTAATTGCTGGTAAAATATTTTTTAACATTTCTTGTTTTATGTTTTGAGTTGCAAATTCCTTCCTCCCTTATTTCTCTCTCTCCTCCCCCAGAAAGGTAAGCAATCTGCTACAGTATGTGCTTGAGCAATTATGATAGGACAAAGGTGAGAAGGGAAGGAAGGTGCCAGATAAATGTACCCGGCACAGAGTCTGACTGGAGAAACAGGAGGTAGAAAGAGCAGCTGGGCATATTGTGGAATATCGTGGAAATGATCCATGCACTAGAAGCTGAGTGCCTGTGCCAGGTGCCATTCAGTCCCCTGGGCATGATGGATAGGTGACAGCGGAAGAGACAAAATGAACTCCCCAGGGTGGCACAGTTCACCTGGCAACCTTAGCAATATCCTTCTCTCCACTGCCTTTACTTTTTCAGGGGCAGTATTTCAAGTGCTGATGGACACTTCACATCTTTTCACCTTTCACACAGGAAATCCATTGTCCAGTTAACGGAAAGGAGACCAAAAGTCTTTCCTCCCTTTCTTTCCTCTTCCCCAAGGAATTCCTCTCGGGAGCTCGCCTGGAGCTAGCCTGCCCGCTCTCCTAGTCTTACTTGCTGTTAGAATGCCAGATTCCAAAGGGTCTTGCTGTTTCATTTAAGTCCTACAGGATATGGCTGGTTTTCTTCAACCACCCATATGACATTGATTGTGTGGCTCATCTGTCTTCATTCAGTCTATTCCTATTTGATTCCTTTTGATTGATTCAGTAGAAGTGTCTTGGAAGTGTTCACATATCGCCTTGTTCACATGCCCCTTGGGGCGTCTAGGTGGCGCCATGGTGCACAGAGCACTGGGCTTGGAATCAGGAAGACTTCTCTCCCTGAGTTCGAATGTGACCCCACATACTTCCCAGCTGTGTGACCCTGGGCAAGTCACTTCACCCTGCTGGCCTCAATTTCCTCATCTGTAAAATGAGCTGGAGAAGGAAATGGCAAACCCTCCAGTGTCTCTGCCAAGAAACCCCCAAATGGGTCATGAAGTGCTGGACCCAACTGAAATACGACTGAATAGCAAGTTTCCCCCTTCCAGTGATTCTCCATCAAGAAAGCTTCTCACCCGAGCAGGGTGCCAGGGTCTAGAGCACCCTGTGAGTGCGGGATGCTCCCTCTTCTCTTCACAGATATTGCCCACTTTCCTCCTGGGGCATTCTCAAAAGCACTCAGCATCATTAGGCTTAGCTGGGTCATTTCCCGCTCCTCAGTGCTGTATGAGGCCACACCATTTAGAATTTTCCACCCCTCTCCTCCATACCATTTTACAAATGAATCTGTGTTCTAAACAGCTGCTGTCCTTGGCTGCCATAGCCAGCATTTCACTTGGCAAGGACGTGAAAAGACTGTGGTGGCAGGCATCTTCTGGACCCTTTCAGTCTGTTGCTTTGAGGGGACAGTTTTCACTGGTGACTCTCTCTTGTTTTTCCTTTCCTTTCCTATCCCTCCATTCATGCTGCCTTTGCCATGTGGCATCCCTCAGATCTGGCCCAGGAAGACCAAGGAAGAGCAGCTTTTGGCTTCTGCGGACTCAGTAATGCCTGGAGCCCTGGTAAGAGCCCCCCCAGCCAAAAGGGACCTTCCCGAGGGGAGAAGGCACCTCCAGATAAGCACAGCTAGGGGGGTACGCTTTCTCTAAGCCTAAGTGTAGTCTCCCCAGACTCTGTAGGTGCTTGTCGGAAAGTGTCCCAGATTTGTGGGAAAATGTTTTGTATCAACTATTCTTCCTCTAAAGCCTTAGGAAATACTTTTAAAAATAGATTTCTTCAGTGAATTAATGCTGGACCCTTCTCAGCACCTCATGGTTCCCTCTTGAACCCTCACCCTGGAACCCTGCCCCATGGGGTTTTAGTGAGAGTTGGGGAGTAGCCCTGGTGGGGAAGGGGGCGGGCTTCAGAAAGATTTTTATTTGTAACTCTTCACTATTAAGGAGAGCTGAATCATAACATTTGGGTAATTTTTACAGCTCCAATGTGCTGCAGCACAGAAAGAAATAGAAATGGTGCTAAAAAAAATGCATGGACCCAGATACATAGACAAAGTATGTGCCAAATGAATAGAAAATAATCCAAAAGTGGGGGGATTAGGAAGGAGGAAGCAGGAAGACATATGCTCACCCCAGGTGAGTTCTACTGTCATGGAAGACACCCAGTTCTAACGGTATCTGAGTTCTGCAGATGGCATCGGGCTGAATGGCCCAGGCCCTGGAGCACTGCAGAGCCTGCCCGAAGAGATCTGTGAGCAAAGAGAAGTAGAGAAGGCCGGCCCGTTGTCCAGACTCCAGGTGGATTGTCTGTTATCGGCTTTTTATTTCTAGAAAGGTCTCTAGAACGATTTCATGGAACAAAATGTTCAGATACTTTTCTTTCACTAAATTTCCTGGCATGTCAGTGATCCTAAAGGTGGTGGCATTTCTACCTCCACTGGGTCTGACACTCAGATCATCAGGTTTCCCATTTCTCTCGGTTGCCGAGTTCTTTTCTGAGCTCGTTTCACTTTTGGTTTTTCAGCTTGTCCGTCCTCTAAAGTCTGAATTTCCAGAGCCTGTGGTTGGTCCTACTCCTTTTCTTGCCGATTTCCTCTTACAGTCCTCATAGAGGTCCTCCCCTCCCCCACCCCTCTCACTCTTTCTGTTCAGCACGTAAACATTGTTGCTTCCTTGTTCCTGTGGTTTCTAATGTTTACACTTTCTTCTTCTTATGCTTTTTGTTTCTTCCTAGTGTTAATCTTGCTTCAGCTCTTTAAAGCCGTCCTCAGTTCTTCTGAGGACATCGCTCAGAATATCTTCTGGGTTTTTTTCTATTCCCCGCAATGGTAAACGATTAGCGACTGACACCCTTTTAAGTTCAGTCTACTAACTTTTTCTCCATCAGTTTCTTGTTTTTGCTGTTGTTCGGCTGTGTCTGACTCTGTGACCCCATTGGGGCTTTTCTTGGCAGATGCTGGAGTGGTTTGTCATTTCCTTCTCCAGCTCATTTTATAGATGAGGTAACTGAGGCAAACAGGGTAAAGTGACTTGCCCAAAGAGAGGGGATATCCCGGGCAAAGACATAGAGACCAAAATGGAGGTGCTGTTCCATCAGAATCCTGTTTGGGCCAGTTTGGAAGGAACGCAGGGTGCCTTGAAAAGAGAGTGCTATGCACTAAGGCTGCAAAGGTCAGCTGGAACCAGATCACAGTGGGTTGAAAACCAAGCAAAGGCATTGTGTCCTAGAGGAAGGGGAGCTGCTGGAGGTCCTTGAGCTGCCAAATATCCATGGGGATGAGAGATCAGAAAAATCCCAAGCCACAAATGGACTCAAAAGAGGTGGAGAATTAGTCCAGGAACCTGGAGGGAAGGACACCAGCAGCAGAGGAATGGGACACTCCAGAGTAGAGACCCCAACCCAGCCGGCTGCACAAGACTTGAGGATCAGGGAACTGTCTACGCTCAAGAAACGAGAAGGCATAGAGGTACGTGGAGGGACAAAGCTGGCCTCTGTTATCCCTGGTATGGAGCAATTGGGACAGGATAGATTTAGGGAGATGGGCCGGTTCTTTAGGAATGCTGACTTCCTTCCCTGCCGTCAAGGTCTTTAAACCGCAAGGTAGCCCTGTAAGCCTGCAACAGCTGGATAGGTGCCTGAACAATCAAGTCAGGTGGAATCAAACAAGCCTCTCCTCTATGGCAGGCACTGCGCTCTGTCCTTGGATTACAGAATATGAAGGCACGCACCTGCCACTATCCCCCCAGAGTTCCCCGTCTAAGGGAGACAAGATGGAAACAATAACTTACAAAAAGCCTCCGGGCAGGAGAAACTGAGGGGAAGCTGGAGCATGAAGCCAGCCTGGGAAAGGCTTCAAGGGAGGAGCTTGAGCTGGGACTTGAAGGAAGTCATAGACGTCAAAGGGGAAATTTTCCCTGCCTCTCCACGAGCCTGACATGGGCCTTTTTTTCCATTTTTTGGTGTGTGAGATATACTTTCTCCATGATTTGTGCAGTTGTGCCTTGATGCACACTGGGGAATTGAATACCCTTGAGGGAGGGCAAGTAATGAGCTAAATTCTGATGTTCTTGGGAGTCAAAGCTGGGTAGGGGCCCATGCCAAAGAGCTAACTCTTGAAAATTTTAAAAGAAAACAATCCAGGCTGTGCAAGCCCACATCTGTGGTTCTGAAGCACAGGTTTCTTGAGGCCATGGACTGTTTCACTTTCATGTCGGTATCCTCAGCACCTACCAAAGTGCCATGTAGATAGCAAGCACTGGTGTGATGCCAATCAGTGATTAAAGATCTTTCTCGCCCATTCAATATGCCTCAGGTGGAGCTAGTTAAGGAAGGCTTGATTAGAGGTTTGTTTGAAGGCAGGCCTATACCCTTTACTTACTAGGCGCTAAGCCCCAGGCCTATATGCTTTACTTGATTGGGCCCTAAAAAGAGTATATATACCCAGAAGGTAACTGTTGAGAATTCAGAATTCAGCCCAAGAAGGAGTTAGAACTCAGAGTTGACAGAGCTGCAGAGTGCAGAATGAAGAGTAGAAACCAGGGAAGAGTGGAGACCAGAGAATTGAAGGGAGAGAGAATGAAGGCAAGCAGATAGTTGGGATTCATGAGTGTTTATGGGAAGGCTCCAGCAGGGTAGGAAGGTTATAGGATGATTTGGTTCCTTGCTGTAATGCTGTGTTATAATTTCCTTCTTGTTACATTGAGGTAGCTACTGGCTTTGGAATACAATTACTGCTATGCCGGGTTGGAGTTACTGGTCTTGGGGTTTGATCTTCTGGTATCTAAATAAATGTTATATTTCCTCTGCCTTCTATTTAGAGAATCTCTTATACTTTGAGATTCCAAACTATATGGGCATGTTCATGGTCATCTTCAAGACCATGAATCTTGCCTCACTGATACAACTGGATAGGTGTTAGTTTAGATATATGGCATGGCATGGCATGGCATGGCATGGAATGAAATTGGGTTGTAATGAATAAGTTCCGATCCCAATATTTCAAGGATCTGAGATTTCATTTCTACAAAAACCCCTCTTTTGGGGCAGCTAGGTGGCACAGTGAGTAGAGCACCAGCCCTGGAGTCAGGAGGACCTGAGTTCAAACCTGGCCTCAAACACTTGCCACAATTACTAGCTGTGTGACCTCTGGCAAGTCACTTAACCCCAATTGCCCTGCCTCCCCTCCTCCAGAAAAAGATCCCTTTTTTTAACACAGATTAAAGTTAGGTCAGAGAACTAGAATTGGAAATGACTTACAGCTCATCCTCTTCAACTCCACCATTTTACAGATAAAGAAACTGAAGCTTAGAAGTAAGCAAGTGACATATCCAAGGTTACCTAAGTCCTAAATGACAGAGATAGAATTTCAAGCTGTGTCCTCTAACTTCCAATTCAGCCCTCTCTCCACTGAGACATCCTTTCAGTCACCAAAGATACTCCTCCTCTGGCAGTAGTCTCCTGAAGACTGAGGACTTCTAAAACTAGCTGGGCTAGTTCTCAGAGCACAAACACAGCTTGCTCTGCTGCATAGCTTATACTGAATTGACTGCCAAAGCTGAGGCTACTGGAACACAGCCTCCTAGGGCCCAGGTGATGTCTAGGCTACACCGAGATGCATGAGAAAAATGTTCTTATGACCAAGCTCTGGGAAGACACTCAAAATCCAAGTGAGGTCTGTCCTGGAAGAGATAACGAGATATATAGGTGTAGATAGAGCCCAAGTGATGTCCAGGCTACAGTGAGATGTATGAGAAAAACATTCTTGTGACCAAGCTCTGGGAAGACACTCAAAATCCAAGTGAGGTCTGTCCTGAAAGAGATAACAACGTGTGCATTTTACATTTAATGGGAAAAAATAAATTTTTGAAATTTTTAAAAAATCTCACTGAAGAAAATAATTTCTTAAAAACTAGAATTAGGCAAGTGGAATCTAATGTCTCCATGAGACATCAACAAATAATAAAACAAGGTCAAAAGAATAAAAAATAGAAGAAAATGTGAAACAGCTCATTGGAAAAAAAAAAAAAACAATTGGCCTAGAAAGTAGATCAAGGAGAGATAATTTTAAAATTATTTGACTATTGAAAGCCATGATTGAAGAAAGATCCCAGACAGCATATTTCAAGAAATTATCAAGCAAAACTGCCCTGATATCTTAGATTCAGTGGGTAAAATAGAAATTGAAAGGATCCACCAAAAGAGATCCCAAACTGAAAATTCCTAGGAATATTACAGCCAAATTCCAGAGCTCCCAAATCAAAGAGAAAATAGTTTAAGCAGCCAGAAAGAAATGATTCAAATATCATGGAGCCATAATGAGCATCACATGAGATTTAGCATCTTCTACATTAATATTCCAGAGGGCAAAAGAGCTAGGATTACAATCAAGAATCATCTACCCAGCAAAACTGAGTGTATTCCTTCAAGGAAAAAAATGGATATTTAATGAAAGAGGACTTTCAAGCATTCCTGACAAAGAGAGCAGAGCTGAATAGAAAATCTGACATTCAAACCCAAGACTTAAGAGAAGCATAAAAAGGCAAACACAAAAGAGAAATCATAAGGGACTCAGTAAAGTTAAACTTTTCCTATTACTATATGGGACGATGATAATGTAACTCCTACAAATTTTTTCATTATTAGGGCAGTTAAAAGGAGTTTACATAGACAGAGGGCATGGGTATGAGCTGATCATTTTGTTGAAATGATCTCCCTCCAAAAATGAAGCAGTGAGAAAGACGGATGTACTGAGAGAAAGAGGAGAGGTAGAATGGGGAAATTTTCTTACATAAAAGAGGAGTGCAAGGAAAGACTTTAATACTGGAGGGGAAAATGGGGGGAGTGGATGGTGGACAATGCTTGAACTTCACTCTCATCAGAATTGGTTCAAAGAAGGAAGAATATATATATATATATACACACGTATATACGTGTATATATATATACGTATACATATGTATATACATACACACACACACACACACACACACACACACTGTTATACAAACAAATGTAACTTACCCAATAAGGAAATAGGAGGGGAATGGGAAAAGAGAAAGGGGGGATGATAAAAGGGAGAGCAGATTAAAGGAGGCAGTGGTTAGAAGCCAAATAGATTTTTGAGGAGGGACAGGATAAAAAATACAAAGAAAGAGGAAGAAGCAGCAGAAAATGGGATAGAAGGAAATACAGTTAAGAATCATGAATGTGAATGGGATTAGCTCACCCATAAAATGAAAGCATATAGCACAATGGATTAGAAACCAGAATTCAACAATATGTTGTTTACATTTGAAATACAAAGACACACACCCAGAATTAAAGTAAAGAGCTGGAGCAGAATCTCTTATGCTACAGCTGAAATAAAAAAAAAAGTGGGGATAGCAATCATGACATTGGACAAAACAAAAGCAAAAATAAGCCTAATTAAAAGGGATAATCAGGGAGACTACATTTTGCTAAAAGGTACCATAGACAAGGAAGTAGTGTCAAACATTTTCATAGCACGTTTCTCTGATAAAGGCCTTACTTCTCAAGTATATACTGAGGAAAGAATTGAGTCAGATTTATAGAGCCATTGAATTGATAAAAGGATATGAATATGAATAGAATGAACAGATATGAATAGACAGTTTTAAGAAAAAGAAATCAAAGCTATCTGTAGTTGTATGGAAAAAAATGCCTAAAATCCCTCTTGATTAGATAGATGTAAATTAAATCACCTCCGAGGTACCACATCATATCTATCAGAAATGACAAATGCTAGAGGGGATGAGGGAAAAACAGGTACACTTATACACTGTTGGCAGAGTTGAGAACTGGTCCAACCATTCGGGAGAACAATTTGGAACTAAATCCAAAGTCTATAAAACTGCATATACTCTTTGACCCAGCAATACCAGTAGTAGGTCTATATCCCAAAGAGAACAAAGAAAAAGGAAAAAGACATATATGTACAAAAATATTTATAGTATCTCTTCCAGTGGTGATGAAGAATTGGAAATTCAGAGGATGCTTATGAATTGGGAACAGCTGAACAAGTTGTGGCATATGATTGTGATTAAGTACGATGGTGGTGTGGGAAATGACAGGGAAGATGGTTTCTGAAAAACAGGGCAAGACCCATATGAACTGATGCAAAACGAAGTGAGAAGAAGCAAGAGAACGCTGTGCATGGTAGCAGTGGTATTGCAATGGTGATAAACTGGGAAAGCCTTGGTCACTCTGATTTATACAAACGTCCAAGACAGTTCCAAAAGACTGATGATGAAAAAATGCTGTTGCCCTCCAAAGGGAGAACTGATTAATTCTGAGTGGGAATTGGAGTAGGATTGGCTCATCTTCCTTATTTTTCTCCCTTTTAAAAAAATATATGGCTAACGTGGAAATGTGTTTGGCATTTTACATGTAAAATTGATGTCATATTGCTTGTCTTCTCAGTGGCCGGTGGATGAAGAGGGAGGGAGGGAGAGCATGAGGAACTCAAAATGAAAAAGAAAAAATGTTTTAAATAAACAATATTTTTTAAAGAAAAAAATTTGAAGGCTCCCTAAACTGCAGGCCAGGACAGCCCGTGGCCCGCTGACCAGCAACCAAAACAAAAGCAACTCCAGGGGACAACTGTAAACATTAAGAAGGAAGTGAGCACATGCCCTTTGTTTTTATAGTGCTGCTGCCCCACGGTATAAAAGCTGGGTGCTGAGAGCGGCGGCCACAACCCACTGATTCCTCTCTCTCTCTCGACACCTTCCACCCCTGTGTACACCAAGTTCCTCCAAGCTCCCAGCACCATGGGCTGCTCTGGCTGTTCAGGAGGCTGTGGCTCCAGCTGTGGGGGCTGTGGCTCCAGTTGCTGTGTGCCAGTTTGCTGCTGCAAGCCTGTCTGCTGCTGTGTGCCAGCCTGCTCCTGCTCCAGCTGTGGTGGAGGCAGCAAGGGAGGCTGTGGCTCCAGCTGTGGTGGAGGCTGCAAGGGAGGCTGTGGCTCCAGCTGTGGTGGAAGCTGCAAGGGAGGCTGTGGCTCCAGCTGTAGGGGCTGCTGCCAGTCCAGCTGTGGCTCTGGCTGTGGAGGCTGCTGTCAGTCCAGCTGTGGTGGAGGCTGTGGAGGCTGCTGTCAGTCCAGCTGTTGCAAGCCTGTCTGCTGTTGTGTGCCAGCTTGCTCCTGCTCCAGCTGTGGTGGAGGCTGTGGGGGCTGCTCTCAGTCCAGCTGTTGCAAGCCTGTCTGCTGTTGTGTGCCAGCTTGCTCCAGCTCCAGCTGTGGTGGAGGCAGCAAGGGAGGCTGTGGCTCCAGCTGTGGTGGACGCTGCAAGGGAGGCTGTGGCTCCAGCTGTGGGGGCTGCAAGGGAGGCTGTGGTTCTGGCTGTGGAGGCTGCTGTCAGTCCAGCTGTGGCTCTGGCTGTGGGAGCTGCTGTCAGTCCAATTGTGGCTCCAGTTGCTGTGTGCCAGTTTGCTGCCAGTGTAAGATCTGATACCTACACCTTGAACTTCCCCTGAGACCCCTAGGAAAACACACCACTCTACAAGACCCACCATCCACTCCCAGTTCCCAGCAGCACTGCTCCTTTCTCAGCATTCTGCTGATCTCCAGGCCACTGGTCCATCAAGGAACCATGATTTCTTCTTTGCTTGCTCTCTACTGTTACCCAGGAAGCTGCCCTGAGACAGCAGCTCTCCCAATCCCCCATCCTTCCATGCTACCACTCCTCCTTGGCCAAGGGGACATCACACTGCAAAGGAACACACCCATGGGCTGCCTAGCACACCACCCAGACTCCCTGGAAAACCTCTGGGTCGTCTCCGAAGGATCTTCTGCTCTGCCACCAAATGCTGGGCCATGGCTGGAGGTTCCTGAGCTGCCCATCAACAGCCCTCATTCCCTGACTCCTCCAGTTTCTCCTACAAAGTGTTTCCTTGCCTTTCTTGGGCATCATTTCCCATCCCTGGGAACCTGGACAATCATTTCCTCTTAATGAAACCTGCCCTTAAACCTGAAAATGTCTCCCTTGTCTTGACAAATGCCTTGGGGTGATCTGCATCCTGTGCCCTGAGCACCTAGTCAGCAGCTTGCAGGCAGGGACATTCTGGGGTCTTGGAGTATTGGGACATTGGGACATTGGGACACTGTGGGACGTTGGCCCAGACCTGATGCATTTTGCATCCTCCTCTTGGGTTCCACCAATACTGAGTGACTTCTCTAGGGTGATGGTCACAATGCCAAGAGTGCATTCTTTTAGAGCCCATTCTGGGCACATAGCACTTGGCAATGGATGGATTAGGGCCTCCATTTACCCCAAGATTAGTGTCAAGTGCTCAAGGGACAGCCTCAATGCCTCATTCCTGCCCCTCTCCAGCCAGCCAGGGCTTCATAAGGATGCTTGTACAAGCATGGCTGCCCCATTCCTCAGCTGATTCCAAATGACATTGCATTCCATCAAAACACCCAGACCTACAACAAAGGAACCATGGAGCAGTGCTCTTGATACTTAAGGTCTCAGTTAGGTCACCACTCTGTATTCATGCTACTGAAAGTGATCTGTTTATATCAATTCAGGTGTGGGCTTCACATCTGTTGGGGAACAGTCTCTTGGTGAAGACTCTCTTGGTGAAGAAACTGGGCTGCCCTGTGTGGTGTTATCATAAAATGGGCCTACCTACTGTGTTGAATGAAGTGCACTGATGAAAAGTCAGAAGGAAAAGCAGAGAGAAAGAGACAGAGGGGGGAGAGAGAGAGAGAGAAAGAGAGAGAGACAGAGACAGAGAGACAGAGAGAGAGGTCAGGGGGTTAGCATTTAGCATTTCACCAATTTTTTTCATCAAGAAAATAAATGTGCACAGCCCAGCGTGGGCCACGCCAGGACCAACCAGACCGAGAGCCAGGCGCAACTGGCCGTGGGGTCCTGAATCATTGAGCTGTGGTAGTTACCAGACTTCTCAACCCACAAACACCAAAGACAACAGAGCAGGTTTGTGGACAAACTGCTAGATCAGAGTGAGAGGAGGGCACGGTCGGCCCCAGCCCCATGGGGTGGTGGAGGTGGTTCAGTTCTAAGGCTGCTTCCAGAGCTCCAGCTGCAGTTGCTTCTGGTGCCAGGCCTAGCCGGTGGGAGGAATTAAGTGGCGAATCAGAGCGGGAGTGCAGAGCCTTCCTTGCCCTGCTGGGATCTGGCTCACCATCCTGGTTGGTGGTTCTTGGGGGAGGAGGAGAGCTGCTGTGGCAGAGCTTGCTGTATAGAAGTAGCTTTGAAAACAGCAGTGCAGCCCTTCAAGCTTGGGACAAAGTACTCTCTATTCTACAAGCAGTCATACCCTGACAAAAAGCTCAAGGGTCAAGTAGTTGTCTGGGAACATGGCCAGGCAGTGAAAGAGGACTCAGATTCAGACTCAGACTTGAGAATCTTTTTTTTTTTTTTGGTGACAAAGAAGATCAAAACATTCAGCTGGAAGAAGTCAACAAAGTCAAAGAGCCTACATCAAAAGCCTCCAAGAAAAATATGAATTGGTCTCAGGCCATGGAAGAGCTCAAAAAGGATTTGGAAAAGCAAGTGAGGAAAAAATGGGAAGAGAAATCCAAAAGGACTCATGATGAAAAATGCACTGTGCATTCAGAGCAAGAACTGGTGACATCAGATTGAAGACTGAAACAAATTGTTTTTAATTTGCCTTACTTCTTTCCTTACTCTCTTCTTCCTTCCTTCTTTCTTTCTTCCTTTTTTCTTCCTTTCTTTCTCCCTTACTTCCTTTCTTTATTCCTTTCCTTCTTTCTTTCTTTCTTTTTCTTTCTTTCTTTCTGTCTTTCTTTCTGAATTTTTCTCTTTTTTCTTTCTTTTTTCTCTCATTCATTTTTATCTTTTCCTTCAATCTTTCCTCTTTCTAATTCTTTCTTCTTTCATCATTCTCTTTCTCTCTTCCTTTTCCTCTTTCCTTCTTTCTCTTCCCTTTCTTTTCTCTGTTTTTTCATTCATTCTTTCTTGTTCATGTTTTCTTGCACAAGATGATTAACGTGGAAATGTTTTATGTGATTGCACACATATATTCTAAAGCAGATTATTCACCTTCTAAGGGAGGAGAGATGGAAATGAAGGTGAAGAGTATTTGAAACTCGAAACTTAAAGCAGGAAATGTTTCCCCCCACTTAATAGTATTTTGTTTCTTCCCATTACAAGTAAAGATAGCTTTCAATATTCACTTTTACAAGGGTTTGAACTCCAAATTATTTCTTCCTCCCTCCACTCCCCACTCCACAAGAGGGCATGCGATCTGATATGGGCTATACATATACAGTCCAATTAGACATATTTCCATATTAGTCATATTGTGAGAGAAGAATCAAAACTAAAAGGAAAAACCAAGAGAAAGGAAAGCAAGAAGAAAAAATACTATGCTCCGATTAGCATTCAGACTCCAGTCTCTGGACTGCATCTCTGGAGGTGGAGAGCATTGTCCATCATGAGCACCTTGGAGTTGTCTTAGATCCTTGCATTGCTAAGAAGAGCTAAGTCTATCAAAGTTGGGCATCTCACAGTGTTGCTGTTACTGTGGACAATGTTGTCTTGGTTCTGCTCCCTTCACACGGCACCAGTTCATGTAAGTCTTTCCAGGCTTTTCTGAAGTCTGCCTGTTCTCTGTATATTTTAGAACTGAGGCCTTCATCAGAGAATTTGGTTGTCCAAAATGTTTCCCAGCTTTCTGTTTCCATTCTACCCAAGGATGCATTGGCTTTGTTGGCCCAAAAACCATTTTATTTAATTTTGCATTTTGCATTTGATAACATTCTCCACCTCGTGTTTGGTCATAAATCCTTCCTTTCTCCACAGGTCTGACAGGTAATCTATTCCTTGCTCTCCTAATTTAAAGCAGGAAATGTGAAAATTTGTTTCACATGGAATTGGAGAAAAATAAAATATTATTTTAAAAACAGGCACAATGAATCACCTCACCCTTGCCAGCCACTGGTTAGGGCCAGGAGGATCCATGGACCAAAGTGAGAGAGTTCCTGGTCTCCAAAGCCTTTCCTGATCAGATGACCACAGTCTTCCTCCACCATCCAGCTCCTTTCCCCATCACTGCTGACCCCAAGCCTTCCCTTCTTTTCCCCAGCCGCCATGAGGGCCAGGACTCAGGGTCACAATGCTCCCCATCTTTCCCCCTGCCTCCAGCAGACATGCAGAAGCCTTGCCCCTGACCCCTCCAGTGCTGCTCTCTTGGCTCTGATGGGGCATGACAGGACCTCTCTGCCCACATGGTGGCAGCAATGAGGCTGAAGCCTCCTTGCTCAGCTCACAAGATATTGCCTCCTCTGGCATTGGACCCTGTGGCAGGCCCTTCCCCAACTTAGCCCCATCAGCTCTACTGGACCTGGGACTCCTTGCCCGACTGCCAGTTTTGCCTGGGCTTCCTTCCTCCTCTCTTCCTTCTTGAGGGGAGGCAAGAGCTGGGCCCCTCTCACCTGATACGGCACAGGACATGCTCACTTGGCATCCACCTGTGGTCTTCCCTTCTTCCTCCTTGAAGCAAGGTCATTGGTGCTTTGCAGTGTCTGCCAGCAGCTTTCTCAGCCCTGCCTTGGCCATGACTCCTCTGTCATCCTGTTGATTTGGGGTATGTGCTTGGGGCTCCAGAGTCAAACATATTTGCCACGCACATGCCTGCTCTCACCTGCCCACAGATCTCCAGGAATCTTCTGCTTCTTCCCTGGCTTCTGGGCTCTCTGAATCTCCTTGCCAGCTGAACTGGGGGAACCTGGAGGCTCCTGCCCAGAGCTGCCAGATCCCAACGTCCCTATGACAAGCGCCAAACAGTCCCGTTGGAAAGTCAAGGCAACCTGCGGCTTCCAGGTGAGTCATGGCCACAAAGCCTGCCCCAACACGATCCAAAGACTGAGCCAATGGCAGCCAAGGGCCCAGTGTACAACAACAACCCACCAAGCCTGCAGGGGCTTCTCCTGCTTCTGTAGGGCTTCAGAGTGAGGGGCAAGTGAGCATGTGCCCAGGCCTGTCCCTGCTGCTGCATGCAGTATAAAAGCTGGGTGTTGAGAGGGGTGGCCACAACCCACTGACTCCTCCCTCTATCTCGACACCTTCCACCCCTGTGTACACCAAGTTCCTCCAAGCTCCCAGCACCATGGGCTGCTCTGGCTGTTCAGGAGGCTGTGGCTCCAGCTGTGGGGGCTGTGGCTCCAGTTGCTGTGTGCCAGTTTGCTGCTGCAAGCCTGTCTGCTGTTGTGTGCCAGCCTGCTCCAGCTCCAGCTGTGGTCGAGGCTGCAAGGGAGGCTGTGGCTCCAGGTGTGGAGGAGGCTGCAAGGGAGGCTGTGGCTCCAGCTGTGGTGGAGGCTGCAAGGGAGGCTGTGGCTCTGGCTGTGTAGCCTGCTGTCAGTCTAGCTGTGGCTCTGGCTGTGGGGGATGCTGTCAGTCCAGCTGTGGCTCTGGCTGTGGGAGCTGCTGTCAATCCAGCTGTGGCTCTGGCTGTGGAGGCTGCTGTCAGTCCAGCTGTTGCAAGGCTGTCTGCTGTTGTGTGCCAGCTTGCTCCTGCTCCAGCTGTGGTAGACGCTGTGGTGGAGGCTGTGGCTCCAGGTGTGGAGGCTGTTGCCAGTCCAGCTGCTGCAAGCCCTGCTGCCAGCAGTCCAGCAGCTGTGTCCCTGTTTGCTGCCAGTGTAAGATCTGAGGCCCACCCCTTGAACTTCCCATGAGACCCCTAGGAAAACACACCACTTTACAAGACCCACCATCCACTCCCAGCTCACAGCAGCACTGCTCCTTTCTCAACACCCTTACTGATCTCCCAGGCCCCTAGTCCATCAGGGAACCATGATTTCTGCTTTGCCTGTTCTCTACTGTTACCCAGGAAGCTGCCCTGAGACAGCAGCTCTCCCAATCCCCCATCCTTCTGGACTGCCCATCCTCCTTGGCCAAGGGGACAACACACCCATGGGCTGCCCAGCACACCACCCAGACTCCCTGGAAAACCTCTGGGTCATCTCCAAAGGATCATCTGCTCTGCCACCATGTGCTGGACCATAACTGGAGATTCCTGAGCTGCCCATCAACAGCCCTCATTCCCTGACTCCCCAACTCTCTCTACCAAAATATCTCCTTGCCTTTCTTGGGCATCTTTTCCCATCCCTGGGAACCTGGACAATCATTTCCTTTTAATAAAACCTGCCCTTATAACTGAAAATGTCTCCCTTGTCTTGACAATTCCTTTGGGGTGATCTGAATCCTGTGCCCTGAGCACCTAGTCAGCAGCGTGCAGGAGGAACATTCTAGGGTCTTGGGGTATTGGCCTGGCACATTGGGACATTGTGGGATGTTGGCTCAGACCTGACTCCTTTTGCACCTTCCTCTTGGGTTCTACCAACAATGAGTGACTTCTCCAGGGTGATAATCACAATGCCAAGAGCTCATGCTTTTAGAGCCCATTCTGGTCACACACCACTTGGGCCTCCATTTACCCCACACACTCAGTGTGAAGGGCTCAATGGGCTGCCTCAATGTCTCATTACTGCCCATCTCCTAGTGTTCATATGGATTTATATATGAGCATAGGTGCAACATTACAACAGCCAATTCCAAATGACCTTCCATTCCATTAAAAAAGCCAGACCTTTGTCAGACCAACCACAAATAAGTCAGGCCTGCTCCAACTCAAAGCAATGAGGTAATGGAGGGGTGAAGAGGGAAGGGGCAAGACCACCTCACCAAACTTCTTCAATGAGACAATCATGATCATGATAACAAAACCAGACAGTGCTAATCTAGGCAGAGAGAAGTATTGAAAATATCAGAAAGGAATAGTGCCAAAAAGCGAAAATAAAATGAAAGCCAAAGGAGGGAATCATACATTCCAAACCTATTCTATTGGGCCTGCACGGCTTTACGTGGCAAATGCAAAGTCAACTCACAAAAATTTTTCTGTTACCTGGGCAGACAGACCAACTCTTCAGAGAAAGCATCTACTTAGTTGGAGAATATACACATGTCCAGAGGAAGCCATTACAAATACATCACACCCATTTCTGTTGTTTAAAGTGCTAAAGGGGGCAGCTGGGTGGCACAGTGGGTAGGGTGCTGGGCCTGGAGTTAGGAAGACCTAAATTCACATTTTGCCTCAGGCACTTACTAGCTGTGTGACCCTGGGAAAGTCACTTAATCCTGTTTGCTTCAGCTTTCTCATATGTAAAATGAGCTGGAGAAGGAAATTACAAACCAATCCAGTGTCTTTGCCAAGGAAATCCCAAAAGGGGACCCTAAGGGTCAGATGTGACTGAAAAACAACTAAACAACAACCAAAAAAATTTACAAAGAAATCTTTCCCAGACCAATAGCCAGCACCATTGGTAATGCGGAAACCCGGAAGAGTTCCCTGTCAGCCCAGGACCTCTCCTTCTGATCTCACATGGAAAAGGTCTAGAAAAGCGAGCAATAACAACGAGGAAAAAGGAAAGAAATTGAGGGGATGAGCAGAAGAGAATAAGAGCCAAAGTCATCCCTCCAGAGGAGGCTGAGATGGCTTCCCTGGGATGGCCTAGAATCAATAATAAAGATATTAATGGAGACAAGTCGCAGCTTCAGGAGGATAGCAGGGCAAAAAAGAAACCACCCCTGAAAAGAACTAAACAGCAAACACTCCATCAAAGGCAAAAGAAGACAAGGAAGCTACAATTCCATTTCAGATAACCATGAGATCCCATCAAGAACTGGGAAATAAGTAACTCTTCAGGCAGCGTATTGCAGGACTTGAAAGAAGTCCCTATGCTTGACCCCCACTTTCCCAGTAACATCTACACAGACTGAGACAAGCAGAAAACAGAGACAGCAGTGCATATGTCTGGGCTGGGCCAATTTTGGGAAAAGAGGCTACTACTCAAATGGCTCTACAGGCTAGGCGCTCAACCCTTCCAATGGCCAAGGGATACTTTGGAGGTTTAGACAAAATAACAAGCAGACTCCTTTGGAGAAAAGAAAGGTAGCCAGTATCATGGCTAGAATTAAATAAAGGAAAAAGAAGGTGGGGGAGAGGGGGACAAGAGGCTGCCATGGCTTGAAGAGTCCTACGAGCAGTAATGACTCCAACAACCTGGTAGTTCATGAAACATTAGAAAACCAGATGAAGGAAAGAGAGGAGAGGAACAAGACCTTGCATCCTGGATATGGACCTTCTGGGTTTTCAAGACAAGCCAAGAAGCCCAGCTAGAAGGGAAAGTACCACACCCACCCCTTCCCTTCCGTTTCATCACAAAAGGCTTGACTGGGGCTGAGGTTGCAAAAAAAAAAAAAAAAGGGTTTGTCTCAACCTGTTTGGGAAGCTCACCTTCCATGTGGGCCCACCTTGAATTTGGTGAGGGGAAGTGGAGTTTGGTGAGAAGAAGGCTGCCAGGCTCCCTTCCTTCCTTGCTCTTCCCTGAGTCACAGCTCATCTACTCCCTTTCCTGACCATCTATGTAAATGCTTCCTCATAGGTCAGTTTTGTTTTCCAGCATTTGGGGGTGGGGGTGACCCATTCACTTAGCAACCTTCTTCTTTATGCCTTGGCCTCAGCATTCCCTTTGAAGAGGTTGGAGGCTCATGATGGTTCTGCCAGGCTGGGCCCTAAGGGGACCACCCCAGTACTACCATATCATGTCCATGTCTGCGGATCTATCTTTCAGCACTGGACAGTTCCAGAGATCCGTTTAAACCTCTGATGGGAGTGCCAAGTCTTGGGGAGCTAAGAACACCCCCTTCCTGCCACCAGTGGGATAGCTTTGAGAAGTACCCAACTCCATCCCATCACTGTCTCCATAGCCTCCCACAGAGTGCATCTTATGTGCCAGGCACTGTGCTGAGGGCTTTTCCATTATCATCTCATCTCATCCTCACAGCAAGTAGGTGCAATTATCCCCCCATTTTACAGTTGGGGGGATTGAGTTGATCAAGGGGCTCATGCAAGGTCACACAGCTAGTGTCTGAGGACAGGTTTAAACTCAGGTTTTCCTGAGTGCAGGCCCAGGCCTCTGTGTTCTGTGGCATCTTGTACCTGCCCCAGTGAATGACAGTAGGAGGAGAGGGGCGGGGCAGAGCCCTTGGGCTTGTTCCAACAGGCTCATGATCTTTAGAAAGAGGGATATAAGAAAGGACAAACATGAAACATGCCCTTTTTGTGTTAACCCACCTTTGAGGAAGCTGGGGATGTGAGGCAGACTCGGGACATGCACTGGGGCCCTTCTCTGCTCCCAGGCCAGGGGCCCATGTTCTGAGTTTCTGGGGTCCAGGCCCAGTCTTGGAGGGTTCTCTCTTTGCCAGTAGCCAAAGGGGGTACTCTAGGGAACCTTAGAATGTGGCTTGTTTGTCCTTTTTATGCTCCCAAAGAAGGAAAATCACTTAAAGGACCCTCCAAAAAATGTATTCCAACAAGTGCCACCTTCTTCCCCAGGCCCCAGGTGCTGTGTTGGGTCCCAGAGGGGGTGGAGTCGGGGGAGAGGGCATCCTCAGTAGGAGAGGTGAGGGGAAGAGATCTTCAGTATTAGTACCTCCCTGGGAGGGAGTCAACCATCTCCCACCTTGGTCTGGGTCCTGTATACAAACTAGTCTCAGGAAATGGTGAGGGGCCCCTGGCCACACAGGGCTGGCAGGGCCTGGACAGAGTTGGAGGGGTGAGGCAGAGCAGTAGAATTCAGGGTGCCGGGAGTGGGACAGGTAGGACTTTGCAGCCTGAATAGGCCCCTGACCAGGTGCTCTGGTACATCTACCTTGTTTAGATACGTGCTCAGGGTCCCCAGAGTCCCCAAGCTTATGCCCTTCACTGTCTCCATTGCAGGACAGAAAAGCTCCATTCCATTCAGTTAGACAAACATTTATTAGTCACCGAGTGTGTGCAAGGCCCTGGGCTGGGCAAGAGGTTGGATTACAAAGACAGATAGTTCACAGGACCTGTCAGCGAGGAGTACGCATCTAATTGGGGAAGGAGGGAGCTCAAGGTTGAGATGAGTTAGGAGGGAGGGTGTGAGCAGAGACAGCAAAGGCAGCACCGTGCCTTAGGGACAGCGCTGAGAGCCCAGGCGAGGACTGAACAGTTTTACCAGCAGAGGAACTAGGCAGGCTTCCTGAGACAGGAGGCAGGAAGCCTGGGCCTCGATCTAGCTCTTGGGCCCCTCAGCAACTTCCCTCAAGCTTCTGGGGCTCAATGTGATCCCCAGATGGGAAAACAGCCCCTCACCCCCAGGACCTCGAGCCTTGTGAAGAGCCCCAGGCTGCTACACTAGCCTTGTCTGACAGCCATCCATGGTCTTGACAGCTCAGAACCCACAAATGGGGGTACCTGCTCCTTCCTTCTCCTCCCATCTCTGCTCCCACTCCTATCCCCTGAGCCTGACATAGGGAAATGAAAGAACAATAAGTGGGGAGACTGAGGCCCAGAGAGGGGAAAGGGCTGGCCCAAGGTCATGTGGTTAATCAGTGGCAGAGGCAGGACACAAAGCCAGGTGCCCTGGCTCCCAGCTCAGAGATGGATCCCACCAGGATGGCAGGAGCTTGAGCTGTGTGCCTCCCTCATTCTCCCCCTCCCCTGAATTGAGGAAATCTCCTCTCAGAATAGGAGAGGTCTATGGGAATGACCAGAAAAAAGGGCCCTTTGGAGTATGGCAGTGGTGGGAGCTGGCAGGTAGATGAAGAGGTGGCATGGGGCCATGGCCCAGGCCAAGGGCAAGGCTGACACCTAGCTGGGAGAGCTGCCTCAAGAGACTGGAGTCACATTGCTCTGGTCTATTTGCCTGCCCACTGGGTGGCTCCCCAAGTGTGCCAAGCTGTCCCCCCCACCCTCATCCCATCTGTGGCCAAGCTCAGACTGCCCAACCCATCTGCGTACCCTCACACACGCCCATCGCCTTCAATCTTCCAGAACCATGGGCTGCCCAAGCTGAAGCTGTGGAGTTCCTGCCACAAACCTGGCTTCCCCCAGCCCAGCTAGAGGCTGCTGCCCTGATTTGTCCCTAGAGGAAGGTTGGCCTCTGCTCTTGACGACAGCACCAGTGGCTTCAGAGGGACAGAAGTGTCTCCCCAGGAGTCAGCTAGCCTCAAGCCCCTTCCTATTGCCTTGACCTTCAGCACTCGTCATACCCTCAATACTTCCCAGGTTCAGCCAGCATTCCAGCCAGGGCCATGAGGGCTTCCTGGGGGCCCAGGTAGATGAGGCTCTGTGGACAGAGTGGGGGAAATAGGCAGCAAAGGGAGAGGGTCTGCCGGCTGCTCCTCCATCCTGCCTTGGCTCCTGAAGGTGGGTTGGTAGAGCTAAATTGAGCAGTCTCCCCCAGGGCCTGGGGATTGACTTTTCTTTAGATAAGTTATCTCTCACTGCCATTATCTATCTCATGCCCCCTGATGGCCTGTCAAACTCAGAGTCATAGACTTGTCTTAGCTGGGAAGGACCATGGAGCCCTGCTCACCCTCACTGGACAGAGGGAGAACCTGAGACCCAGGGGAGGGCAAGGACTTGTCCACAGTCACACTGCTAATAAGTGTGAGCCAACTCTCACTACAAAATCAGTGCCCTTCTGCCCCCCCAGCTCTGCTCAAAAAAAAAAAAAACACAGGAGGAGAGGGGTCCGTTCACAAAGAGAGCAAGACACAAAACCCAAGCTGTGGCTGGTTGGAGAAGCAATGAGCCAGCCAGGCAGATGCACAGGAACAGGCATGGACACACACACACACACACACACACACACACACACACACACACACACACACACACACAATTTCAAGTCACAGTGTTTGAGTATAGTAACATTAGGTCACAACAACCTTCCAGCCTGGTTTGTCCTCTGCATGTAAGTCAGGTCTCCCCAAGCAAATTCGTAGCTCTCTGAGGGCAAGAACCACTCTGCCCACAGCACTTGGTGAAGGACTGGGCAACCAGTAAATGCTCTGTAAATCCTTGATTTGTTATTAGTAATTAGAGCGCTCTAATTAACTGGGTGAGCCTGGCAAAGTCACTTTCTCTTTGGGGACCTGTTTCCTTGATAAACAGGGAGCCCAGCACCAGACATGCACCCTACCCTCCCAAGCACATCCATCAGATTCATTGGATGACTTCAAAGACATGGGAAGTCCCTGAAGGCTGGGAAGAGGGCGTGAGCCAGGACTAGACCTTGGGAGCTCTCACATCCCCTCATCTCCAGCCCCAACCCCAGAAATCAGGCTTTTGAGGAGCTGGGCAGAGGCATTTCATTGGAAAGACACCAGATCTCAGTAGCTCTAAGCAGGGTGATGGTCTGGAGAGACTGGTGGGCAGGTAGCCCGACCAGCCAGCAGTAACTACCATCCTGCCCTGCCCCACAGCAGCCCTGGCTTGGTGCTAGGTGCTGTGCCCTTAGGAGTGGGGAGGGGGTTTGCAAGGGCTAGGGAGCAAAAGTGCTGACAAGCCAGGCTGTTGATTGCTGGGGTTGTGGGTGTAGCTGAAGCACTAGCCCAAGGAGAAGGTTGGGGTGAGGTCTTGGGCTAGGAAGGGCCCCATCTAGTGGGTGGGACAGAAAGCATAACTGCCTATAATCCACCTCTTCCCCTCCCCTTGTTTCCTGGTATATCCTGGTGGCCCTCAGCCCTGCTTCAGCCTGGGCTCAGCAGGCCTGGGAGCCACATGGAAGATTCAACAGGGCTCCCACCCCACCCTGACTTTCCCCAGCTGTTCCTCCCTGGCTCTCTCTACCCTTCCCACTCCCCTCCCACCCTGTCCCTTTTATAGTGAAAATAAATATTTTAAATGATCAATTCCCTGTAAAAAACATCCAAGCCAAATGCTCTTCTCCCCGACAGTTCAGGTCAGCAGGACGGGGGGAGGCAAGGGACAAGAGCCTCCCTGCACCCACCTCAGTAGTCATTGAGGGGGTACCGCAGGAAAATGAAGATGAGAACTAGGCAGAAGGCGGCCAGAGCTGAGCTGGTGATGTTGAAGAGACGAGCTGTCTTGGCATCTTCCACAGCCCCATTCAGATCATTCAGTAGTTTCTTGTCCCGAACCTGAGGCCAAAAAAGAAGGGAATGAGGCTCTACCACAGAAGGTGGGCTAGGAAGGAAGTGCCCAGGCAGAGCTGGAGCCTGCTCCCATGGCCTCCTCCCAGAGCCTGGCACACTGGAGATTCAGCTTCTCTCATTTCCTAATGGTCGCTGAGCTGCCCCCCTGAGCTCTAGGGAGGAAAAGTCTGTCTGTCTGCCCTGGCTGCCTGTCCATTCATCTGTCTGCCTGTCTCACTGCCCATCTGTCTGTCTTTCTACCTGTATTTCTGACTATCTGCCTGTCCATCTGTCTTTCTGCCTGTCTCTCTGTCTGTCCATTCATCTGTGTGTCTGTCTGTCTGCCCATCTGTCTGCTCATCTGTCTGTCTTTCTACCTGTCTTTTTGCCGGTATGTCTGTCTGTCCATCTGTCTTTCTGCCTGTCTGTCTGCCTATCTCTCTGTTTGTCCCCCTCTCTTTCTTTCCACCACTGCTGTCAGTTCATACCTGGCCTTCCATAGCCTTTACTCTCCCCAGATGCTCCTGCCCTAGGAGTGGCTGCCCACCTGTTCCCTTTCTTTTTTCAAACAGGCATTGCTGGCCTTTGAAAGGAACAAGTTCATTGAGCCCAGAGCTGTGAGGTTATGGGATCCCAGCCCAGGGTTTCAAATGGCAACTCTGCTACTAATTGGCTGTACAAGTTCAGACAAGCCCCTTTCCCTCCCTCCCTGGGCCTCCCTTTCATCATCTATCAAAAAAAAAGGCTTTGAAGTCAGAGGTTCCTAAGATACCCTCCAAACTCTCAGCCTCTCAGTCTTGGTCTCTTGGGTTGTCCTCATCACAGCCTTCCCTAGAGCTCCTCCCTGGTATGGGATCAGAGGACCCAGGTCCTGTAGGACTCAGAGTTACAACCCCTTCATTTTACAGGCAAGAAAACTGGAGCCCAAAAAGGAGAGGGGATAGTGGCTTCACAACTGTGTACTGGCCTTCTCCTACTCTAGCAGGGCTGAGACTTGAAGCCACCCCCCCTGATTCCATGTCCATGACACCAAGCAGTCATGCCAATGCTCTGCAAACTTAATGGGATAGGGAAGGAGGGAAGAACCAAATCTTTGCCTTTTAACAGGGACCTTCTAGAGATGATAGCATACCTCATTCAAGGCCCAATGGAGAGGTGCTAAGGAACAGATGACCTTGAGGACTACCTGCTCCCCCTCATTTAGGCCCCCCACTCTCAGGGCCTTGAGTCTGACTCAGGGGGCCAGTAGGATCCCCTCAAGGACAGTCCACTTTCTGTGTTCTCTCCCTAGCCTGGCCTCTAGAGGCTAGAATCCTTGCAGCTCTTACTAGGCAATCTTTCCTCTAGAAAGAGCTCATATTTCTCCAGCTCATGGCCACACTTGCAGTATTTTATGTAATCCTCACAACCACCCTGGATGGTTGTGCACTCCAGCACCGTAAGGCTCCTCATTTTACACATGGGGAGACTGAGGCAGGCAGTGATTAAAGTGACTCGCCCACTGTCAAACAGCCAGCAAACATCTGAGGCAGCCGCCAAATCCAGTACTCTATCCGCAGTGCCATCCAGCTTCCCCCACCTAATGCCTCCTGCGACTCCCTCTGTACCAATAAAGCTAGAGGGAACTCCAGCCCAGTGTGGAGGAAGGGATATTTTCTAGCTGGCCAAGATTCCTCTCAGTTCTGAGAGAACTAACATCTAGAAAACTTGGTCTTACCTTAGCCTGTATCCGCCCTCTTGCTTCCGGTTCTGCTGTCTGGGGCCAAGCTGATCAAGGCTAGCCCCTCTTGCTTTCCCAAGATACCTCTGATGCTCACTAACTCCAGGTACTTGATGTGCCTGAGCACATTAGTGCAAAGTGGTGACACTAATAATCAGTGTGAAGTGATAATAACAACAGACCTGTAGTTACAACTCTGACTTTAAAAACAGACGTCACCGATTCCCAACCTCACTCTACAGAGGAGGTAACTGGAGCCCCAGAAGGGGTCCTACACAAGTCCTCTGACTCAGCTTACGTGGCTGAGGGCTCCCTCGGGTTGTTCAGGAGAGCATGGGCTGGACAGCTCCACCTGCCACGGTCCAGGACCCGGGCCTGAAGGGACATAGCCCTTCTCTGGCCACGAGGTGGCGCCAGAGAACAGCACATAGCCCTCTTCCAGCTGCTCGGCCTTGGCTAGGCTACCTGCAGGCTATTACCTGAGCCCCAAAGCTGGGCTGCTCCTGGGAAGTCAGGACCCCAGAGCCCTGCAGCACGTCCCCCAGGAGGAGTGGGACCTGAAGGCCAGAGAAGGGCAAGGGGCTTGCCCCGTGTCACCCAGTCAGGAAATGGCAGGCCCAGGACTAGAATGACCAGTTCAAGGGTGGTAGGCATCCAAAAGACAGACGATCTAGTCCTACCACCTCCCCCACTCCCCCCGCCCCCCCCCAACACAAATGAGAAAACAGAGGCTCAGAGAACAGAAGGCGCTTGCCTAAGGTCACACAGCAGGCAAGGGAGAGGTGGAGGATTTGACTCCAAATGAAGGGCTCTTTTTACTGAATCAAGCTGGTTTTTTCCCCTTGGCTCTGTGGAGGCAGGCAGAGCAGTGCTGGCTTTTATGACACTGCCCTGAAGAAGGTCTAGGCTTTCCTTGAAAACAGGGATGGATGGGGTTGGGGGCAGTTCAACGCTGCACATTCATGGATCCCACAATGTGTCCCTGCCCTGCCAGCTAGCCCCGCCCCCACCCCGTGGGGTCTGGATCCTGGCAGTGGGAGGACCCCTGAGGCTAGAGATGCCCTGGGGTAGGGCATGAGCCCAGAATTTGAGGGCCATTCGGGGGAGCCTAGGTGACATACTAAACAAGCAATAATCTTGTGCCTCCCCTTCTTGTCCCAAATCCTGCACTGTCCAGGAATCTATGACCTAGCTACAACCCTGGCTGCCAGGCAACCTGTGCCTGGCCCACCAGATGGACCCTGCCTGGCCTGAGCCAGCCTTCTTGGCACAAACTCTTTGGAGAAGGAAGGGCAGGTTCTGGTCACCGTCCCCCTCCCTGACAGGAGCCTAGACTCAGGCCCCTCTGGGGAGCTGCCCCCTTGAGGAGCTGGGTCTGGGGAGAGCCCAAGGTCATCCAGCAAGTCGGTGGTAGAGCCAGACCCCCTGGTACACTGGTACCAGGCGCTGTCCATCCATGGGAGCTTCATGCTCCAGGGCCAAGGACAAAAGAAGACCCTGCAGTCATCACGGACAAATTCAGAGGAGAAATTCTCTACCCAACCGACTGTGGGCCCTCCCAGGCAGGAGGAGCAAGCTGTTTTGCTCCCCATCCTGCCTTCCACATAAGGTTGGCTGGCGTACAGGAGCTTTATGGATGGTTCACCAGTGTGGGAGGGGAAGGGAAGGTCTGGGCAGACTGAGGATGGTGGGGACAGGCCAGGCCGAAGGGAGGTGGATGGGAGAAGCTGGGGGGTCTTTGGCCTTCCCTCCCCTAGGTTTTAAAGCTAGCTCCTTTAATCTACTCTTGTGCTGTCCCTTCCTTCCTGTCTCCATCCCCCCCCCACCCACCCCTCCCTCCCACACACACACAGTGATGGGAGGGAAATGATGAAGGACCACAATTAGGGAAATGGAGCCGGGCTGGCAAGCTGGGCAGTCCAGTTCTAGGGAAAGTGATGAGCTGGCCCATCCTGAGCCAAGGCATGTGGGCCCCCAGTCTGTGAGAAGGATGGGGGGGATGGGAAGACAGTGGCAATGTCTGAGCTTGTGAGGACCAAACCAGAGCACTCTACGGCCAGAAGGCCATTCTGTCCCCCCGGCCCACGATGGGCACAGAGCACTCTACGGCCAGAAGGCCATTCTGTCCCCAGATCCCACGATGGGCACAGAGCACTCTACGGCCAGAAGGCCATTCTGTCCCCCCGGCCCACGATGGGCACAGAGCGCTCTACGGCCAGAAGGCCATTCTGTCCCCCCGGCCCACGATGGGCACAGAGCGCTCTACGGCCAGAAGGCCATTCTGTCCCCCCGGCCCACGATGGGCACAGAGCACTCTCTACACTCAGAAGCATGTTCTATTTGTCCTTTTAGATGGTGACAGTGGTCACAGGAAGTCTTCCTTGGGCCCAGCCATAGGCCTCCCCACTACAGCCCAGACCATGGCATGAGCCTGGGTTCACATAGCAGCACTGCTTACTAGCTCTGTGGGCAGCCCATCCAGGGTCAGGCTTCTTCCCTTTCTGGGCCTGGGCTCCCATTATCTCTGACCCTTGGATTCCATTTAGTGATCCTTGGGGCTGGTGACCGGCCCATGAGGCTTCGGGCTCCCTCCTCCCTTCCCGGTCACCAGGAGCCAAGGGCAAGATGACAGAACGTCTCATTTGTGCCTGTGCTGGCCACACCCTGGCTAGGCCAGAGGTGGGGGCTAGCCTTAGGGGTCAGATGTGACTTCCAGTCCTGCTTGGCCCAAATCCCTGGATGACCTAGACACGACCCTTCCATTCTTTGCCAGAAAATCCTGTGCAGGTGGCCAACCAGCCTTGCTCAACCCCTGGACTGTCAGCTGAGCCCTGGGTTGGAATCCTGCCACCAGTGCTTAGGACTGTGGGACTGCCTCTCTGAGGGATGCTTTCTTCACATGTAAAATGGAACCCCTCAGACTAGGGGGATCATCAGGGGACCCAAGGGACTGGGTTTGAAGGTCTCACTCGACTCTGATGTCCGCCCTCCCCCTAGCTCTGGCATTCTGCATTCTGTGTTCTGAGGTTCCCTCCCAGCTCTGATATCCTGGGTTCTGGGTTCCAAGCCCTTCCCCTAGCTCTGGCATTCTGCATTCTGTGTTCTGAGGTTTGTCCCAGCTCTGATGTCCTGGGTTCTGGGTTCCAAGCCCTCCCCCTAGCTCTGGCATTCCTCATTCTATGTTCTGAGGTCCCTCCTAGCCCTGACATCCTAGGTCCTGGGTTTTAAGCCCTCCCCGTAGCTGACACTCCATGTTCTGTGCTCCATGGCCCCTCCTAGCTCTGCCATTCCACGTTCTTGTTCTAATGTTTTATAACTCCTGGTTTTCCCTCCTGGGTCCCTTGGGCCACATTCTACACCTACTGTAGCCCCCTCTGTCCTGCCCCCTGGGCAGCTCTGGGCAGAAGTGGCTGGTAGCCCCATTAGTCTGCTCCCTCCTAGCCCAAGCCCCAGATCAGAATGTAGCATGGCCTCTTGTTCTGTCCTGGCTCTGAGTGCCAGCTCCCTGTTTCTCTAAGCCCTGCTTTTCAGCCAGCCTAGAGAACAGTCTTCTCAGGAATACACCTGAGGCCCATCTGTAGCCTCACCCCCTGCTGAGCCCTGCGTAACCCTAACCCTAAGCCTTCTAGGGTCATTCCCTCTGCCACCACCCCAGCTATCATCTTCATGAGAAGGAGAGGGAAACGGTGACACCTAGCTGGCCACAGCCCATGCCCCCTTACCCAGCCCTTACAGACTGGCCAGAGAGTACAGCAAAGGGCCCCTTTGGTGCCCACTCAGGGGGCTGAGGCCTATGATTAAGCCAGGGCTGGGGAGGGCCTCACCCTTCCTGAGACAGCTAGACAGAAACCAGTACCAAGTGTTTGTCCAGATCCCTGTTCCTGGTGGGGAGGGGGATGGTCTTCCTACCCTGCCCGGGGCTGTGGCCATCCTGAAACTTTCCTTCCCTCAGACTCTCCAGGTGCAGCCCTACCATGTCTCTTGGTGACCAACTCTACCCCTGGCTCAGCCTGAAACAGGCAGAAAGCTGCATACTGCAGTCAGGGATCACGGTACCGAGTGAGCCGGGGATGGAGAGACAGGGACAGGGAAGGGTCTGGGGCCCATCCTGGCTGGAGGAGGGATCTGGGCAGAGGATGCCCTGGCAGCCTGGGTCACCCCCACTCCCCTGATCCTCGCTCCTTCCTCTCAAGCTCTTTTCCATGATCCATGTATGAGCCCTGGCCTCCCTCTCCTCCTAGGCCCCAGCTTGAGCCCTCAGGCCCCAGACCCTTACTCACCTTCAGGGAGTAGGCCAAAGCAATGAAGCCCAGACAGCAGAAGTTGAGGTAGACAAAGTTGAAGATGGACCAGAGGTAATAGTCATTGACCTCCGTGGTATCGGGATAGATTTCAATGACGGTGGTGGGGTTGGTCATGGTCTTTTTCTCTGCCGAGTGTTTGCCGGGTCCCGAGCCTGTGCCCGTCCGGACACTGTCAGCCTTGCAGCCCTTGGCCTCCATCGGACACAGGGTGGGGGCCGGGCCCTGCGCAGCTGCTGAGGCGGCTGCCGAAGACTGCAGGGCTGGGGGCTTGGACACACAGGCAAAGCAGCCCTTCGGGGGGACACCTGGAGGCCGGGGGATCCAGAAGGCCCCGTCCAGGGGACAGGACGGGGTCACCCGGGCTTCCTGAGGGCCCTCCGTGATGCCGGCTGGGGGTCAGGTGTGGAGCTGAGGACTGGCCTGGGCAGCCCTGTAAGAGCAGGAAGGGTGGGGCAAGAGGAGGGGAAGGAGAGGGAAGGAAGACAAAGCAGAATTCACACTCAGGGCCAGGGCCTGGCCCAGTCCAAAGGGGGCTCCCTCCTACTTTCCCTCCCTGGGGGCCATCTCCTCTTCCCTTAGGAGCCCCCAGCCACTCCAGCAGCACCTTCAGGCCTCCTCCGCCCTGGCTGAGGTCATCATTACCTATCTCCCTGTCCAGTGATCACTGTGCTACGAGCCAGCACCCAGCCCTGGCTGGCCACCCCAGGCCTGCACCACAGACACCACCATCCCTCCCACTCTGCTCTTGCTCCCACCTCCCACCAGCATGCTCAGCTGCCAAAGGACTTTGCGGTCCTTTGCCTTCATATCAGTGTAGGGGGCTTTCCATGACTTTGGAGTTTCTCTCTCTCTCTCTCTCTCTCTCTCTCTCTCTCTCCCCACACACACACACCTCACAATACACCATCAGATTCACACTGTCCCCGGATACACAATGACACAATGATCTATATATTTGGCACACAAAACCACACAGATCCACTGAGGACATCCTTAGATACATACACACACACACACACACACACACACACACACACACACACACACACGCACGCGCGCGCACACACACACGCACACGCACACACCCCTTACAATGATATCTTCTGATCCAGGCAATGCCCTCCCCAGCCACGCGAACACACCACCATATGTTCAGACACAGACCCCCCCACATCCCTTGTCACACGCAATCCCTCAGCAAATGCACACTGGCGTAACAAAAACATAAAGGTGCCCCCCAACAGTGACACCAACACTTCCCCTCCCCACGGACAACACTCTCAGAACACTCACAGTGACACCCTCCTTGACAGTGAGACCTCCCGGGTTGGGCACGCAAACACACACACACACACACACACACACACACACACACACACACACTCACACTCACACATGCCTGAACAGGGAAGAAACATCCATCCCCTTGAGGGACCCTAGCCCGGGGCGTCGGGGGAGGGGGAGGCCGGCTGATTTCCCCCCAACAAACCCACCCACCCCCTGGCGCCCGGCGTCCAGCGTCCGGAGTTTGCGCCTGGGCCTCAGTCCCTGCCTCCCAGGCCTCCGGAGCCTGGGGCTGGCGGCTGCCGGTGCACTCCCCGAGACAGTTAGCGAGCGAGCCGCGGGCTGACGGACCGTCTGCGGCAGAACCGGCACCGCTCCCCTCCTCCCTCCTCCCTCTTCCCTCCTCCCTCCTTCCCTCTGGCAGCCTTTCTGCTGAGCCCTCCCACCTCCCCGCCGGGCTGCCCGAAGGCTCCCTCCCAGGAGCTAGGACCCGTCACCTGTCAGCGAGCTCCGCTCAGGGGACCAGGGACTGAGCAGCGACCGCGGGGGCGGGGGCTGGGCCCCAGAGCCACGGCTAGAGCAGAGGGAGGCGCTTCTCCGCCCCCGCCGGCCCCCGCACCCCACCCCCCTCCCCTAGGCCTGTGGCAACACTGCTCAGCTCCGCAATCAGGGCCGGCCCGAAGAGCAGCAGCTGTGCCTGGGACCCAGGAGGGGCGCTCGCCCTACGGGCAGCCCCAGCCCTACACGGCCGGCCGCGACCATCATCCTGAGCCCCATCCCCCCTCCTCCTGAGCCCCATCCCTCCCCATCCTGAGCCCCATCCCCCCTCCTCCTGAGCCCCATCCCTCCTCCTCCTGAGCCCCATCCCTCCCCATCCTGAGCCCCATCCCACCCCATCGTGAGCCCCATCCCCCCTCCTCCTGAGCCCCATCCCTCCCCATCCTGAGCCCCATCCCTCCCCATCCTGAGCCCCATCCCCCCTCCTCCTGAGGGTCATCCCTCCCCATCCTAAGCCCCATCCCTCCCCATCCTGAGCCCCATCCCCCCCCATCCTGAGCCCCATCTCCCCTCATCCTGAGCCCCATCCCCCCTCATCCTGAGCCCCATCTCCCCTCATCCTGAGCCCCATCCCCCCTCATCCTGAGCCCCATCCCTCCCCATCCTGAGCCCCATCCCTCCCACATCTCGAGCCCCATCCCCCCTCATCCTGAGCCCCATCTCCCCTCATCCTGAGCCCCATCCCCCCTCATCCTGAGCCCCATCCCCCCTCATCCTGAGCCTCCACCTGTCCTCCATCCCTGACCCCCACCCCTTCCCCCTCTCATTGATCTCCTCTCTGCACTCTCACCACTCATCTATGAGTTCCAAGGGTCATATCACTTCTCAGCCTCAGTTTCTTCCTCCATAAAACAAAATGATTGGATTCAATGACTTCAGAGGCCCCTCCCCACAATAGTTCTTGCTCTTAATCCATGTTTTCCTCAGTGACCTTGAACCCTCCCCCTCTTCCTGAGCCCTCATTCTTTCTCATCACAGCCCCTTATCAAGCTCCTACCTCTTTTACCGACTCCCATCCCCTTCCCTGGGCTCCCAGTTAACCCACCCCTAGGAGCTCAATTGCCTCCCCTGTCCAATCCTCTAAAATCCTTTCCAGATTTAAATAGATGGTCCTATGTTTGTCTGCCTGGCCTTGAGTGCCACTTGGATGGAGGGCCCATGTTTAGCCCTTATCTGGCAGCAGTTCAAATGATAATCAAACTTTGGACACCCATTCTGGGCTCAGGACAAATCCCTTGACTCAGTTGGAAAGGTGGAAGACCCAGAGTTAACTCTGTGCACTCCGCAGAATTAACCCTCTCCCGTCTGGCCATAGCCACCCCAGCCTCACCATTGTCTGGCTCCACCGAAGTACTGCCTTCCCCAGCACAAGGGCTCACAAGTGTTGGAGGGAGGAATAGTGAAGTCTGAGACCAAGGCACTTCTTAAGGGCTTACTGTGCATCAGGCACTATGTCCTGGACATCTAGATGGCACAGTGGATGGAGTGTGGGGCTTGGAGTGAGGAAGACGAGTTCAAATGTGTCTTCAGAAGCTTCCTAGCTGTGCGACCCTGGGCAAGTCACTTCACCACGTTTGCCTCCGTTTTCTCATGTGTCCAATGAGCTGGAGAAGGAAACGGCAAGCCACTCCAGTCTCTTTGCCAAGAAAACCCCAAATGGGGCCTCCAAGAGTCTGGGATGATAGAACAACAGTGTATGGGCGTTGTGCTAAGTGCCGGGAGCGCAAACACTAGCGGAATGAAGACAGTCCCTGTCCTCCAACAGCTACAACACCACAAAGAGAATGGAGAGGGGAGCAGCGTGCAAGATAACCACCGGATAGGGGGATGTGGTGGAGAAGCTGGGAGAGGAGGGATGGACCGAACGAGGCGAACTGCCCTGGAGGGCAGGCAGGAGCCTCGGCATCTTCTAAAGTGAGCACGTTGGAGCAATCGGGACAGGCAGGACCAGATCATCCGCACCTGGAAATCGGCCGTCGCTCCCAGCCCAGCCCACCTGGGGAGCTGCCGTCCGCTGTCCCCTCCCCCGCCTGGGAGCCAGAGCACCCCTTCCGCTCTCACGTCCAGCCTACGTCTGCCCCGCATGGTTCCCGCCTCTGCGCTTTGGGGCCGAGCTGAACTCGGCTTCCCCGTGTGGGACAATCGTGACCACAGCTACAATAGCATGTTCCTAGGAGCCACTAGGTGGCGCCACAGTTCACCGAGCTGGGCCTAAACTCAGGAAGATCGGGGTTCAAATACGCGTCCTTAGCTCTGTGACCTTGGACAAGGCCACCGTTTGCCTCGGTTTCCTCAGCTGGAAAGGGAGGGTGATAATAATGACGCCCACCTCCCAGGGTGATTGTGAGGACCATGGTTGGAAAGTGTTTAAGGCAGTAGCAGTACCTGATACATAGTATCTGTTTAATAAATGTGTTTCCTACCTTCCCAGCCCATAGTCTTGTCCAGGCTAAATATACCCCATCTTTCAGGTGTGCCTCACCAGGCCTTCCGCCGTCCTGGATGCCCTGCTTGGGACATTCTCCACCTTATCAACGTTCTTGTTAAAATGTGTCCTTAAGAACTCCCTACAGTCCTCAGGATGAGGGAGGGATGAGGGAAGGATGGGGGAGGGATGAGGGGGGATGGGCTGAGGCCAGAGGGACTGTGTCTTCTCTACTCCTGGCAGGGCTCCCTCCCCAGGCTGCCCTGGATCAGCAGAAAGACAACACAGCAAAGTGGTTGGAAAAAGAAAGACTGGCAGAAAATGATGAGCAGAGCCAGGACGAGACAGACACAGAGGGACAATGAGATGGAAAGAATCAGAGAAACAAAGCGAGGCGGCCAGCCAGCAAACATGTGCCCTTTGAGGGAGAGGCAGAGACAGAGGGAAAGAGACAGAGACAGAGGGATAGGCATAGACAGAGACAGAGAGAGACAGAGAAAGAGAGACAGAGACAGGGACAGAGACAGAGGGAGAGGCAGAGACAGAGGGAGAGGCAGAGACAGGGAGAGACAAAAGGAGAGGCAGAGACAGAGGGAGAGGCAGCCTTACTAATGGAAACAAAGATCAGGAGCTGGATGCACAGAAAAGGAGATTGGAACCCAGATACTCTGGCTGCAGGCCTCCCATACAGCAAGACACAAGCTCCACTTTCATCCTTTTGAGGGGACAGATAGTCAGTCAACAAGCATTTACTAAGTGCTGATGGTATGCCAGGTCCTGGGCAAGTCGTCGCATCTCTCTGAACCACATGGTCTTCCCCTGTAAGTGAGGGTGATGGCCCTGGTAGTCCTGGCATCACAGAATTGTCATGGAGGCATGTGGCTGAACTGGGAATGCCCAGAGATCTTTCTGGAGCCTGGGGTGGCACAGCCAGGGCCCTGGCCTCCATGGCTTCTCAACTCAAAAAGGAGGTAAAGTCCTGGGATTAGAGCCTGAAACAGAAGGGGAACTCAGAGGCCATTTTGGCCAAGCCCCTAATGAGACAGGTGAGGAAGTTGAGGCCAGGATGATCTCTGCTCTGATTGTGCCCCTCCTCTGCTCAAGCACATTCAGCTGCAGCCCCCCATACACCCCCCCCCACACACACTGCCAGCCCTTCCCCATCAGGCATTTCCCATGACCCCTTCATACACTGTGGCTTCCAGCCCAGCTCTTGCCTGATCCCAGCCTGCATCTCTCCTCCCTGCATTCCTGACAGCTGCCCCCCACCTCTTGCTGGGGGTGCCCTTTTGCCTTGAAGGGCCTTTTGAAATTCATCTTCCTTCAAGGATCCAATGACTCATGCTCTCAGCCTTTCTTGGAGCCCTTTGGACTCTCTGGGGCTCAGTTTTCCCAGCTCTAAAAGGGTAGGATTGGGCTCAGGGGCTTCTAAGGCCCTTCCAGCTCAAAGTCTACGATCTGAGGTGATTCTGGACAAGCCAATGCCACCTCTGACCCACACTGTGGCTGTCACTGAGTGACTTCACCTGGCAGAACCCAAGCAGCCTAGGCACCTGAGAGACTAAAAGTGAACGAGGAAGTGCTGTTCATCTGTGAGCTCACACCCATGAAATCACAGATTCTGATTCCCTCCCACCAAAAAAACCCTCAAACAGCAGCAGAGAAAGAAGAATGAAGCTAACCTAAGGGGGGAACAAGGGAACAGGCTGGGGAGGGAGAGGAGAGGGGAAAGGGACAGGCTGGGGAGGAGAGGAGAGGGGAAAGGGACAGGCTGGGGAGGAGAGGAGAGGGGAAAGGGACAGGCTGGGGAGGAGAGGAGAGAAGAGGGGGCAAGGGGACAATATGGGGAGGTGGAGGAGAGGGGAAGGAGAGAGGCTGGAGAGGGGGAGGAGAGGGGAAGGAGAGAGGCTGGGGAGGGGGAGGAGAGGGGAAGGGGACAGTCTGGGGAGGGAGAGGAGAGGAGAAGGGGGTGAGGGGCCAGGCAGCAGCAGCCACAGTAAAGCCTTGTCTACGGTGGCCCTGAGGGGAGGGGGGGGCAATCCAACGTCATTCTCTGGGGGAATGGCCCATGGCTAGTGTTGATCCATGAGAACAACACCTTGGAATGTCAGGACCCTGGTGTCAAGTCCTCCAAGCCTGTGCTCATTAGGGCCTGCCTGCCAGCACCTCAGACTCCCTCATCATCTTTCCCTAAATCTGCTTCTCCTCTCAACATTCCTGTTTCCCTCCAGCCCCCAGGTTCCCTACCCAGAGAGTCTCGAGATTATCCAAAGATCACAGATTCAGAGACAATGGGGATCTCCAACCCCCCTCATTTTCCGGTTGAGGAAACAGAGTCACAGGGCTTGTAAGGGTCTGAGACAATGTGTGAACCCTGCTCTTCTAGATTCTTGACCCATTTTGCCCTCTAGTGGCCACCTGTCAGGCTTCCATTTTTCCCTGAACCTCCCATATCCAATCAGCTGCCAACGGCAACTGGCCGATCCAGCCTGTTCCCTCCACTCACTGGCCACCACTCTGGCTCAGCCCCTCTTCACCTCCTGCCTGGAGCATGAGCCCAGTCTCCCTCCTCTCCAGTCTTGTGCCTGAACAGACACCAAATTACCTTCCTAAGGCAGAGGTCTGACCATGCCACACCCCGACCAAAAAGCCTTCTGTGCTTTGCCCAGCAAATACAAGAGAAACTCCTCAGAGGCCTGAGACGTTTGAAAGGCCTGGCCTCTTCTCGGCTTCATTCACACCTCCTATGCCCCTCCCTCAACCTCCACTCTTCTGTGCCCCTGGCCAGTCCCTGACCATTGGACTTCCTTTTTTCCTTTCCCTCCGTCCTCTCTCACAGCACCCCCTCCCTTCAGAGGAAAGTGATCTGACCCTCCTTAGACATTATCCAGCTCCCCCCAGCCTCTCTCTCCCTTGTCACCCTGCCCCTCTCCCTTTCCTGGGTGTGGGCTCCGGGAGAATGGACTGTCTAGGCCTCTGTGTCCATGGTCCAGCACAGGTGCATAGTGGGTACTTCACAAAGCAATGCTGAATTTTGCTGATCAGGAAAGCCTCAAAGGCCAGGAAGGGGCCTAGCATCTGTACCCATCCCCCACCCCCACACCTACATTTCCTGGTTTGGCCTTCTGGGCCCAGCAGGACAAGCCTGACACAGGAAGACAGCTCCCCCCGCCCCCAGCCTTCTGTCGTCCAGGCTTTTCACTGGGCTTCATAGCCCTTCCCTACCCCTCTCTAACTCATCGATGTTCCTCCAAAAGTGTGTGACACAGAAGGGAGTAGCTGGGGTTTGAGCAGTGGGCTGACCACCTCCCTGTATCCCAAGATCCTTCACTGTAACTGGTATAGTGGCTTCATCACAGGGCTGACTCCACCTGAGCTTGATGTCCACTGACACCCCCAGATTCTGGGGGGGGATCCGTAACCATATATTCCTTTCCCATCTTGTACTTGGGAAATTAATTTTTTTGGACTTGAGTGAACCAGGTTTACACCCCTGTTCAGCCCTTCATTTTTCTGCCTGTGGGACTTTGAACAAGTTTGTTTAACAGCCATGTGCGCTTCAGTTTCCTTCATTGTAAATGCAGAGTTCTCCACCTTCTGGATATCTCCCATTTCCTCCAACCCCCAAAGTCTTCTTCCCTGTCGAAATCTTTTCAGATCCCTTGGGTCCTGAAATGGCTGGTCAGTGTGGTGCCCCCCATCTTCCTGTGAGGTCCCAGCACACCCCCTTCCTGCACCTCAGACTCAATGCACCTCAGACTTGCTTCTCCTACACCCAGCCTTCCTTCCAAGTAACTGTGGTCAAGGGCCCAGCCTTCTTCCAGGCCCCCACCTGAACATTCCTTCTCCTCATTCTCCACATCTACTCAAGCCAAGCCTTGCCAGTTCTTTTCCCCCTCCACAGAGTTCCTGGACGGTACCCTACTTCAGCCTAGACTGCTTCCCCTCTCTCCCCCTCTCAACCCCATCTTCCTGACAGAAAAACAACTGTCTTCTTAAAGCACAGTTATGACCGGGTTACTTCCCTACTCCTGAATCTTCAGGGCTCCCTTTCACCTCGAAAATAAAACCCAGCCTCCTCAGCTTGGCTCTGAAAGCCCTCTGCAATTCACCTTTCCTGTCCTGTTGTACATTGTTCTCCAGAACATTAGGTTGTGGCCCCCCTGGCTCCCTGGAGGTTTCCCTGCCAAGATGTGCCATTTCCCACCTCTGGGCCTTTGCCGGACTCTGGAATTTACTTACTGTCCCTCTTCTCTTCCCATGCCTTTCACTTCAGCAGACCTTCCTGCTTCCCTGGGCAGTCAGGTCTCTCTCCCTCCACCCTTTCTTATTTATCTGAGCATACGGCATACCCCAGGAGGATGAATGGAGAGGCCGTTTTTCACTTCATCTTGGCCTGGGACCACAGCCTATTTCTGAGGAGCCAGATGAGGAAGGAGGTCCTCAAGGGGAGAGATTCTCATCCAGGGAGACCAGCCCCTCAGCTGGATGTGGCCCTCTGTCATCTGTAGGCTCCTGCCTGTGCCTGGGCCAGAGCACAAGTAAGCACAGGGAAGGGAATCTTACTTAGCAGGGGCACATCAAACAGACCAGACAAGGGGTGCTGCCGGGGGAGGAGGCAGGTGTGTGCTGGTTTCCTGCTGACCTTTGGGGGGCTAAAATGGGGGGTGATCACCCAAGATCTCTATTCCTATGGGCCAAGAGCTGAGCTCACACCCTCCAGAGGCAGGACTGCCCCCCACTCCTGGGCCCCCCACAGGCCCCTGCATACTTCCCTGCTGCCTGGAACCTCAGAAGCCCTAGCTTCCTCCTCCTCCTCCCTGCCCCCGCCCCAGCCTCCCCACCCCCACCCCCAGCCCCCCAGACAGGAACTCAGTGGTGCAGGTCACTAGCCCCAAACAGCCAGACAAATGCTCTCCATTCCCAGAAGCCTTGCCAGCCACTCTGGTGCCTCTGCGGCCGGACTCCCTGATCATATTTCAGAGGCAGCGAGGGCCCTGGACACTTTTACGACCCATTCCTCTTCCTTTCCGAAAAATAATATTCTCCGGGTGGCTCAGAGTCCTTTGGAATCCCAGGCGGCTTGGGGTGAGGGAGCTGGGCCCATAAGGGCCCACCCGCCTCTTTGGGGCCGAGCACCCAGGAGGGCAGGTCGTCCATCCGTCTTCCTGTCTAAAACCAGGCCTGGTCTCAGGTCAGCCACCGGGGGCACCAGCTGTCTCCTCTCTTTCTGAAAAATCTGCAGCGCCTGGTTTCCTTCCTCCCTCTACATCCCGCCCCCAACATCAATCCCCTTGATTTCTCTCCCTTCCACCCACAGTATCGATTTCAATGGAAACATGGGCCAGGTTTCCCTTTGTGCTTGGCCCCCCAGCCCTGCCTGCCCCAGGATGGGGAGGGGGGCGGGGAAGGGCCATCGATCATGGGATCAGAGACCATCCATAGATCATAGGACTGCAGCGCCAGCAGGGACCTTTGAGGTCAGCTGCAACCCCCTTATCTGAAAGAAGAGGTCTTGGAGGCCCGGGGAGGGGGCCCCTCCAGCAAGCCTGGAGAGCAGACCCAGCCACTTCCTGTCCTGGGCCTCGTGCTGAGCCTCCAAGTGTCTCCCAGCCCCCACTGCCCAGATCCACCATATCACTGCCCCCAGCCTTGGAGGAGGGAGAGAAAGCCCTCTGATGAATCTTCCAGGTGTGCTTGGGGAAGGATGAGCTGGTGAGGTCCCGGGCTCAGGGAGGGAGGAGGCCCCGCTTCTCATCCCAGCTTTGGGGCTCACACTGGCTGCCTCTGCTTCCTCACCTTTCGAATGGAGAGGAGTGGGCCCCCCACCCCCATCTCAGCAGGCATGGTGACAGCCTCAGAGCATCTCAGAAAGCTTTGCCTCCTTTCCCCACCACAGCCTGAGAGGGAGGAGAAACTATCCTGATTCCCCTTTTAGAGAGGATAAAAGTGAGACTCGCCCAGGGTCACGCAGCCAGTGAGTGAATGGAGTCGGATCTGAACTCAGGTCTTCCAGAATCCAGGCCCGCCTTCTAGTCTTCACTGAAAACAGGCCTGCCCTTGGATCAATGGCCATTGCTGGGGGGGGGGGGGGCGGGGGGGGGAGTGAGAATACTGCCCCTGGAGGGGGGGGGGGCCACTGGAACGAAGTGGGGGGGGTGGTGGTGGCCTCAGGTGCAGCTGGGGACATTGAATAAAAATAAGGAGGAGGTGGAAGCCTGTGGAAAGAAGGGGAGAAAATTTGGAAAAACCATTCGTACATGTTTCATCTGCTGTGCAACAGAGTTAAAGTCGTGGTGACTGCATTGTTTTCCAAATAACCACCCAAAATGCGAGTTCTATCTGATGGGCAGTCGAGTCCGTGGCCAGGTGCTGACAAGGGGCGCAGGCCGGTGTGCTGGCCATTGTCGGGAATTCCAGTGCGCACCGGCAGGAACACATGCGTGTAATGACTTGTTTACAATATGGTACGATCTGGTCACGTGAGGCGATATGTCTCATCAAAATTTTAATGCAGGAAAAACCCCATACATTTACAAATTATTAACCTGAAGATGAGCCATTTAAAAAATATTTTATATTTTTTTGAAGTGATGCAAATTTCAAAAATAAAAACCCTTAAAAGATTAAAGAAAGTAGACTTCGGGGTGGCGCTGAGTATTTTTTTGAAAGGGGGCAGTGGGCCAAAGAAGTTTGGGAAGCTCTGGTCTAGATGAATCATGCCAGGGACTTAGTCCCCCAGCCTGGAGTTTGCCCTCCCCTTTCTCCCCAGCCTTTGGAAGGGCACTTATGGCAGGGGCTCGGCCACAGCCCTTCCGACTTCTTCCCAGACCCAGGACGTTACTCTTCCAGGCCAGGGACACCAAACTGTCCCAAGCCACTGGCCGCTCTCTTCCTCTTGCCTCCCTGGCCCGGGCTCCACAGGCCTGCTTACCACTTTGGCCCTCTCCTAACTTGGCAGAGAAGGTGCAAGTTTAACTCTCTCTCTGTCCATCTGCCCCCAGTGATCAGAACCCTGCTTGGAGCTTCCTGTTCTCCCCATTGGAGATGGAAAACAAACCCAAACAGACCCCTACACACACACACACACACACACACACACACACACACACACACACACATGCACACACACATTTGTGTGCAGGCATGCACACACATACACATGCACATACACATGCACATACCCCTCCACACATGTAGACATACATGCAAACAGGCACGTGTGTGGACATGTACACATATATGCATGCGCGTGCATGCATGCACACAAAAACATGCATACACACCCCTTCCATCTTTGTTTCTCTCTCTTGCCTTAGTTTATCCAGGACATTTTCACTTGCCCCCTATTATGCCCTGTGGCCCCACCCTTCATGTGTAGGTCCAAGCCAATCTTTGGAAAATCTGAGTTGGTCAGTAAGTCTCTCTTAAGTTGCCCTGACTCCCAACAGACAACTCTACTTTGTCTTCAGTGGAATGGCCTCTCCCTCATTCTGCTTCCAGCTTCTGGGAAGGAAGGTCAAGGGAGAAGGGACAAGAGAAGGTGAACAGAAGAGCAAGGGGTTTGGGAAGGTGAATGGCTGGACTGGGGAGGGGGGAACATGCCCAGGGTCTCCCTTTCTCTGCCCAAACTCAAGCAGTTCTGGAGGAATCAGTTAGTCTGGGAAAGAAGGCCAAGCCTACCTTGGGTCTGATTCTCATTAACAGGCAGAAGAAGCTGGTTCCTGGGGATGGAAATGAGGGAAGGGGGCTGGGAGTGACCGATCTCTCTCTGTGAGTTTGTGATAAAGGAAAAGAAACCTGGGTCTGGGGAATCGAGTTTCAAAGGTTCCGAGAAAAGACGAGTCAGTTTCAGAGAGACAACGTTTGCAGAGAAGTCACGCTGGTAGGCTGGGAGATTGGTGGTTGTCCTTCGTTCTCACAAAAGACCAAAGTGACATCACTGTGCTTGAGTCAAGATTCAGTGTGTCCCACTGTGGCCGATCAGGCCCACACATGCTCGGAATGCTCTACCACAGGTCGGTCTGGGAGATGCTCCAGAATGAAAAGCCGGATGCAGGGGAACAATGCCACTGGGGAAAGAGCCCCAGTGGATGCACAGGGACCTCCTTAAGCAGCTTATGTTTTAAAAAGAATCGTCCCAAAAATGGAAGCAGGCCAGGAGGCAAGGGTGACTAGGAGAGTGTGGCCTGGTCCTGTGTAGAGGGGATGGAAACAGGGCTCAGGTTCCATCTCTCAGCTACACTGGGTGAGGGGGGATCAAAGAGCATAGCATTTGAAAGACCCTGGGGAACCGGAGAGGGGCTGCCAAGACTGGAGGAGGGTTGGTTGTCCTGATGTTCAGGGATGAGGCCAGTGAACTGGCCTGATTCTGAAATGGCTCATGGAGGGATGGCTGGGGAAGAGCCAGCTGAGCTTCCCCGGGGATGGGTCAGGCCACACCAACCTCACTTCCTCTTCTGACAAAGACCCCAAGGGAATGCCTTGGATCAGGGTTAACCTTAACCCTCCTCTGGGCATGCAGCTTGCTGAGATGTTAGTCAAGCTTCCGATCTCCTCCTATCCTCCAGGAAGACTGATGGATTAGACCAGGGTGGGGAACCTGCAGCCTCAAGGCCTGGATTAGACAGTACACTCAGCTGAACTCAGAACCACTGGATGCCAGAACTCTAAGGAGCAGTGGCTACGACTCTCACTCTGGCAGGTCTCCGGGGGAGAACTCCAGGGCTAAGCTCTGGACTGACACTTGTTTTTTCTGGGTAATTAATCATCGATTTATTAATTAGGCAAGCAAATAATCAATAAATTGATGGTCAGTGGTCTCTCTCAGTAACCAAAGCCGAAGAATGCTATCAAATGCTTAAAGACCTTTGAAAAAGTGGGCACCTCTGTCAGATCCTGCAATCCTAGACAGTAACCCAAGCCCACCCGGGCCACTCAGATGGAATAATTGTGTGTATGTTGGGGGAGGAGGGGCATTTCAAGTGTGTGAGCCTAAGCCTTTCAGGATGGGCTATCACTTTAACGATGATTTGGTTAAAGGTGTAGAGGGCCGCTCATAGGACCTCTAGATGGCACAAAGCTAGGAGGGATGGCCAGCACCACGGATGACCTAGCCAGGATCCCAAGGGAGCTTGGCAGCATCCACAGCACTGGGTCAAATCTCCTAAGGTGAAATTCAGGTGGGATAAAGGGAAAGTCTTGCATCAGTTACCAAAAAACCAACTTTGCAAGCAAAAGATGGGAGAAGGCAGGGAGAGACAGCAGGTGTTCTGAAAAGATCTGAGAAGTCTAGTGGGCCACAAGCCCAACGAGTCAGCACTGTGCCCTGGCAACCAAGAGAGGGCACAAAGAGGTGATGGTATCACTGTACTCCTCCCTCATCAGACCCCACCTGAAGGATTGTATTAAGAGGAAGGAAGGGAGGGAGGGAGGAGGGAAGGAGGGAGGGAGGGAAGGAAGGAGGAAAGGGAAGGAAGGAAGGAGGGAAGGGAAAGAGGGAGGGAAGAAAGGAAGGAAGGAGGGAAGGAAGGGAGGAAGGAAGGAAGGAAGGAAGGAAGGAAGGGAGGAAGTAGGGAAGGAAGGAAGGAGGGAAGGAAGTAGGGAAGGAAGGAAGGAAGGGAGGAAGTAGGGAAGGAAGGGAGGAAGGAGCGAAGGAAGGAAGGAGGGAAGGAAGGAGGGAAGGAAAGAAGGAAGGAAGGAGGGAAGGAGGGAAGGAAGGAAGGGAGGAAGGAAGGAAGGGAGGAAGGAAGGAAGGAGGGAAGGGAGGGATTTGTTAAGTGCCGATGTACCAGATACTGCAAAGCATTTTCCATCTCCCTTTGGACCCTCACAACCACCTCGCTATTATACTCCCTGTTTCATAGCTGAGGGTGGGCTGGATTGTCCAGGGTCAAACAGCCAGGAGATGCTGGATAAGAATTCAGGTCTTCCTGACACCAGGCCATCCAGGGGGCAGAACCAAGATCAGTGGGTGGAATTGGCCAAGACACACATGTGGACACAACCATCAGGATAGATTTCCTCCCAGTGAGAGCTGTCCCAGCATAAAAGGGCCTTTCAGGGCTCATGGGAGCTGCCTCCCTGGAGGTCTCTGAACAGAGGCTGAGTACTGACTCCTGGCTGGGCAGGTTCTGGTGGGAATCAATTTTGAGGGGGCGGTTGGCAGGGTCCCTTCCAGAATCAGGTTCTGTGACTTGCTGGCCCCTCCCCATGCCCTAGAGCTTCTCCTACTGTCCTGGCCTACCTGCCCTGCAGGTTCCTATTCTTTGGGATCGGACCCCTTTCGCCTGAACCTGTTGAGATGCGCCCTCTCCAGGCTTGGGGCACAGGTCTGATCAGGTGTGCCCCATTGGAAGGCCCAGAAGCCAGCACTGTGCTATCCCCCTCATGTCCTCCTTGGGCCTGAGAATCAACTTCAGAAGCCTCCCTCCTTCAAAGGCAAGAAGGTCCTGGGTACTGATGCTGGGTGACACCCGGTAGCTTCTTCCAGCTGCCCCTCATGGCTTCAGCAGGGGCCTAGTTGGTCTCATGGCCTGTGCCCCACAGGGCCAGTGGTGAGTGCACACCCTTCCAGCCCCACCTTACCCTACCTTCCTTTGGGGGAAGGACGACCCAAGTTTCAGTGATCAAATGTAGGCCCAGGATGCTCCCTGTACGCCGCCCCCACCCACCCCCTCCCGGAACCAGCTGTCCTGGAGTTCATAGCCTTCTCTCCCTAAGCTGAAGCTCATGACTCACCCAAGGTCACACAGCAAGCTTTTGGAGCCAGGTCAAGGATCGCAGGCCCACCCCACCCCCTTTTCCTTCCTGACTCTCTCCTAGGCTCTCTTCCATCAGGGGCCCAAGTCACTGAACAGACATGAGGGTGTTGAAAGATGACAGTCTGTCCAACTACAGACATCCAATCTGCCCCTCCCTCCTGCCTAAATTTAGCCATTTTCCCCCTCCCCTTTACCTCTTTCCCTCTCTGCCCCCACATATACACACTGACACAGGGAAAAGGTCCCCCCAAAGCCTTTATTTTTATTCCAACTGTTTACAATCACAGCAGTGAGATATGAGGGCTGGGGGAGGGGCTGGAGGTCCCAGCTTCACATCCCGAGTGGAGCCCAGAGCTGCCCCCCCATCCCCAGGGCCTTGGGGAGCCCAGAGCTACCCCCCATCCCCAGGGCCTTGGGGCGCACATGCTGCCCCAAGGTCCTAGATGGCATTTCAGGCAGGATGTGACCTCCTGGGCTGGAGCTGGGGCTCTGGGATCCCCAGTCCTCCCTCCACTCAGACCTGGGAGGCAGGAGATCACAGCAGAAGCCAGGCGACAAGGCCCCAGGCCAACACTCTGGGCTCAGCCTCATGGGAGGTGAAGTGAATGAAGCCCAAGGCCCTGCAGCATGGAGGCTGGGGGAGGCTTCTCCTCTCCCGGGGGCTGACCCAAGACTCCTGCCCCCTCTGCTTTCAACCTCTCTCCCCAAAGGTCTGAGGACACAGACAGAAACCTCTCAGCAGCAGCTCTGGTCCTGCTCTGCCTATGCCCGCGAGTGTGGGGACTGGGGGGTTCTGGGGGAAGGAGCCCGTGAACAGGAAGCCTCAGACTACAGCAGAGTAGTGGGGGAGGGGGCAGGGGGCTCCAGGAGCCCCGGGAAGTGGTGGATAGGCATCATGAGGGCTGGAGGGGACAGTGGTTTGTCTGGACCATATTCTTTCTACATTTTTCTGATAGAAGTCCCCCCCACCCCAGCGGAGAGGGGAGGGAGAGGGCGAGACAGGAGAGGCGGTCAGCGGGCCTTGGCGAAGCCCACGCGGTTGTTGTCCCGGTCAAAGATGGTGTAGTACTGGCCAATGAAGACATCGCCCAGGATCCAGAGGGGTCCCCCCGGTGGGGGGATATCCATGCCCATGAAGCCACTCAGGCACACGGTTTGTCCAGCCTGGCTCACCTAGGGAGAATGTCACAGGCCCATGAGCAGGGAGGGCCAGGCCAGCCAGACCCTGGCGGCTCTGGATAGAGGCCCTGGTTAGACTCTAAGCTTCCTGAGGGCAGGGCCTATCTTTGGTGTCTGTCTGAATCCCCAGCACTTAGCCCAGTGCCAGGCACTGAGGAGGAGCTGACTAAATGTTACTGTTTGCTGTAAACAGGGAGCGCCCAGGACGCCAGACCAGGCCCCAATCACTGCAGGACGCCAGCTCTCCTATGGCTCCCCTCTGGGACTGCTGAGGATGTCTGAGCTGGCAAGAGCCCTGGGGACCCCCACCCATGCCCCTCCCCATTTACTTCATGAGGCTCTATCTCTCGTGCCCACTGACTTTTCTGAAGAGCCAAGCAATCCCCCTAGCTTTTATTAAGCACCTACTGTATGCTGGCCCCACAAGAATGAGATGAGGCAGTTCACTGGCTTCAAGGCTCCCCCCCACTCTCAACATGGTCACTGACCTTCAGGACATATTGTTCTCCTGTGAGTTTAAAAGCCTTTTTCCCCAGCATGAAGGAGACAGGTAAGAGGCTGGTCACCTTCTCACAGGGGAACATGTACTGTCAAGAGACCAAAAACAGAGGCGGCAGTCATAAGGCTGAACCGCCCTCTCCCCGACGACCCGGAGGGAGGGTGGCTGCCCCCACCCAGCTGCCCTCTCACCTCCCCCTGGATCAGAGGCAGTGCCCCAAGCGTTTTGTGCAGTTTCTTGATCTCTTCTACAGGGCCAGTGATGAGAGAGGTGCCCGTGTCCACAATGGCCTCGCAGCCATCTTTGCACAGGGTCAGGGAATTTTCCACCTCCACCCTGTAAAATGGAGACACGCCTGGACTCTTTGTGTCCCACCCGCCCCCAGAGGCCCCAGCCCTCCCATGCCCTGGAAAGACTGAGGGTTCCCTCACAGCCCATGCCTGGGGCCTGAGATGCAGCTGGGGAGCTCCGAAGGGCTGCCGGCACCAGAGGGACGGGAGGAGGGTGTCTGAGGACCCCAGCTCGGAGCCTTGCTCCCAGTCTCCAGGAGGGGGTGGAATACAAGTAGGGAGGAGGGGAGCCTCCCAAGTCTGTCCTACCATGGGAGCGGCTCGGGGCATTCTGGGGGCTGAGGGGCTCCCTCCCAACCTTGCCACCCAGGCCGAACACTCACGTGTCCATGTGGACTTGCCAATACGCCTGCCGAGTGATGTTGAGGTAGGTGAACTCTCCCTCATAGTACTTGCTATCTGTGCCCCCGAACATCAGCTCCCCTCCAGGCTGGGCGGTGGGGTCCCTGTACAAGCAACAAGAAGGAGCAGGCCTCAGCTGGCAAGCATCCATCCTGTCTGGCCCAGGAGGGCCTCTGGGACGTAGGCTGACAGGCACAGGAGTCGCTAACTGAGCTTTCCTGGGGACAGAGAGTTGGAAGGACCCTCTCTGCCTCTGTTATGGGGTGGGGGGTGGGGGGCTGGGAGAGGGGAAGCGGGGCAGCTCCCAGCCCCATTGCGCAGGAGCCAGCCCACATGGTAGGCCCCAAAACAGTCTCTAAACCAGGCTTGTATAACCACCCTCCACATTTTTCATGGGCCACCTGAAATCCTTTGGTGTGCCTGTGAGCCACGAACAGCCTGTTGGCCACAGGTTGGGCAGGTCTGTTCTAGATTAATTAACTGGAAAATCTCACTTTCACACACTTCAGTGGGGGGTTGGGCCCCAGAGAGCCCACTGCTGGGCCTCTACCCCAAGGGGGTCAAGACAAGCAGAAAGGGGCTCAAGGCCCCCCTGCTTTGAAGCAGCAAAAAAACTGGAAACTTTGTGTTGTGTGGAGAAGGGCCAAGAGGCCCTGGGACGTAACTGAGGAGGACCATGAGGAGCTCCTATCAGCCCAGGGAAGGGACCGGCAGACACACAATCATAGAACACCAGCAAGAGAAAGAACCACAAATGAACTGGGCCAAAAGAGCCTCTCCCCTTCTGCCCAGTGGGAGGGGCACGGTCAAGCCCTGCGAGTGGCCTCTCGTCTCCTCACTAGCCCCAGAAATTAGGGCAATGTAAGAAAGATCAAGAACGGATTAAAAAAAAAGAAATCGAAAGGAAAAGGGGGTGTCCCTATGACTCCTAGTGTCACCTGAATGGAAGAGCAAGTATTGACTCACTGAGGGAGGGAGAAAGGAGGAGGCAGGAAGGGGGATAGAGGGAGGGGGCTCTGCCTGGTCCCTGGAGGCAGGAGCAGAAGGAGCCCGTAGAGAGACCAGGGCTTCGAGTGCCTCAGTCTCAAAGGGGAATCTCAGGCAGGTTCAGAGCGGAGCAGAGGCCCCCGTTGAAGACGTCCCGGGGTTCTAGTAGTGACACTGACCCAACCAGACCGCCCTGCCCCCCACCTGTTCAGGTAGAAGGAAAACACATTCTCCTCCACCAGCTTCTGTTTCATGAGATTGTCAAAGACCGGCATGACGGAGTCCACGGAAATGCGGGGGAAGGCCATGCCCAGGATGCCATCAAACTTGGCCGCGATGAAGGTGACGCCGGGCTGCTTGGTGGCTTCCCCAAACGTCTGCTCCTTCACCTTCAGACAGCTGATTTTTGAGCCTTCCTCCTCTGAGCAATAGGGGAGCTACAGGCCGAGGAACAAGGACAGCTGAGTTCTCCTCCAGGCTCAGTCCCCTCACCTGTAAATGGGTGTGATCTGCACCTCCCCGACTCTCTCCCCAAGAAGCTCCAACGACAGGGACAGAGCACGCCCGGGCCAGGAGAGCCCTCCAGGGGCCCGCTGCGCCAGGGTGGGTGGGGGAGAGGGTCTGCCCAGCTCTCAAACACCAGAGACCTGGGCCTCTGCTTAACCACCAAGGGTGACCTTGGGCAAGACTGTGAATTCCTTCTTCCCTGCCTCAGCGATGCCTTCTAGGCCTGAGCTGCTGATCACTGAGCTGGAGCCGGGAAGCATGGGCAGAAGCTAGGCTGCCAAGCCCTCCTCAAGGCGGGGGTCCCGGTATCGTGGGCCTTAGCTTCCTCTCTGTAGAGTGGGGATAATGAGGCTGGGAAGAAAGGGAGTGGGAAGGGAGCCCAGGAGGGTCAGAGGCAGGAACACGAGCCTGAAGACACAGGAAGCCGAGGGCCGGTGTGGGGGAGGATGTGGAGAGGTGTCTGCAGAAGCATTTCCTGCATGTACAGGCGGGGGGCCGAGGCCCCCAATCAGGAGGATGCACTCTGCCAGCCATGGCTTCTGACACCTGACATGGCTTAGAGGAGTCCCGGGACAGACCCCAAATCCAGCCAGGGCCAAACTCTGGTCCAGGACAGGCCCCTTCACGAGAGTGTCCTTCCCGGGGTCAATCAAGCCTTGTCTCGTTGACAGACATGGGACTCCCAACCTCAGCCCACCCGGGTGGCCTTGCTCTTGCCTCCCTGGGATCCTGCTGATCCCCCTCCTCTCCCCTCCCCTCCCTCCTCCTCTGAGCCCCATCCCTGTGGGTGTGAGAACAGAAGGCAGCCAGTTTCTTCCTCCTCTTCATCCTCGGAGCCAGGCCCAGGCAGAGGAGTAATGACGGGCCGACTGGCTGGGAGCAGACTGGCAAGCCGAGGCAGGCTGATGGAAGCCCACAGGCTGAGCCCTGCGGGGGGGGGGGTCAGGCTGCCTTTCCCTTTCCCCAGTTCCCTGACCAACCAACTGGGGTAAAAAGGGAAACCGAGTGACACGAGGCCTGGCCTTAGTCCTGCAGGGCCCAGGCTGAACCCCTCATGGCAGGCACAGGGCAAACCCTCATTTTCCAGGGAGAGAAACAGAGGCCCCGGAAGGGCCTTGCTCAACCTCACCCTTGAGATGGCAGCCCCTGTACTGAAGTCACCAAGGGTCAGCTCTAAGATGATCTGGCCCCAAGGTGGGCAGGCGTCCTCCCCTGACATCAGGGTTCTTTCACCACCCCCTGCCTCCTGGCTTCTCTACTCCAGGGGCCTTCTTGGGCCCCCCAAGGTGCTTCCCCAACCCAGGCTGACTCACCTGAGGCTGGGTCAAGCCCTCTGCTCCCCACCTGCCCCTGAGGCTGCCCTCAGACCTACGACAGGGCACTTAGCCCTCCTCCCTCTCTGCCCCGCTCCCCCCAGGCCCAGGATGGGGCACTTAGTCCCCCTCCCTCTCTGCCCCGCTCCCCCCAGGCCCAGGATGGGGCACTTAGTCCCCCTCCCTCTCTGCCCCGCTCCCCCCAGGCCCAGGATGGGGCACTTAGCCCTCCTCCCTCTCTGCCCCGCTCCCCCCAGGCCCAGGATGGGGCACTTAGTCCCCCTCCCTCTCTGCCCCGCTCCCCCCAGGCCCAGGATGGGGCACTTAGCCCTCCTCCCTCTCTGCCCCAGAACCCATCAGAGACTTACCATGACGGTGTCCTTGCTCAGGTAACCCGAGAGGCTCCCTGAGCCATAGTGGATGGCAAAACCAGTCCCGTTCTTCACATAGGTGCTGGATTTACTCCCATTGTATTTATGATGCAGCCCTGGGGAGCGAGGACAGAGGAGCCTTACTCCGGGTCCCCCTCCCACCCCATCCTCAGCTGGAACTCTGCACTGGGCCATGGACGGCCGGGACAACAGCCCCATCAGGGAGGGGCTGGAATAGATGAGGCCCACGTGGCCAGGTGAACCCACTCCCCTCTGGCTGCTTGAGCCAGTGGCCTCCACTGACTGCCCCAGGAGGAAGTCCGGAAACTACCTCCCTGACAGGCAGCCTCGCACGGGGCTGTGGACCTAGGTGAGAGGTGAGGCCCGGCGAGTCAAGAACAGGTTCACCTGGAACCCCGCTCTCCCCGGGGCAAGGAGTCGCCCCACAGAACAGGCCTAGTTGGAGGGAGGGGGCCAGGGAAGAAGGGCACATCAGCTGGAGGGGGAATGAGAGGCCAGAGAGGCCACCCCACTCCCCAGTCCTGCCTCCGAGTCAGCACTGATTAGAGAGAGGAGGCCAGACTGGCTGGAGCTGGAGGCAGGAGGCGCTCTGCCCAGGTCTCTCTCCTCGGCGTGGCCTCCCTACTGCCCTGTCCCAAGTCGGGAGCAGTGCCTGAGACCTGGAAGCTGCGGGACGGTGCTGCCACAGTGTAGGGCCTGGGCCAGAGCACAATGCCCACCTCAGCAGACCGGCAGCTCCCCCTCTTCCTCCATCTTCTAGACCACAACTAGCCTCAGAACCGCCCGGGCAGGGATGCGGGGCTAAGCGTGGGCAGGGGCGGGTACTCACAGCAGGCGATGTCCCAAAAGTAGCAGTGGATGGACGGCACCCACAGGTTGGAGGAGCCCGTGTCAAAGACAACAGTGAATTCCTGGGGGGGAGTTCCGATGCCGATGGCTCCATAGTACTGAGCCTGAACATTGGAGCAAGGAGAACCGAGTCAGAGCCCCAGGGAGAAGCAGAGGCTCCCCCAGAGCTGGGGGGGATGGGGAGAAGGCAGCATGTCATGGGGTCTGATAGAGGCAGCAAGTCTCCTGGGAGAGAGGCAGGAGTGGGGAGGGAATGGGGAGGAGAGAGGGAGGGAGAGAGGGAAGGGGGAGGGAATGAGGGGAGAGGGGGAGGGAGAGAAGGAGGGGGAGAAGAAAGGAGGGGAGGAAGGGAGAAAGGAAGGAGGGAGAGGAGGGGAGAGGAAAAGGAGGGGAGAGAGGTGGGATGGGGAAAGGAAAGAGGGGAGAAGGAAAGGAGAGCTCGAGAAAAGGGGGAGAGAGGGAAGGAGCAGGGGAGGGAGGCAGGGCTCTGATCAAAGAAGGCAGCTGGGAAGCTGAAGTGGTGATAATGACCCCAATAAACAGAGGAGAACATTAAGGCCACGGGGTGAAGATTCAGAGCTGGCATTGCCTCTGGAGTGTGGTCCTTTAATTTACAGATGAGGAGCCAAGGCCCAGAGCTGAGGGGACTCAGCCAGGGCCACACAGTTCACAAGGGTCCGAGGCAAGCGTCTGCCCTCCGAGCCCAGCACTCTACCCACTGGACCGCCAAGCGACCCCTAAGGCCCACAGTGGATGACATGACCCCCAAGCCTCCTGCCTCTGGGGCTGAGAAGGGCACAGTGGGTAAGGAGAGAGCCCAAGCCAGAGACCTCCACTGCCCTTGGGCATCTGTCAGCCCAGGGTGTCAGTTAGCGTGGAAGGAGCTTGGCTGGCTGTGGGCAAAGGGCTGCCCGTGCTGCCCAGGCTGGCCGAAGGAGGCCCCTCTGGGCAAGAAGCAATGGGCGGCCCCGGGGATGGCTGTCCTGCCTGGCAGCAGCCTCAGGGCTAAGTCATAGAGCACGTGGGGGGGACCCAGGCGACTCAGCAGCTGATCTAACCCATGAGGCCCCAGGGTGGGGGCCCTCCCCCCTTTCCCCCAGAGGCCCCTGTGCTGTGCTAATGACCCTCCTGGGGCATGAAGCCACCCGCCTTCTCCAGGCAGCTGGGTGGCCCAGAGGGACCTGAAGTCAGAGAGACCCTGAGGAAGTCACTTAAATGCTGCCTGCCTCAGTTTCCTTCCAAGTAAGATGAGAGTGACAGCGCCCACCACCCAGGGTCCTTGTGGGGATCAAACAAATGAACATGAATGCGTACCTCTATTATCCTCCTTGCTGGAGGCTGGGTGGCCATGCCACCAGCCCGGCCTCCACTCCCCGCTCCCCCTCCCCTGGCCTTCACCCTTGGGTGGGGAGCTCTGCTGGGCTCCAGGGAAAGAAGAGCAGGGAGGTAGGTCTACTCACATCCATGTAATTCTTGAGCATTTCTGGGATGGGGCCATCAGTGACAGGAAGGCCTCCCAGGGCGTACTTGGAGAGGGGCTCCCTGGCCAGCTCCACAGGGCTGCCTGCCTCCCTCAGGGTCTGGCGGATGGACTTGAATTTGTGCAGGGGGATTCTGGGGGAGAAGAGAGAGAAGGCTTGGTTAGAACAAGTCCCAGTGGCCTCCACTGCACCTCCTGGGCGCCTGGCCTGGCCTTCGAGGCCCCTTCCCTGCACGGTCATCCCCTGGGCCCAGCCACAGCCCCACCCCTAAAGGTGAACCTGGGCACCATGGCCTTGGCAGCCAGGAAGGAGGCTGCCTCCACCACTGGCTACTCCCTGGGCCTCTGAGGGGAGCTGGTGTAGAGGGAAGGGGACCAGGCCCCAGGGCTACTGTTCCAGAGTCAGCTGCATTCCTGGGACACAGAGCACCCTTCAAGGTCACTGGGCCTGGGACTTGGGCCAAGGGAGGCCCTGGACTCCCACTCTGCCCTTTTCCAGAAGGCTGCTTAGACCAGAAGTGGAGATGTTCCCAAGGCCTGCCCTCGGGGAATTCCGAGAGCCAGAGGGGCCTGAGGGCAAGGTAACCACCCCCCCCCCACCTGCTTCATGGGCCTGGCCCCCGCAGGCCTCCGCCCTTGGACAAGGATGCTGGGCCCTGGGACCAGTCCTCCTGCCCCAGGAGTCCCTGGGAACGGCCCGTGGGGGTGAGCAGCCTTACCTAGGGTGAACCCCTCCTGCCACCCACAGGACAAGGGGGGCCATGGCTCAGAGTGGGCAAGCAGGGGTGGCTGGGCCCCAAGGCAATCAAAGGCCTGTTTCCAGTTCCAGGCTCCAGCTCCTCCCCCTCAGGCCTCAGTTTCCCCCTGGGGAGCTAGCTTCCAGCTCTGGCTCTCTATGGCTTTGGGCAGCCTTCACAAGGCACCCTGTGTGACAGCACCCCAGGAGGTGGGCAGGGCCAGCTTCTCCCCATTTTATAGGCAAAGAGGAGGCGGCTGTGCACCAGTCAGGGGTGGCCCCAGGTCACCCAACGGATCAGAACAGAGAGCTTGGGAGGCTGGCTGCTCTCTTCCACAGAGGGAGTAAGTGACAAGGCCAAGGTCAAGCAGAGAGTAGGGGACCTGGCTCCTAGGGCACACCCGCAGGGTGCTGGGCACCCTGGGAGGGAGCTCAGGGAGGCCTGGGGGCTGACTACCAGCAAGGGGCCTGGCACAGGATCAATGCCAGAGTCTCTCAGATAAGCAGCTGGGGTAGCAATGGCCGGCCTGCCCTGCCCACTCTGCCCAGGCTGGCCCCTCCTCACTCTCTCCTGGACAGAGGAGACAGGCCCAGGGAGGGCAGAGGAGGAAGCGGGCTAACTACCTGGGCCACCTCAGTTGGCCCCATGTGCTGTGCAGTGTTGCTGTAAATGACTTCTGTGGCCCCCCTGGGGAAGTCTCCCCTCTCCCAGGTGTCTCCCTCCCTGAACCTGGGCGGCGGGGGGGGGGGGGGGGGGGGGGGGGGGGGGGGGGGGAGTTACAGGTCTAGGGATGGGCCTGCTGCAGGAGGGGGGCGGGGCAGAGCAGCCTCAGCCCCAAGCCGGGTCCGAGGGGGACGCGCAGAATCACCCTTGCCCAGCTCCGAACCCGGGTCCGAGGGGGGAGTGCAGAGCATACTCCACCCAGCCCCAAGCCCGGGTCCGAGCGTGAACAGAGCAGCCCCTGCCCAGCCCCGAGCCCGGGTCCGAGGGGGGCGCGCAGAGCGGCCCCTGCCCAGCCCCGAGCCCAGGTCCGAGGGGGGCACGCAGAGCCACCCCTGCCCAGCCCCAAGTCCGGGCCCGAGGGTGAACAGGGCAGCCCCTGCCCAGCCCCGAGCCCGGGTCCGAGGGTGAACAGGGCAGCCCCTGCCCAGCCCCGAGCCCGGGTCCGAGGGAGGCGCGCAGAGCGGCCCCTGCCCAGCCCCGAGCCCGGGTCCGAGGGTGAACAGGGCAGCCCCTGCCCGGGCCCGGGCCCGAGTGCGCTCACCGGATGAGGGCGCAGGCGGGTGCCAGGAGGGCGGCGGCCGCGCACAGCAGGAGGCACAGCCTGGAGGGCTGCATGGCAGCGGCGGCGGCGGGGCTGGGGGCGCGGGGGCTGCTGCTGCAGGGCCCGGGGCAGGCGGCGATGACGGAGCAGTCCCGGCCTCTGCTTCTGGGTCAGCTGATGCCCGGGTAGGTTTCAGCGGTCACGTGCCAGCCGAGCCAGCCTTAATCCGAGCGCGCTGGGCGGGGCGAGCGGAGAGGGCCGGCCCGGAGGCGGGGCCGGAGAGAGAGAGACACACACACACGCACACGCACACACACGCACGCACGCACGCACACGCGCGCACGCAGACACACACACACGCAGGCTCGCTGGCCAGTGCACACGCAGGTGCGGAGGGGGTGGGGGGGCGTGTGCACACCCACGCACGCGTACACACGAGGACATGGCACACCCACGCGGGAAAGACTCTTGCCCTCACCCCCATCTGGGCACCTGCCCAAGTCCGCGGGTCCGAGCCCCTCCTCCCCTTCCTGAGGGCGGGGCTGACCCACGGCTGGATGCTCCCGCGTGGGGAAGGCAGTTCTCCTGGGCCGCCTCTCAGCGAGCCCTCCGCCCGCGATCCGAAGGAATCCCTAGGGGGACACAAGGACCCCGCGTCCGGGGGAACAGGAGCCTCCCTTTGGGGGTTCGAGGACCGGGGGGAGACGCCAGAGAGGAGGCCCCCAGTCAGTTACAAGGTCATCCCGCCCTTGGCTCGAACCCAAGCCTTCTTCCTGGACATGTGTGCCCCAGGCATCTGGGGATCCGCCCCCACTCTGCCCCGCCCCAAGCACCTCGGGGATCTGCCCCAACAATGTTGCCCCCCCCCACTGCCCCTCCCCCCCAGGTAGGACTGTGGTGGGTTTTTTTTGAACCCGCAGCACTGGAGGAGGTTAGGGCGGGGCAGACCCAGAAGTGACATTCTGGGCCAATTTAAATTGGGCCAATACTTCATCGCCATTATCCATCGGAGCCCGGAAGCTGGGTCTGAGGATTTGGCGAGTCTTATAGCCGGAGAAACTGAGGCCCAGGGTCAACATCAGCGCTGTCCAAGGTGGACAGAGCACCAGGAATCCCCGAGCCAATCACCAACCATCAAACGAGATCCCCTGTGTAAAGCCAGGCACACAGTAGGCCCTCCATAAATATTGGTGGGCATCATTATTCCTGAGCCTTTCTTGAGGGTCTGTTCCGTGCCAAGCACTGACCTACCTCCAGGAGCCCACAGACTACTGGAACCCGGACACGCATGGGGAGATACTGAATAGCCGAACAATCGATCATCTGGGTTATTTTTCAAATAGGATGCTAAGGGCCAGAAAAGTGCCTGACTGGCCACGGCAGTGGCCGAGCTCCTGGGGGCCGTGTATGGAGCCCAGCCCTGGGGCTCTGGGAAACAACAGCCTGGATCCCATCAGAGGACAGGATTGAAAGCCAGGCTCTGCAGGTGGACTTCAGAAAAACCTGGAGAAATTTACATGAAGCGATGCTGGGTGAAGGGAGCAGAACCAGGGGAACACTGCACACAGCAGCAGCAGCATTGTGTGAGGACCAGCCTTGATAGACTTGGCCCTCCGCAGCAATGCGAGGACCTAGGACAAGCCCAAAAGGCTCCTGATGGAAAATGCCACCCACATCCCGAGAAAGCGCTATGGAGTCTGAATGCAAAGCAAAGCCCATTGTCCTCTCTCTCCTTCTGTTCTTTCTCGTGCCTTTTCCCTTCAGTTCTGAATCTTCTTCCACACGATTAATGTGGCAATAAGTTTAATATAATTGTACACACATAGCCTATATCCGATTGCAGGCTCTCTTGGGGAGGGGCCGGGAAGGAAGGAGGGAGGGAAAAAAATTGAAAGTCAAAATCTTGTAAGAGTGAATGTCAAAAACTCTCTTTCCGTGGAATTGGGAAAAATCCAATACTATTTACCCACAACAGAAAAGAGAGCCAGCCGGCTCTGCCTTTCCAGGGGCCTGCTGGCATCTCTGTCTCCTCCTTTAAAATCCAAGGGCTTGGCATGAGCTCTTTGCTCTCAGACTGGATGGTCTCCAGCCCCCTTTATGCTATTTAAGATTAGAGGAAGTTATTAAATTATCAAGAACCTCAAAGAACTCTCGTTTCTGTGGGCTCTACCTGTGGGGAGTCCCTGTGTTAGGAATTTAAACCGATGCTTCTTAAAAATATTTGTTTATTCTTTTAAAGATAACAATAACAAACAGCAGTACCAATGATACATTTAAAATATTTATTCTCTTAAAACGATAACAAACGGACACATTTTAAAGAGACTTGTTCTTGTTTAAAATAACAAGGAAGTCGTGTTTAAAATATTCATTTCAAATGCCAGCGAGCTGACGCATTTTAAGGATATTTTCTAATTCTTCAAAATGTACACGAGGGACTGATACATTTCAAGATAACAGTAAGCCGACACATCTTAAAGACATTTATTAATTCCTTTTCAAATAGCGGTAGTAAACACATTTAAAGTATTCCTTTATCATTATGAATTATAATGAATTCTTTCTTAGAAGTTCATGCCAATGTGCCAAATGAACATAGTCCTATGAAGAATACCCCCAGAGCACAGTGAGACATGGCCCCAGTTCAGGACGTTGACTTTCAGGTCTCTCTTCATAGGAGACAACAGGGTGGCCCCCGCTCCCCTGGATGGAGTCTAGGCTGTGCATTGGTCTTGTACAGATGTGCGGTGGGAGAGGAAGGAACATTAAGGCATGGTATTATTATAGTCAGAGTGAGCTCAAGGAGCCTTTGAGAGTGTCTCAGGGACCACGTTTGCTTTGAGAACCACTAGCCTACATGGTCTCTAGGGTTCCTTCTACCTCAAAGGCTGTGATCACTTTTCTCATCTGCCCCAGCTAGCCAGGCGGGGGTATGGGCATAGCATCCATCTGAATAAACAAGTGCAAATCTGACCAGTGGCTTCCTTTCGATCAGCCCTAGCAAAGCGGTGAGGGCCATACTACAGATGAGGAAAGTGAGGCTGAAGAGACTGGCCTAAGGTCAGGCAGCTAGCAAGTGCTGGAACAAGGACACTGCCTTTGTCTGAGTCTCTTGACTCAGAGGGAAGTCAGTACATTCTCCAGGATAGCAGGGCATTGAGCCGAGCTAAACCACGGAAAGCTTTCTGAATGCCACTGATTTTCAGGTGGTTTGGCAGCTATACAGAGCGCCCCCCCCCAACTTTAGGACATACCAGAGTAGGGAGGAATACCTTTAAGGGCACCTTGGACCAGCTTCAGACAAAATCCCACATAAGCCACTGCCTGGCCAGGGAGTGCCAGGGACAGATGGATGAACCTGGCACAGGTGACCAGGAAAAGGGGAGAGGTGGGAAGAGGGACCAGATCACACAGCACAAAGTCCTGCAGCTCTCTGTGGGCTCTGGACATAAGCTGGTCCTCCCTGAAGAGGCCCAGGGAAGGAGAAGGGAAGGAGAAGTCTGCCCAGGAAAGGGCAGAAGGAACAAGAGCCTGAGCCAAGCCCCCCTTGCCAGGCCTGGCACCATGGGACACAATGACCTCCCTCTAGTGAAATGGTCACCAGCCTTACCCAGGACAAAGGCCGGGGTAGCTAAAGGCCTCGATGGATGGTAGGCCCAAGGGGCTCCCTTTCTGCCTGGTGTTTCCCACAACCTCTAGCCTTCCTTGTACTTCCTAGCAGGACCACCCCTGGGCTGGTGTGAGCTCCCTGAGGGCAGGGCCAGGTCCCAATTTAAACCAGGTGTCCCCTTCCCACAGCCAGCACTGACATCTTCCAGACACTGGATACTTACTTGGAGAATTCAGCTGGAAAGTGTTGACTTTGGCTCCTGGGCCCCATTCACCAGATATGGAGCTCAGATTGGTCCCTCAGCCTGGGATCTGATCCTGGGAGGGTGGTGAGCAGCCACTGTAAAGGGCAGCAGATGCTCTCCAGGGAATTCAGGTCTCTCTCTCCCCCAAAGGGGACATACCCAGAGAGCCCAAAGGCTGCTTCTCAGGATCTAAATCCTCTTTTCCCTAAAGGGAAGAAAACCAGAGAAAGACATTGCCTGGGAAACGAAAGGTTTTTATTAGGCGGCATGCACAGGAACTGTCCAGCCTGTGTTGAACGGATAGCCACATCATGGATGGAGAAGATGCCTTATAAAAGGGAGCTAAGGACTTTGGGGGGAGGGTGTCAGTGAGCTCCACCCCCCCAAAGGGAGGGGGAGAGAGGAATTCCAGGTGTCTGAGCTGCTCCCCTTCGATACCCAAAGCAGAAGGCATTGCTAGTGAGGAGCAGCAGTCCAGGCTTCAAGGCTTGAGCACTAAATCAGGAGATGTTGCCCAGACCAGCGTGTTCCCAGAGCCCCTTAACCAAAGTCAGGGGAGTCTCTGGAGATGAGGATGTCTCCCCAAGCCAGCAAACAGGTGGTGTCCAAGGGTCCCATAACCCACAGTCAGGAAGGACATCTCTTAAAGGTCCACAAACCCCCAAGTGGCTCCAGGTCAGCTCCCAAGCCTGCCTGAGCTTCCAGCTGGCTTTACTTTTGTTCACTGCAAAGGACTGTTGGTATGTCAAGCCAGTCCAACTCTTAGTCAGTACAGCCAGTCCTCATACAGCTCCTCTCCGTGACCTGGATAACTGGGCGGGCTCAAGCGAGTCAAGGTGGCCAGCACACTCTTTTACAGATGCACTCATATACCACCCATGTGCTCCCAAGCAGTTGACCCTCAGGCCTTAAGCCCTGGCAGGCAAGTTAGCTGTGTGACCTTAGCCAAGTCCATTTCCCTCTTTGGGTCTTAGCTCACTTATCTGTAAAATGACTGGGCAGCACTGGACCTGGAGTCAGGAAGACCCGAATTCAAATCTTACCTCTGACACTTCCTAGCTGTGTGACCCTCAGCAAGTCACTTCACCCTGTTTGCCTCAGTTTCCTCACCTGGAGGAGGAAATGGCCAACCCTCCAGTCTCTCTGCCAAGAAAACCCCAAATGAGCCACGAAGAGTCAGAACTGAAAACAATGACTGAATGCCCTGGTGGAGCTGTGAACGGTCATTCTGGAGAAGCAGTTTGGAACTATGCCCCCAAAGCCAGTAACTGCATCAGCCCAGCCCCAGCCAGACCAGTACTGGCTATGGTCCCTCAGAGATCAGGGACGTGGTGCCAGCCACTGGGCTTGTGCCCAGGCATCGAACCAGTTATGGTCTAAGGAGGTGGCTGGGCTCTAGGAAGGGAGGCAGAGATGCCTGGGAAGCCTTCTGGAGCCCAATGCAGAGTGGAGGGCTCAGAGCCTAGGGAATGCTGTACGCAGTGCTGGCACGATGGTAAAGCAGAACTCAGAGCCTCTCCCAAACAGGATCCAGGGGGGCACGGATACCTGCCACCCCCTCCTTCCAGGCAGCTCTCCAGGCTCAGAGGGCCAAAGGAGACTCCTTGCTTGACGCCAAGGGCAGGCACTGGTTGGGATTGATAATGTATATTGATAGCAAGGATTCCATTTTCCATTTTCAACGTGGAGAGAGAGACGCGATAGGAGAGAAAATCATTTTTTGTTCATTGAAAAAGGGAAAAGGAAAAACTTACTTTATGTCAGACACTAGGCTAAGGAGGAACCTCGCAAATAGAAAAGCAAAGGTTCCTACCCTCAAAGAGCTGACAGTTCTGCTGGGGAGCTGCACACCTAGGGCAGTGGGGCCCCAGAGGGACAAAGCACTCTAGAAAGGGAAGGGTGGTGCATAGGGTGGTCTGGGAGCAAACTGGAAAGGATGGAGAAGCGTCTTTGATCTTGGTTCCAGGAGTGAGCTTTGTTTTGGAGTGGAGGCTGCAGGGCCAGGCTGGCCTTCACCCAGGAGGGCGTGGCTCTGGGACATCCTGGCTCACTGTAAAACTATACAGTAGAAGTAGGTGAGGTATCTGTTTTCTTGTATCACTGAAAGTGTTCTTATCTGAGAGTTCTCTGTCCCAGGACACCTGGGGCTCCTCAGCCAGCCTTGGAGGAGGCGGCAGTGTATGTACAAAGAGGAGGAGGGAAGGTGATATGGTGGCCTCCCTTGCAGAGCAGCTACAAGAAAACACTTTGGAGAACTGGGTGAGAAATTCGACCCAATGAGTGCTGGCCAAGGGACCACTGGGTGCCAGGTCCTGTGCTGAGGCTTCTGGGACCTTAGCATAAGAACCCTACAAGGACATGGACTTCCGGGGAGAGAGGATTGTCCAGGAGAAGTTCCAAGACCAGCCTTCTCCCCAGTGGAAAAGTCTACTGGTTCCAGCCTCTCCTGGTTACCCCAGTGCCTTGCCTGCGAGCCACCCAAAATTAAGGTTGGTTGGGCTGGTTCGATTAGTACCTGAAGATGAAGGTACCAGGAGAAGGCCTGGGCAAGCCAGCCAAGCTGCTGATGCCTATCAGGGTCACTGTCCTGGGTGCTGTGCGGGGCTTGGACTCGCATTTGTCCTCCAGCCCTCAAGGCTGCTGGGCAGGCCAGGTGGACAGAGCTGGGGGTCTGGCCTGAATACAGGCACAGCCCTTCTCTCCTCTGGTACCACCTTGGCTGCTCTGTGAGGTCCACAGAGGCAAGCAGGCAGGTAGGGGTGGGGGAGTCCCCAGCCCCAGCTCTTAGGGGCCAGGGCTTCCTCCATCCAGAGGCTAATCTCATCCCTTTGTGTTTGGGAGGCGGAGGGGGTTCCTTAGACCTGGTTTCCAGGTTCTGGAGCAGGGTAAGGACCTCCTTCCCACGCTTGACTTTGGGGCTCAGCCCCATTTTTCCCCCTCTGTTCACAAAGGCTGCTTTGGGACTATCCCTGCCCAAGGAAAATGGCCTCCCTGGTTCCTTCTCTCCCTCTCTCCCTCCTCCTCCCCACAAAGAGCTGGGAGCTGAACAGAAGCTGGACAAGGCTAGGGTCTCCTAGCCCTAGGAGCGGCTCTGACCTTGGACAGGGAACACCTCTGGAGGTCAGGATTCAGCCTTGGGTTGTCTGTCTGCTGGGACTTGTCCAAGGTTGAAGCTGGGATTCTAACCAAGGTCTCCGGATTTCCAGTCCATCTGCCCTTCCACTGCAACATGGAAAACTAGGAGGATGACCTGAAAGATCTCCAAGGGCCTGACCTCAGCTAATGATCCTGCTTTTCTGGCGCAGGGCACGAAGGGTCAGGAAGAGTCGGGGAGAGGGAGCCGTCCAGTCCCCACGCCTCCTATCAGTGATCCTCTATGATCGCGATGGGTTCGATGCTTCCAAAAGCTCTTACCTGGCTTCTTCACCATAGCCCAATGAGAAAGCCAGCTCCATTTTATAGATAGGGAAACTGAGGCACAGAGAGGGACAGTCATTTTAGTCATTCAATCAATAAACATTTATTAAGCACATGTGATGTGCCAGACACTGTGCTAAGCACTGGGGATACAGGAGGCAAAGACAGCCCTGTCCTCAAGCAGTTTACAATCTAATGGGGGGAGACAACAAGCAAATAAATACATGCCAACAAGGTTTAGATGAGAGAGATAGGACATCATTAAAAGAAGGAAGGTGCTGGAATGAAGAAGATTTGGGAAAGGCTTCCTGTAGGTGAGACTGGAGTAGAGATTGAAGGAAAACACGAGGCACGAGCTTCCAGTCATGGAGGATTGCCGGAGAGAAAGGGTCATCTGGTCCAGCTCACTCCAGGTGCCACCGACAAGACCAGGACTAGAAGGAAGAGCTCATCAGCCCATCACATTCCATGGAAGGAGATCTGATCCTCATCTCTTCATCTGTAAAACGGGTTGCGCCATCCTCATGTGGGAGCTGCTAAGGACAACGATTCAGGAAACCCGGGCAGATTGATGAAGATCTTGCTGTGGGCTGGGGTCTGTGCTCAGGGAGACAGAGCCTGCCTGTCCTCGTGGGGAGTGTGTTCTACTGGGGAAATAGCAACGGGCATGTGAAGGGGGGGGGCAGAGCAGAGCACTGACCACAGAGGAGAGGGGAAGGGCTTTCTGCAGGAGGAGGTACATGAGGGAGGAGGTCAAGCATGTGGAAGGAAGGAGGAAAGGGAGGAAGGAGAGAGGGAGGAAGGGAAAGAGGGAGAGAGGAAGGAAGGGAGGAGAGAGGGAGGAAGGGAAAGAGGGAGGGAGGAAGGAAGGGAGGGAGGGAAGGAGGAAGGAAGGAAGGGAGGGAGGGAGGGAGGGAGAGAGGAAGGGAAAGAGGGAGGGAGGAAGGAAGGGAGGAGAGAGGGAGGAAGGGAAAGAGGGAGGGAGGAAGGGAAAGAGGGAGGGAGGGAGGAGAGAGGGAGGGAGGAAGGAAGGAAGGAAGGAAGGAAGGGAGGGAGAGAGGGAGGGAGGGAAAGAGGGAGGGAGGAAGGAAGGGAGGAGAGAGGGAGGGAGGGAGGAAGGAAGGAAGGGAGGGAGGGAGGGAAGGAGGAAGGAAGGAAGGGAGGGAGGGAAGGAGGAAGGAAGGGAGGAGAGAGGGAGGAAGGGAAAGAGGGAGGGAGGAAGGAAGGGAGGAGAGAGGGAGGAAGGGAAAGAGGGAGGGAGGAAGGAAGGGGGGGAGGAAGGAAGGAAGGGAGGGAGGGAGGGAAGGAGGAAGGAAGGAAGGGAGGGAGGGAGGAAGGAAGGAAGGGAGGGAGGGAGGGAGGGAGAGAGGGAGAGAGGAAGGGAAAGAGGGAGGGAGGAAGGAAGGGAGGAGAGAGGGAGGAAGGGAAAGAGGGAGGGAGGAGGAGAGAGGGAGGGAGGAAGGAAGGAAGGGAGGGAGAGAGGGAGGGAGGGAAAGAGGGAGGGAGGGAGGGAAGGAGGAAGGAAGGAAGGGAGGGAGGGAGGAAGGAGGGAAGGGAGGAGAGAGGGAGGGAGGGAGGAAGGAGGGAAGGAAGGAAGGAAGGAAGGAAGGGAGGGAGAGAGGGAGGGAGGGAAAGAGGGAGGGAGGAAGGAAGGGAGGGAGGGAGGGAAGGAGGAAGGAAGGAAGGGAGGGAGGGAGGAAGGAAGGAAGGGAGGAGAGAGGGAGGGAGGGAGGAAGGAGGGAAGGAAGGAAGGGAGGGAGGGAGGAAGGAAGGAAGGGAGGAGAGAGGGAGGGAGGGAGGAAGGAGGGAAGGAAGGAAGGGAGGGAGAGAGGGAGGGAGGGAAAGAGGGAGGGAGGGAGGAAGGAAGGAAGGAAGGGAGGGAGGGAGGGAGGGGAGAGGGAGGGAGGGAAAGAGGGAGGGAGGGAGTGAGGGAAGAAAGAAAACAAGATTTATTAAGCACTTCCTTTGTGCCTGGCACTGTGCTAAGTGCTATACCAATGCAAGCCAAAAGAGGCAGTCCCCCCAGAAGTTTCTCTTCTGAAGGTGGAAAACGCCCCCTAAAAGGGCTTGGCTAAGCAAGTCCAGGGGTAAAGGGCCCAGGCTGGGGTGTGAGTCTAGGTCCAGGAGGTCAGGAAGAAGCCCTTGGCCAGTGTGGGTCTCTTCCCAAAATGGTGGCTTGGAGAAGCCCCAGGAGAGTGGGCTGGGTGCTCTGCCTCCTGGCAGAGGGACAGTCCTGGTAGGGCCAGCTCCAGGAATAGGAGGAGGTTCCCGACTTAGGGAGGAGTAGAGGCTTGAGCGTGAGGTAGGAATGATCAAGGAATTCAGGGGGTGGGAGGAGGCTGCTCCTCTCAGAGTATATTCAGATTTTCTCTGAAGGTGTCAGGGTCTTAATCCAAGAGAGTGAGAGGATGGTCAGAGGCAAGGCCCAATACAAGCCCAGGTGCATGGCCTGCTTGGAGGACACAGCTGGAAGGGATCCCTGGGATCTCTCCCGTTCAAGCCTGTCATGTTACAGTTGAGGAAACGTTGGCCAGAGGGTCCCTTTGTAGCTTCAGACTAGGGTTCTTCTTTCTCACCAGACCCTGGGGAGGCTTTTCAGTAAGGGGCCACATTTTCTTGAGCAGAAGTGGAGACAATGGCCTAAAGAAGGACGCCCCCCCCCATTTGTGAATGACCTCTCGAGCTTGGAACAGGCTCAGGAAAGCAGCATCACTGCCCGCTGGGGCCCGGCCCAAGCTGGCAGCCACTCGCCCTCTCCCTGCTGACTTGTTTCCGGGCATTGAAGTGCTGAGTCAGCAGAGGCCTCAGGCCTGTCTCCTGCCTTCCTGTGCTGAGTCACGCTGGCTAAGAGCCTGGGAAGAAAGCCAGCCACAGAAGACTGGGCAAGGGCTGGGACCCCGTGGGGCCACAGCCGGACTCAGGGAGGAGTGGGGCGAGGGCCTGGGACCCCGGCCATCCTCTTCCTGGAGAAGGCCTGACTTTCCCCAGTGTTCTAGGAGAATTCACAGAAAATCCCCCGAGCAGGAGGGATTTTGTCCTGCAGTCTTTGTCCAGCCCCTAGGGTTTGACGAGCCCTTCAGATGAATCCTCAGAACTGTCAGGGAGCTGGTGGGGGAGGAGGAATCACTGTTGCCATCTTACAGATGGGGAAGGTGAGGCCCAGCACTGTCCAGGGGCTTCTCCACAAACTTCCCCCCAACACAGGAAGCGATTGTGATAGAAGGCCCTGTTACCCTGGGCAGGTCACTTTTGCCTCCCTTTCCTCATTTGTCTCCCTTATTGTCAAGCTCAAACGAGATCAAAGCCTGTCTCAGAGCAGGCGCTTTCCAATGTGAGTCCAGGCCCTGGGGGGGCCGTTGTTCTGTCCATACCCCAGTGCCCAATACCAGCCCTGGCACATAAATTGGTGTTTCCTAAATGCTGATCGATTGAGAACTGCGGCCCAGACCAGGGAGGCCCCGTGTGGAGCTGGGAGCAAAGGGGTGGGGGTGCTCTCCCTCCCCCCCAACACACATACGCACAGCTGGGCAATCCTGAGGGCAGCCGAGGGGGACAAGGGGAGCTTGGAGGGCAGGGGGTGGGTGGAAGGGGTCTGCACGCTTGGCTCGGGGCCCAGCCGCCTCGGAGTGCAAGAGGGAGGGGTTCCCTGGGATCTAAATGCAATGGCAGGGCCACGGGCTCATCTGTACATCTGACATCTCCAGGGTGCCCAGAATGGTGCTGGCCCCACCCCACCCTAGCCCCAAATTGGGGGTGCACACAGCATCACTGGAATGATAAAGCCTGAGAGCTGGGAGGGACCTTCCAGATCGACCAGACCAACTGTCTCACCTAACAGAAGGGGCACTGAGGCAGAGGGAGGGCAAGGGACGTGTCCCAGATCACCCAGGGCATGAGTTGACCTCCCAGTCTCAGGAAGCCGAGTGCTTGCTGCTGATGAGACCAGGCATGTGAGACCCAGCTGGGCACAGAAGTTGGGTGCTCAGGGAGGGGCCAGCAGCAGGTGCCAAGGAAGGGGGGAGGGAGGGAGGAAGGGTCCCTTCTCTGCTGCTGGTATCTCTGGGCTGGATGTGAGCAAGTACTTGGGTGAGTGAGTGGGGGTGGGAGGGAGTGGTTAGACAAGCTCTGAGTTTCCCCTCTCCCCACCCAGCCTGTCCCACCATCCCCAGACAAAGCCAGGGCTTTTGCATAAACAGCCTGGTCTGATGGGGGCGGAGGGGGGGGGCATTCCAATGCCCTGGGGCCTGCCCCACCCCCCCCTCCCACTGAATCTGGACTAGGGTTCAGCCCTGGGGGCTCAGGCTGGCACAGGAACAAAGGGTGCATTCAGCACTGCCCAGGCCCAGGCTCTCAATGCTGATCACACCCTAGAGGTCTGTGCCCAGAGTACTGACCCCCTGGCAGAAGCCAGCACTCTCCTCCAGCAAGGTAGGGGACCCCTTGCCCAGGTTTGGGCCCCTAGACAGGCCCATGTTCTGGGCTTGGCAGGGCCAAGGGGTCCTCTTCCCACTCATTCTGCAGGGTTCTCTGCCTTGGGCACCACACTTAGGAACAACCCATCCCCTGCCCCTGGGGCATTTGTGGACTGGAGAGAAAGGAGCGAGGGAACCTGGAGGACTCACTCAGACAAGTGGGAGGTAAGCCGCTTGGCACCATGTGCCCCTCAGAGGGTGCCAGCCTCTCTGGGGAAACCACAGCCCCTCCTCAGTAGCCAGGAAAACTGGGAGGTGGTTCTTCCCACTTTTGGGGCTGAGTGACTCAGCAGAATAGAGTAGGGAGGGGCCCTGGGGTGGGGGGGGCAGGTGACTCCCAATAGCCCCTCAGTAGGGGTGGAAACAATGGTCCTTTGATACCTGAAGACCAACCCAAGTGGGGGCGGTGGGGGAGCCAGACTCTCAGGTCCATCCAGGCCATGTGTGGTGAGGAGAAAGGATATGGGTGCCAAGGAGGGTAGTACTGGGGGTGGGTAACCCCAAGAAGAGCCCTGGGCAAAGCTGGTACAGACAACAGTGCCCCCACCTTATCAGCCCTCTCCCCGGGACACCAGCTACCCCAGGCCCCCATGTGGACAAAGGGACCTGGGCATACCCTCTTCAGCTTGGAGAGCTGGCCAGGTGCTGTCTCCCAATGTGCCAGTCTCTGGGCCAACCAGAGGGGTTTGGGCGCAGGGATTTCTAAGGTCCCTCCTCCAGCTCTGACATGCCCCTTGTACTGAGCTGAGGGCTGGGCCTTTCAGGTGTTGACTTTGAAATGCACTTGGCAGTCCTGGTTCTGAAGATTTCTATCCAGTGCCCTGGGTCCCAGGTCCCTGACACATTACCGAACCTTCCCGCCCATTTCACCTGCTGACAGGCCACCCAGTGTTCTCCAGGAAGCCTGTCCCATTTGCTGCTGTCCCCCACCCCTCCTCACATTCCCCTGGGGTGCCCCTAGGCCTAGTGCTACCCCTTCAATTGGGCATTCAGTGAGCAATTGTTGGACTCCAACAGTATGCCTGGCCCTGTGCTAGGTGCCAGAGACCCCAAACCAAGAAAAAATAGCCCCTGCCCTCCAGAAGCCCTATGCATTATTTTTGAAAAGAATTCCTCTCTTGTTTTCACACCACCTTCATTTTCCCTTATGTCCACCCCTGCCATGCCTCATAACAAAGAATTAAAAAATAGAAATTCAACAGGAGCCAACGTGCCTTCCAAGTGTGATGGGCTGTGCAATGCCCTGTATCCACAGTACCCACCTCTTGGGAGAAGGGGGCAGGAGACACAGGGCATTTGGGGAGGGGAAGGGATCAGAAGGTTCCCTCCTGCAGGAGGGGCCCTTGAGCTGAGCCTTGACAGACACCATGAGAGGTGCAGGAATGAGGGATGCTCTGGCAAAGACACAGGGATCCGATGCTTCAACTATGAGCCCGCTGAGGACCTAGCTTGTGGGTCAGCTCAGGGGCCCCAGGGCTTAGCCCAGGCCGCTGTACACTATAGACACTTGCTTCTGTCTTGGGGTTTTCTTGGCAAAGACAGTGGAGGGGTTCTCCATTTCCTGCTCCAGCCCATTTAACAGAGGAGGAAACTGAGGCAAACAGGGTTAAGTGACTTGCCCGGGGTCACACAGCTAGTAAGTGTCTGAGACTGGATTTGAACTCAGGGAGATGAGTCTTCCCGATTCCAAGCTCTGTGCACTGGGCCACCTCACCACCCTATGTTTCAATTCTGCAGGCATTTATTAAGCACCTACTGAATTCCAAGCCTTGGGGGTGTAAAGATAAGAAAAGAACAGTCTGACCTTCAAGAAGCATATAGATAATCTTTTACAATTGTTTTCTTCCATGAATAAAAATTGGCTTGTCTCCCTCTCATCCCTGACCATGCTGCACGCCTAATCCGA